>NC_133664.1:113380366-113980366 GCF_037893015.1 Macrotis lagotis | reverse complement strand
AAAAAAAAAAAAGCTGGCCAAAGATGGTAGATGAAAAGTGATTGTAAAGTGAAGAGACTGGTTCTTGTGTGCAGCTTATGGAATCAGGCTCTAATATTATGCTTGTACATTGTAAATGGAGTAATTTTTTTTATTAAAATGTGATATGGGGAACCCCTTATGGAATATACCTATCAATCTGGGAGAAAATTTGCTTTTGACTAAATATTTTTAGTAGCTTATAGTCTAAAATCTATGTTAATGAAATTAGGATTTTTTAGGTAAATACATTTCCTTTAAAGATAATTATTTTTAAACTTTCAATGTACCTTTGTCATTTTTGTTGAAGTCCTTTCAGTCTAAATAGGATATTCTATGAAAATGTGCATTTTGCTCATGGGTTTTCTTTTTTCTTTCTGCTAAAGGCATTAGTCATTAAACATAACCTTTTAATCTTTGTTATAGAAAACAGTATTCATTTTTGAAAATAGGTACTGCATGCCTATTTGTAGGTGGGGAATATGCTAAATGTAATGTTTTGTGCATGTGGGGGGAGAGAGAGAGAACACGGACAATTAAAAACCTTAGAAATTAGTAGTAGTAGTAATAATTGTTGTAATAGTTGTAGTAGTGTAGTAGCAGTGTGGTGGTAGTGATATTTTCTTTGAAGTTGGTCTTTAGGAGAGGCAGAGCTTATTATGGCCAATAAAGGATTATTTATGGTACAAGGATAGACACCAAAGGTAGTGGAGAATATTCATCATTGTAGAAAATTTCTTATGACCAGCTCACTGAAACACAGTTATGCTTCCATCTCTCTACTCTACCTCAGCAACTCTGGGTTGATAATAGCTTAGATCTCTATCAGTTGAAACTATCATTTTTGAGTTGTTAATGGTGAGATCTCTATGATCATTGTACTTTCCCTGTAGTCACACTCTTTCTGAACTTTAGATCAGTGCAATAAACACTTAAGTGTCTACTTTGTACAGTCTTCTGAAAGATGCTAATATGTTCTACACTAATGAAACTGGCTTATAATTGAAGAATTAACCTTATTATAGGGCCATTACCTAAATTTATTCAAATATTAATTACTACTTAGTGTATATCCTATAAAAATGTCAATTGAAATTAATTATTAAAGTCCTGAACTTTAAAAATTACTTAAAACTAAAAATTGTTTCAGAAACAATATTTTATCTACAATTTTGAAGGTTTTATAATATTATCTTGTTTTGATTCCTTTAGTTGAGCTTCTTGGTCCTCTTTATTGGTGATATTAGTCTGAATTAATCTACTAATCACACAAAAATCAGCAGTTTATCAAATAATTTTGATATACTAAAAGTTTCCAAATGAGGGGACTTGCTTTTATGCTTCAATGGATCTGTGTTCTCATCAGTGTAAATATTCTTTCACTGTCCCTATAGGATAGATACTTACATCAGGTTAAATGAACAATTAAGCTGTGAAAAGGGTGTTCAGGACCTTTTCAAAATACTAATTTGTTAATTGTTATTGGAAAGCAAGGATTTCCAGACATAGTTCCTGAACCACTAGATATTGAGGCCAGGCCCCCTTGGCCTTGGTAACTAAGGTTTAGCTCTTTTAGTCCTTAGCTTTTATGTACTGCTTACTTATGGGTAAAGAGATGGGTGACACCACAAACTGCATATTAATTACCAGCAACTATCTGGGAAGAAATCATTAAATTCAAGTGGTGGAAAAGGTGAAAACAAACCAATAGCCAAACTCATTTAGAGTTATTTTAGATATGACATTAAAATATCAGAATTGTGATTTAAAAAAAGAGACAAATTGTCAGCACTAAAGGACTGCTTTCCCTGCAGCTGGTGATACTAGGGACAATATTGCTTAAGTCTTTGGGGTTGTCTTTTGCTTGTAACATTTTACTGCCTTGCACATATGATTATGTTATGAAAATTTGATGTATTTTTATTTCATACTTCATGATGCATCCCTTTCTCTGCAGTTGTGCCAGTCTGTGATGCCAGCTGGAGTCGATAAAATCTCCACTTCCCAGAAGTACATCTTGGCGAGACGGCGTTTGGTGAAGTTGATCAATAATCGAGCAAAATTACTTTCCCTTTGTTCTTGTATCCTTACTCAAATGATAGCAAAACTTGGAAAGTGTATACCTGTTGATCTGTTGAAAACTGTAGCATGTTTATTTGCTCTTATTGGACATCACAACAACTTATTGAATTGAAGGTGATTGGGTTTGTTTTTCTCCTGTTTCATTCTCTATGTGAGGAACATCAGGGTGTGGTGGATAGTACCTTGCACACTGGAATAGCAGAGTTCACATCTTGCCCCTGACCCTTAGAAGCTAAATGACCTTGGATATGCCACTTACCCTCCCTGGATCTCAGACTTGTCAGACTTTTTTTTTTATGCCATGATACTTTTGTTGATAGATTTCTAATATTTTCACTCCCAAACCAGCTACTTGTTTCCATGTCCATTCAAAGCTGTATTCAGTTATGTCCCCCAGCTTCTTGTAGAATCATTGGGAAGGCTGCAGAGGCTACCCCCTGCTCCAATCATGAATCTTCTTTTTTCTTTTTTTAATGTATTTATTTATTCTTATTTTGTACAAATGTTTTTTTATACATTAATAAAATATTCTTGTTTAAGAGTAAACATAATACCCCCTCCTTTCCCCAAAAATATAGACCCACATGAACGATAAAGGAGAGAAAAAAATTTAAAAATTAAAAAATAATAGTAATAATTTTAGGTATGGCCAGGTGGCGCAGTAGATAGAGCACCAGCCCTGGAGCCAGGAACACCCGAGCCCAAATCCGGCCCCAGACACTCAACAATCACCCAGCTGTGTGACATGCAAGCCACCCCAACCCCATTGCCCTGCAAAAAAAAAAAAAAGACCCAAAATAAAATAAAATAAAATGGTAATAATAATAGTAGGGGTGTCTGGGTGGTGGACAGAGCACTGGCCCTTGAGCCAGGAGCACCCAGGTCCAAATCCGGCCTCAGACACCCAACAATCACCTAGCTGTGGGGCCCCAGGCAGGCCACCCATCCCCATTTGCCCTGCAACCCCCCCCCCAAATGATAATAATAATAATAATAATAATAATAATAATAATAATAAAAATGTCCCAGTCTGTGGTCCAACACCACCAGCTCTGTCACGGGTGGATCACATTCTTTATGATAAGTCCATCACAAAAGTTAATTCCATATTTTTCCACCATTGCTATTACTGATTGCAACTCCTTCCATTTGTACTTCACTACCATGTACTATATTTTCTCTCTCCTTTCACTCTGTCTCTACTGTAGGGTAGTTGAGTGGCGCAGCAAACAGATCCCTGGCCCTGGGGCCAAGAGGCCCCGTGCCCACATACCACCCCCTTACCCAGTATCCACCCAGCCCAGTGGTCCTGGACAGGCCATCCAATCCCAGCCCCTTGCAAGAAGTAAAAAAAGAAAATGTGTTATATTTGACCACTCTCCCCCCATGGTCCATCATCTCCTCCATCACTCACATCCCACCCTTCCCCTTGTCCCCCCCCTTCTTACTCCAGATGTCTATACCCCATTGAGTATATATGCTGTTTCCTTTCCTAGCTGCCTCTGATGAGAGTGAAAATTCCCTCATTCCTCCCTTGCCTTACACCCTTCCATATCATTGCAATAGCTCATTGTAATAAAGAAAAATCTTATTATATGAAATATCTTAGCCTATTCCTCCTCTCCTTTTTCTTTCTGCCATTACATTTCCCTTTTATCTATTGACTCCATTTTTATACCACATTATATCTTCAAACTCAGCTCTCTCCTGTGCTTCATTTATAAAGTCTCCTTTTACCTGCTCTATTAAATGAGAAGGTTCATATGAGTATTATCAGTGTCATTTTTCTATACAGGAATACATGCAGTTCATCATCATTAAGTCCCTCATATTTTTCCCTTCTCCTCCACTTCTATGCTTCACTTGAGTCCTGTATTTGAAGATCAAATCTTCTGTTCAGCTCTGGCCATTCCAGTAGGAACATTTGAAATTCCCCTGTTTCAATGAAAGTCCATCTTTTTCCCTGGAAGAGGATGTTCAATTTTGCTGGGTAGTTGATTCTCGGTTGCATTCTAAGCTCTTTTTGCCTTCCAGTATATTATATTCCTGACTGCAGCTCCACGATATTTGAATTGTGACCTTCTGGCTGCTTGTAATATTTTCTCTTTGACTTGGGAGTTCTGGAGCTTGGCTGTAATATTCCTGGGGGTTGTTTTTTTTTGGATCTCTTTCTGGGGGAGATTGGTGGATTCTCTCAATTTCTGTTTTGCCCTCTGCTTCTAGGATATCAGGGTAATTTCCTGTAGTAATTCTTTGAAAATTATATCAAGGCTCTTTCCCTGGTCATGACCTTCAGGTATTCCAATAATTTTTAAATTATCTTTCCTAAATCTGTTTTCCATATCAGTTGTTTTTTCAATGAGATGTTTCACATTTTCTTCTAATTTTTCATTCTTTTGGTTTTGAAGTATTGTATCCTGATTTCTCATAAAATCAGCAACCTCCCTCAGTTCTATTCTTTGTCTGAAGGATTTGTTTTCCTCAGAGAGCTTTCTTATCTCATTTTCTATCAGGCTAATTCTGCTTTTTAAAGCATTCTTCTCCTCAATAACTTTTTGAGCTGTTTTATCCATTTGACTTATGCTGGTTTTTAGCATGTTATTTTCTTCAGCATTTTTTTGGATTTTCTTGACTAAGCTGCTCACTTCATTTTCATGTTTTTCCTGCATCTGTCTCATTTCTTTTCCCAGTTTTTCTTCTATCTCCCTCATTTGATTTTCAAAGTCTTTTTTGAGCTCTGTCATAGCCTGAGCCCAATTTCTGTTTTTCTTGGAGTCTTTAGATGCAGGAGCTTGTGCTTCCTCATCTTCAGATTGAGTGTTTTGATCCTTCTTGGGATCACAGGCAAAGTATTTCTCAGTGGTGTGCCTCTTTTTTTTTTTTTTTTGCTTAATCATTTCTCCAGCCTAAGCCTGGTTTTGGGGTGCTTCCTGAGCTTTTGAGTATTAGTGGGACACACCCCCCCACAAGAGTCTCAGTGTATGAGGTTCTGTCCTCCCTCCTGGTCTGTGAATGACCATATGCGCCCCTCTCTGCCATGGGGCTGAGGTGGGGGGGGCCCTGCTGTTCTAGGGGGGGGCCTAGACTGTGATCAGGATCTGAATATGTTCAGAGCCCCTGAGTTCTGTTTGAGGGGCAGAGGACAGAGCTCAGCAGTCTCTCTTCATTCCCCTACCTAGGTTCAGCATTCATGCCCTGGGGGCTCCTGCTTACTGACTCCCTTGCTTTTTGTTCCTGGCTTTGGGCTGCTGGGCCCAAGCTGCTTGCTGTGTGCCCTGAGGGCTGGACTTCACGTGCTCGCTCTGGCAGAGGTCTCCTGCTGATCCCCCAAGTTGTGCCTGGTGCTCCGGGGGGTGTAGATCTCGAAACTCCCCCCTGCTATGAGCTGGGGCTCCCAGCGCCCTGGGGCTGCCTCCAGGAGGCTGAAGTTCTTTTGCTCTGGCGGGTCACTCTTATGCTCTGACCCTGTGGAGCCGAGCCTTTCCACTCTTTTCCATGTTACCTTAGGTTGGAGAACTGCCTCACTGGGTCCCTCTGTGTATTTTGTCTCTTGAAAATGTAGTTAGTCCTTAGCTTACACATTTTAAGAGGGAGCACCTAAGAGATGGTCCTCTCTTGTCGCCATCTTGGCTCCACCCCCCCTTCTCAGACTTTTAACATTGTAAATTATAATTGGGTTGTTGCCTGCCCTGATGGAGGATGTCTACCAACTACAAGTCCTTGAAGTGTGATATTTGTGCACATTTAAATTCCAAACCAAAGTATTTCTTATACCCTTCCAACTGAAAAGTATTATGAGTTTCCCACTGAAATGTGTTCAGTAATCCCAGTGTGAGTGCCAAGAAGGCATCTGGACCCTACCTTTCTTTGAATAAAGTTTTACCATTGGGGATAATGGTGAAGGAAAGTTTAAAAGACTTTTCTCCCACTGTTATGCTTTGTCAGCTGAGCCCTGCTCACCTGAGTAGTCCAGAACCAGCCCACTTGAGATCTTTACTGTACATGTCTATCAGCCAGGGGCTCTTATCAGTATAACTCCAAGTTATTTGTTGATGAGGACTGCAAGTAAATCAACCTTTTCCTTTTCTCTCCTAGATTTCTAAGATTTTTATATTTTGATATTTTTCTTTGCAGCTAGAATCATTCTTTTTTGTTTTACTCTGTCAGGATAAGGTTGAGAATGCTGACCCCTTCCATGCCTCTTTCCAACAACTTTTGCCTTGTTCAGGTGTAGAAGGGGAGTTGATGAAGAATTGATGAAGAATTCTCCCTGGAAAGGATATTTTTTCTGCAAAGAACATTATAAGGAGTCTTTCCTTGGTCTGTTTTATTTTTAAATTCATTGAAATGAAAAGGACTTACTTAAAATTGCCAAGTCAAGATGTTACTCTTTATATAATCCTACCCTTTGGCTTTTTAGGAACTATCTTTTAATGATGCATTACAGTTAAGAAGATTAACAACTTCCTTTTCATCTATCTTCTATTTCTTTCTTCTTCACAAAACAATATTAAGGACCTGAAAAGGTGGCAGTGACAAATAGGATTAGTTGGTCATGTGTAATTGTCACTATGTCATATATAATTGGAATTGTGACAAATGCCTCTAGAGATTCTCTGAAAAACTATCTGCACTGCTTCTTCTCTCAACAGGTTACAGAACTTTTGTCTTGCAGGAATAGCTGTGGGGGAAATGCAGCAGTTGACTTATTTGTTAAGGTTGTGTAATCTGGAAAAATGTGGTCTGTGTACAGTTAGGTATTCTTATTAGAGTAAGGGGAAGGTTGATTGATTCAGGTCAGTTGTGGTGGGGATTGGGAGCATACATGGGAATAGATGAAATTCATAGATTTCCTGGGCACAGGTTATGAGCTGGCCCTTGGTTCAAGTGTCTCTGGAAAGTATAATTTCATTTAGAAGCCACAAGGAAATTGGAGACAAGTTTTTCCAAAGATCTGGGGCAAATAATTGACACTGGGGGTCATTTGATACGGGTTCAATTCATAAAAGCCATTTATGTGTTAAACTAGATGCAGTTACTAAGTAGTGTTCTTAAAATTTTCTTAGCTTTTCTTAATTTATCCTCTCAAATTTTTTGTATGATTAAAATAAATGATGTACATCAGACATCAGCATTCTACATGTTGGTAACCCAGCATGTACAGTTAGATTTACAGTTAATTTTTTTAAGTTGACTTGAATAGCTGAATCTAATGAGTATTAACTTTGTATCTTGGCCCCACTTTTCTTGATTTTTATCGGTCATTTGAATGAAGTCCTCGAAAAGATGGTGATCATGATTTATATCAGATTTGGATAAAGGTGTGGCATGTATTGTAATCAAGTTTGCAGATGATGCAGAAGTGGAAAAGTTTAAATACTGTGTAGAGTGACTGAATTTAAAAATATTTTTATAGATTGTTAGTGGTTTGAAGGAAGAGACTTGAGCAATTTTCTGAAAATAAAATGAAATCTAATAGAGATAGCTAAAATCCTACCTTTATGTTGAAAGCAAAAGAATCCCTTTCCTTGAACTTTAATTAAACTTTTTTTCCTTTAAGAAAAATTCTGGGAACAGAAGGAGAGTAAAATAGGGTTTTGGAGAAACTGAAGGAGACAATCCTCTTTGATTTTTCATTTTGGAGGTGGACAGTGGGGAATGGAGTTTATTAATCCTCTGCTATGTGCCCAGGCTAAGCTCTAGACAGCTTTTATCTTATTTATCTTATTTTATCCTCAACAATCCTGGGATATAAGTGCTTTTATTGTCCCCATTTTACAATTGAGGGAACTGTTTTGCCTAGAATTACAGCTACTAAGTGTCTCACCCTGGATTGGAACTCAGGTATTCCTGACTCAAGACTGGGTGCTCTGCTGCATCACCTTAACTGCGTTTTACAATTTGAATTTTTAGAAGTGTCACCTGTACTTGACGTTTATAATTTACATTATTTCTTTCCCCAATCTTCTCAACATGAGAAATTTTCTTTTCACTGCTTCTTAAATGTAATATATTGAAACTAACAATGTTGACTAATTGGTTAAAAATTGTTTGGGTTCCTGGCAGAGCAAGAGGATGTTCTGAATATCTGAAGGACATAGAACCCTGACCTTGTTTATAATTCCCCTGAGACAACTTTGTAGCCTTGCCTAACTCCTTGGATCTTATACTTGTCTGTTCTTGGAAAATCCTATGGTAATGCCCTGTCCTCCTAATCCCCAAATCTCCAAGCCAGTTTCCTCCCACTAATCCTTCAGCTCTACAAACCTCTGATCAGTAACAAAAATAGCTAAATGAAGTGATAAATTAGGTGGCTCAGTGGAAAGAGCACAACAGGTTCTGGAGTCAGGAGGACCTGAGTTTAAATCTGGCCCCAGACACTTTTGCCTAGCTGTATGACCTTGAGCCAAGTCACTTAACTCCATTGCCTTAAATAAATTAAAAAAAAATAGCTTAGAGTCTTTCACATTTTTAACATATGTATCATCTTAAAAACTCTTTAAGTCTTTTCTGTTCTTCAATTAAAACTATTCCAATAGCTGCTCCATCTTGCATGTTCGTGTGTGTATATGTATTTATGTGCATTTAATATTTAAATATTGTGTAGTCCCAAAAGGACTACATCATATACATAGTGGCAGTAATATTTTTAAAAATGCTTATTTGTACTCTAGCATGTACTAGACTCAAAATCCATTTTAAAAATTAACTCTAACAAAAACTGTTTTCCTTGACCTGAGGTTGTACTTGTAGATATCATAGAGACCTGCTTATTTATTTTTTGGCGCCACTTAGAATACTATCTGTTACGATGTACTCCCACTGATTCCCAAGATTCTCTACTGGCTTCTAGAGCTGCATTTAAAAGTAGGAGGTTACAAGGTAAGACTTCCTTTATATTCAAATTGTTGCATTATGATAGTAAAACTTAAAGGCCTTCAGAGGATGAGATTTACATTTTGACAAGATAATTTTTTGTAGAATTACCACATCACAAACTTGTTGTTGCTATTAAGAACCTAGTTATTACTACCTAGTTTTCTGAAGGTCCGAATTTTAATTTAAAAAAAAAATTTCCATGGGTGGCTAGGTGGCACAGTGGATAGAGAACTGGCCCTGGAGTCAGGAGTACCTGAGTTCAAATTCGGTACCTCAGACTCTTAATAATTACCTGTGTGGCCTTGGGCAAGCCACTTAACCCCATCTCCTTGCAAAAAAAAAAAAACAACAACAACTAAAAAACCCCCAAAACTTATGTAGCCTATAGGCAAATAAGTAGCCAAAGGCTTATATTCCATGCTTCACTTGACCTGGAGTTGACCAGCTTGTGGAGAATGTGAATGGAAGCACTTTTTGCAAAGTCTGCAAGCATTCTTCCTACTCCCCAGCACTCCTTCTGCCCTCCTCCCCACCAAGTTCCTTGAGGCAATATATGCCCAGTTTATTTATTTAATTTTGTTTTTCCACTTACCATAATGTCTTTTGTTTTTGATTTTGTGAGGTAATGGGGTTAAGTGTCTTGGCCAAGGTCACCCAGTTGGGCCTATGCTGTATCCAGTGCGCCACCTAGCTACCCCCTTAACCAATAATTTTTCTTTGCAAGGTTTTAAGTTTTTTCTTCCTCTCATTTCCCTTCCCCAACAAAAAGAAATCTAATATAAGCTCTACATTTATAACCATGCTAAACAATTGATCCATATTGATCATGTTGTTAGAGAAGAATTCAGTCCAAATGAAAGAAAGCATTAGAGAGAAAAATAATGACATAACACATAAGACAACTTTTAAAAATTGAAGATAATAAGTTTTGGTCGTCATTTAACTCCACAGTTCCTTCAGGATATGGATGAGATTTTCTATCATAAATCTTTTATGGTTGATTTTTCTGTTATAAATCTTTTAAAATTTCATTGATTATTATAGTGTTGAAATGAACAAATCCATCATGGTTGATCATCACCCCATGGTGTTTTAGTGTGAATAATGTTCTGCTTCTGCTCATTTCACTCCACATCAGTTCATGCAAGTCTTTCTAGCATATACCCAGTTAATTAAGTTTTTGACCTTCCTCTCTACTCCAGGATTCATGAACTCTCTTTGTAGCTTTCCATTGTGGACTGATTTAACTCTGTAATCCCTTTGGATATCAATTTATCTAGGGGCTAGGGATCTGACTGGCTCTTAAAGTGCTTTCTGGATGCTGCTCTCTATAATAATTGAAAATATTTTTATCCTGTGCATTTTGGCTTCCATGGAGGTTTAGGTATGAAACTGCAAAGTAAGGCTTATCTCTTGGTCAGCAAGTCATAATATCCAGATGAATTGATATCCAGATACATTCTAATTATAAAAAAAAGTAAAAACCTTTATTTTATTTCTAGATGCTTTTACTTCAGAAACAAACTTGGATTTCAGAAGTGGACTGACTAGAGTAAGTCAGCATGATATAGAGCAGGTAAGGTAGACCCTGGAAATTTTTTCTTTAAATAAAAAATTTAAATAACCCTAGAATATAATTTAAAATCAGACACTCAAATTTGGAAGATACTAGATCAATCATTTTAAATGAGCCGTTAATTTTTTTCTCCTGATTAACCCTGTAGCATACTCAGATTCTTAATTAGTTTTTAATGACTTTCTGAGAAGCTGATCCTTAATGACCAAATAGTGGGAAACACTTGGCTAAGGTTGTTTTTTAAGAGCAGCGCTATTATCGTGTATTCTTTGCTCCATTTTCTTCTAAATATACAAGACACAATCTTGTATCGTGAATAGAAGGCTAATAGTGGAATCTGGAAGAAGGGGTTTAAAGTCCCACCTTAGGCAAATAGTGATTGTGTCCTAGGGCAAGTCACACAGGCCTAGATACATGACACATATCACATGTGTCTATGTATTTGTGTGTATCTGTAGACACATGTACTTACATTTGTTGAATGAGATAGTGTTGTTGAAATATGGGTCCAATTCAAGATTGCCCAGCTTTGCTCTCATGCCTGAGTTACCATGTTGTCAGCCTAGATCTAATGACAGTTATGTAACATCTGTTTTATAGAGGTAACTTATTTGCATTTTGATCACCAGACTAGATTTGTGATGTCACATCAGTTTAAAGTTTGACTATATGTAGGATTATTGATTTTTGCAAATTTGATATGTAGGATCATAGATGAGTTTATTAAATGTCAGTTGTGTATAAGGTACAATAACCAAGCACTATGCTAAGTACTTTTAAAAATATGTCATTTGAGCCTCACAACAATCCTGTGAGGTAGAGAAGAACAGAAGATTAAAAGACTTGCCCCAGGGGGCAGCTAAGGTGGCCCAATGAATAGAGCAGCCACCTTGGAGTCAGGAGGACCTGACTGAAATCCAGCCTCATACACTTGATAATTACCTAGCTGTGTGACCTTGGGCAAGTCACTTAATCCGATAGCCTTCAATAAATAAAGTTTAAAAAGACTTGTCCAGGGAATTCAGGTCTTAATAAGGAATAAATAAGCATTACAATCAGTATTTCAAGCAGATTTTTAGTTCTAAGACACATACACATATGTTCCATAATGTTATGCCTTATGTATATACTTAGATACATATGTGGAATTGGTCTTTTGTACATATGTACTAAAATGGCAAAGATTAGATAAAATTGGTGACAATGATTTGTTGGAGGTACCTAGCATTGTAGATAATGGGTTTGGCTTACCTGAGACTTGAGATGTAGGTTCAATTCTATCTCTGGCATGTATTTGCTCTGTGATCATGGACAAGTTCTATAACCTTTCATTGTCCCAGGCAACTTTCTGAGAACGTAAGGGAGAGATGAGTAAACTGATCTGCATTAATCAGGGGAATGATTCTTCATACCAGGAGTTTCTCAAACTGATAAAATCACAGATCTGTATGGTAATACACATTATATACGGGATAGGCCTGTTAAAAAGAGCTATTCAGGTACAAAATGTGAAATATGATTGTGAAATGTAAAATAAACTTGACATACTAAAGGAACAAATTGGTCTAGAAATTTCTGAACTGTATTAAATTGTGAAATGACCTTGACATTGGCATTTTGATAAATGTTCTTTTTATTTCCTCTAGCTTCAGATTGAAGCCATCAATACTTTTGGTGAATCATTGCAAAAGAAACTTCTGGACATTGAAGGATTATATTCCAAACTTCGATCCCGCTATTGTTTCATTCAAGCACTTGTCAGACGCATCCGTGGCTTATTAAGACTGTCAAGGGGCTGAAAGACTCTTTGTACTCCTTTCTTTCTGAACAGATAAAATGGGGGACATTTTTAATTTCAGTTTTATAGAACAGTTTATTTCTAAATTATGGCCAAAAATATTTTCATACTTTTTTTCTTATACAAATAGGTTTTCTGCAGAATTCTCATCTTGATTCCCCATCATTTAAAATAAAAAAATAAAGTTTTTTTTTAAACAAATGGATATTCCATCTTTTCAAAAATGAACTAATGAATGATCTCCTATTCCCTAATGAGGGGTAGAAATGGTGATCAAAAAGAAAACTTTCTAGGACTCTATTCTGTATATAAAGCAAAAGATGTACTATTGAAACTTTGGATTTTTCTTCAGCACAGTAAGACTATAATGTTGCTGTTTTTCTTGGTCCATTTTTATTTTCATGGTTGTGGGGATAGAAATATGGATAAGTAGATATAGCCATACTATTTTATAAATTAGGCCTATCTTTGAATAGTGTACTACAGAAATATAAAACCAATCTTTCAGCAATGTTTTTGAAAGTATTTGAATTCTTTTATACATTATAACCAGAGGAACAACTATTTGAGATTTATTTTTCTAAACTTCCCTTGAAATTTCCCAGATTAATTTTATATATATTTATTTCATATGTGACTAAACTTGATGGAAATGACCAAATTTCACACTACATCTAATTACTCCTTATCTGGTCATCCTTTTTGTATAGTAAAAGTACTTCTTTTTTTCATTTTGCTAAGAAGTAATAATAGTTTCTTTAAACTCAGGTAAGCAAAGAAAATGAAAACTTTGCTTCTGATATTACAGATTTTTCAGGATAATTAAGATGTAAAATAATTTCAGGAGATATTTATCAAAATGCTTGTTTCTCTCAAATAATATTTTGGAATTGGTTTAGATGTCCAAAAATGCTGGTAAGATTCAGATAGAAAAGAGGGAACAGTATCCAAGGGCAGAGGTGACAAAGATGAGGCAAGTTTAGTGACACTGAATAGATTAGTATAATTAGAGCCAGAGAATTTTCTGTAGGAGAGCAGTGAAGGAGAAAACTGGGCCCACCCCACCATGACCCACTACAAGACAAAGCTGTACAAAAATTATGAGCTGAAGAGAGAGGCATCCTAGGATGGGGAGTTAGGAAATCCTGATTTCAAGTTCTGCCTCTGACAAATAACTGATTATGTATGTAATCTTAGTTAAATACCCTCACTTCTCACTATTGAAGCTAACTCTCTTAAGACTAAATTGAAGAATTCTTGCTGCTTTACACTGGAAAAGGTCATTGAAATAAAAAAAAATCTAGACCGTAAACAAAAGGAGGATAGATATAATAATTGAGCTGTATAGGAACCAAGAATCCCTTAACTTAGAAGAATTCTGCTAACAAATTTAAGTGATCAAAGTCAATCTAGTTGAATAAGAAATATGATTAAAAATACCATTTATAATAATGTCCATTTACCATCAGTCTTCTGGCAAAAATGCAATACTGAAATGACCCAGAAAAAAGACAGGAAAAGCAAAAAGAATGAGGAAAGCAGTTGTTTGTCAGGAAGCCTAGTCTTAGGAAAAAAGGTGCCCTTCCATGCCTTTTGACTTTGAATTGTGTTTTAATTAAGATTACGGATTTCAAAGTCACTTGATTAAATCAGCTGAGTTCAGTTCTGAGCATAACAGATTGTGAGGCAATGGTCAGGATCAGTATTTCAAACTAAAGGTCCAGAGAAGCAAATAGTTAAAATTGAGAGAGAAGCTAAGAGAATAACCTCAGTAGCCTGTGGCAATTTTGTTGGCACATCAAGGTCTACTAGAGCATGCTTCTTGTATCCCTTAGACATCCAGAAGTGGATTAAATTCTCTTCTTTTTTTCATACCTTATTTGATAAGGAGGAATGGAGCATATTTTATATATAAAATTTCAGAAAGAAATGGACCAAAGTTTTTTTTAAGAGGGAAAATTCAATTATTTGGTAACTTCACCTGTGTGATAGAATTTATTTGCTATTGATGCTGGATAAATGAAGTACTACATTATCTCTGAATTGCTTATTGTAAGTTTTTTGTCACTTAAGTTTCATTTTGTCAGGAAACAACATATAGAACCTCTATATATTGTTGTTAATTACCTGGGTTTGTAATTTTGGTCTAAATACTTGAAGAACAATGGTTAAGAGAAATCTGTTGTCTTCCCCTCTGGAATTTTTAGATCTGACCAGCTTACCACTAAACTAGTTTTATTAGCCTCTAATAATGAGGCCTGGTAGCTTGACATAATCTCTACACTGGAGAGGAGGAAGCTAACTAAAGTATATTGGAGTTTGGAGGAGAAAGTTAACTCTTAATGCATTTAACTTTTCTCCATTATTTTATATAGTGTATGTAAAATTGCTTAAGTTATTGAAGATCAACAAAAAAAATTTTAAATTTTAAATTAAAAAAATTTTTCTCTAATCTTCATGGTGTAACTTAGGTTCTGGAAGGGCATATTAGCCGGGATTTGATGCCCACCAAACTGGAAAGGCATCAAATGGCAGATGGGATAGGATGTAGACATGTGTACTACATTATCATTGGAAGATTAAATTTTGAGAAACTCTTCACCAGAGCAACTATATATGATGCAGTTATTAGAGTCAGAAAAACCTGAGTCTTGGATAGTCCCTAGCTGACCTTATACAAGTCTCTTAACTTCTCTGTCCCTCAGTTTCCTTTTCTATAAAATGAGAATAATATTGCTTCACAGGATTCTTATTTGAAAACTTTAAAGTGCCATATAAATATTACCTATTATTACCAGAGAATGGATACCAAATGATTTTTTTTCCCATAGCAATTCAGTTGAATCTATTATGTGGAAAGCACTATGCTGAACTTTAAGGATACAAAGATAATGATTGCAATAACTCCCTGCTTGATTCCATTCCATCCTTATTCCAACTCTCAAATATTCCTAAGGCACAATTTCTATGTTGCAACTCCCCATTTAGAAAGTTGATGAATCCTCTGAACTCCTACTCAGATTGGTTTTTAAGTGCATTGAAATCCATGGAATTACAAAGGAAACATTGAAATTTAATGAACTGGGCAGCTAGGTGGTACAGTGGATAGAGCACGGGGGACCTTAATTACCTAGCTGTGTGACCTTCGGCAAGTCATTTAACCCCATTGCCTTGCAAAAACAAAAGTTCATGAACCCCCAAATAAAGACCTGCAGCCTGGATAAGATGAAAACCAAAGTAAAAAGGGACTTTAAAAGTTAGTTGAGCCCCCTCATTTAGGAGAGATTAAGGAGAGGGGAGATTAATTGATTTGTCTGAAGTCCTACAGGTATCAAACCTCAGAAGCAGGTTTGAATTCTGACTTCCATTCTTCAGACTCAATCCAGTGCTCTCCTCACCAGCCAAGTTATTTCTGCTGACCTCTCTTAACTTACAGTTAAAACCTTTCACCATATAACTAACTCCAGCTGACCTTTCTAGACTTAGTGCATGTGATTTTGGTTTCATGGATTCTGCCTTCCAGGTAGAATGGCTGACTTGTCTCTGAACACAACATCATGTCTTGTCTCTTTGGCCTTGCACCAGATCATACTGCATTGTGCCTGTATGCCTTCAGTCTTCTTGAATCTATAGCTTCCTTCAAGACGTCACTCTTGTTGGGGCGGCTAGGTGGCGCAGTGGATAAAGCACCAGCCCTGGAGTCAGGAGTACCTGAGTTCAAATCCGGTCTCAGACACTTAATAATTACCTAGCCGTGTGGCCTTGGGCAAGCCACTTAACCCCATTTGCCTTGCAAAAAAAACTAAAAGTAAAAAAGACTTAGCTCTTGTCTTGTTCCTACAGGAATAGTATCTAGATCCTGTTGTTAGTGCTAATCCTTTTTTCCAAAGGAAATTATATCACAACATATACATACACATTTACATACATATGCAAATATATATGTATATATGCATATATACAATGAACTTTTTTGACTTTTGTATCCCTAACTCCTTGCAGAGTGCCTAACAACAAGCTAAATAAATGCTTATCAATAAATGAATAAGCAGATTGTATTCTTAGTAAGAAACTTAAAAAACCAAATGAGTTAAAAGGTATACAGAAATAACTAGCAAACAAGGGAGAATGTAATAAATGCAAGGAGAGGCCTCAGGAAAACAGGTCATTTACTATAGTAAATGGTCAAACTCAATGGAAGTGAAGACATTCATATAAAATGTAATTTATTTTATTGAATTTTTTCATACAAAAATATTTCCCAATTACGTTTTTTTTGTTTTTGGTTTTTGCAAGGCAATAGTGTTAAGTAACTCGCCCAATGTAATGCAACTTGTCTGATGTCGGATTCCTCCTGACTCCGGGGCCTGTGCTCTATCCACTGTGCCACCTAGCCGCCCCCCAATTACATTTTAATCTGGTTTTGCAGGGGTTCCCTCATGGGTATATGCTTTTAAAAGTAAAAAGAGTTGGAGTCAGCTTTGGGAGCACTCAGGCCAGTAAATGATGCCCTGTTTTTTTGAAGTGTATTGATTTGTTAAAATACTAGATATGCTTTATCCAGATTTCTATTTTATTGACAGTTGGTAGTGGTTTTTAAAGACAAGTGAATCAACGTGGCATTTTAGTCTCTCTCTGGCTCAGGTATCTCATTAATAGAATGAAAGTTACATTAGGTGATCCAAATCTAGGTTTAAAAATATCTAATTCTAATAACATTCCCTTAGAATTTATTGCCAGGATCTTGTAGTTTGAGGAGGTTACCACTAGATGATGCTGTTGTTCATTAAGGTAGCCTTAGGTCCCCAGTTATTTCTTCAGAATCAGGATTTGAGAATCCCGGGGATTAATTACATTATTTCTCTGTGAGAAAATCATAGAATTTTAGACCTAAGTAAAATCTGAGAGATTATCAAGTTTGCAATACTGTTATTCTCTCTATGACAGTTTTCTGCTTACAGAACCATATCTGTTTCTAGTATGTGGTGGCTAATTTATCTCATATTCAGTTATTACTGGTGCTTAGCTACAGATGTCTTTGCAATGAATCTAATACTTCAAAATGGAGAGAATCTCCCTTGTCTCATCTTACTCATGTTTATTTTCTGTTCTAATCAAGACTTATCAACCATAAAGTTAAAAAAAATGATTCTGTTTCATCTGGTGCATATCTCCCAGATTTTCTCTAATTTACTCTCCTAAGTAGAGATATTTAAATACATTCAAGGTTAATTGAAGATACAAAACATTGAAAATAAGTAATATAATCAGTTTTATCCAGAGGTAGATAAACATTTCCCTATTAAATTTCATCTCTGTAGAATCAGCACAGTGCTTCAGCCCTTTTAGATCTTTTTGGATCTTGTCTGTCATCTAGTATGTTTTCTGTACTTCCTATAATCAAACCAGTTCTGTCATTGCTTATGAAAAAGATAGGTCAACCTATGTCCCTATGACTTTGCTCACATTCCTATAACTTTTCAATCCAAAATATCACTTCCTGTCCAGTTCATATATTTCTTCCTTAAGAGCATATATGTGTGTACACACACACACACACACACACACACACACACACACATCCCTAAGCACTTCATTCTTTTAGGAATAGCATGAGATGACACTTTATTAAATTCTATGTCCTTTTTTTGATTGCAACCTTGTAATGAGAAATAAAGTATGACATGATCTGTTCTCACTAAAGTCAACCTGGCTCTCTGTGACCATAATTGACTCCTTTTAAGTAGTGTATTCTAGAATTTTCCCAAGAATTTAAATTAGGTTTATTGACCTATAGTTTGAAGGTTCTTTTCTCTTCCCTTTTTCAAAAATCAGAACATTTGTATCCTCTAGTCTGCAGTAACTCTTCTGTTACCTACTATCATTCAACTCTCATTGATAGTTAAATTTATCATTTTTTTTCCGTATCTGGGAATTTAATTTTCCTCAAGTATAGGTTAACTATGTCAACTGCTACTTAATTGACTTTAATGGTTCCCTGTTCTAGGAAGTATGTATAAACTGTTTGACATTTACAACTCTTAACAATTTGTCCCCCTTCTACTTTTCTAGTTTTTTTTACACAATTCTACCCTTCATGTACTCACTGATCCAGCCATCCTGACCTTTTGCTGCTCTGCCCACTCAATTGCTTAGTCATGATGCTTTTTGTTTTGTTTTGTTTTTGCAAGGGGGGTTTGCCCAAGGCCACACAGCTAGGTAATTATTAAGTGTCTGAGGCAGAATTTGAACTCAGATACTCCTGACTCCGGGGCTGGTGCTCTATCCACTGCACCACCTAGCAGCCCCTTTGATGCCTTTTCATTGAGTTCACTCCTTCCTTCCTTTTGCCTTTTGGAATCAGCTTTACTACCACCTTATCACTTTCATAAAGTTTTTCCTGTTCCCAGTTCCCCCCTCAGTCCTCTGCAACTATGTGTGTGGGATAATAACCACAGGAATCAAGAGTCCACAGTGTGACTCAGAGCAGGAAAAGATCTATTTTTCTTTGAAGAAAAAGGATACAGCCCCCATTGCAAAGTAGCATAAGCCAGGGAGTGTCTAAAAATAAAATCTTGCAGACCTCTTTTATAATAATACTAATCCGGGGTCGGCTAGGTGGTGCAGTGGATAAAGCACCGGCCCTGGAGTCAGGAGTACCTGGTTCAAATTCGGTCTCAGACACTTTATAATTACCTAGCTGTGTGGCCTTGGGCAAGCCACTTAACCCCCATTTGCCTTGCAAAAACCTAAAAAAAAAATACTACTAATTCCTACCTTTAAATTCTGTCTTATCCCACCACTAGCTGATAAGAGAACCTCAATCTTTTTACTAATACTGGTGCAAATTGGTACAAAGCAAATTCAATCCTTATTATCCTAATTATTCATAACTAATTTCTATCCTATTAGTTTTTTTTTTAGGTTTTTGCAAGGCAAATGGGGTTAAGTGGCTTGCCCAAGGCCACACAGCTAATTATTATAGTTTCCATCCCTTCTTACCATAATTATTCATAGCTAACCTATACCCTATTAAAAGTGATGTTTTACAAAACTTCATTAGTCATTCCCTCTGACCAAATTTGGAGACATCCAATCAGAAAGAGAGCTAATTCAGTTTTTCTTGAAATTACCTCCCTTGAATCATAGGTAGCTATGGAAACCAGATAATTGATAAGGATGTATTAAGGATATATTCATGAGGAAGCTTTAGTGAAGATCACTTCTCACAGTTGGGTCTGAGTGTTTTTAGGAGGAAACTTCACTGAAGGTCATCTCTTACACACACACACACACACACACACACACACACATATATACACACACACACCTGCTCTCCAAACTATCTGTCTATATAGGCATACTTTATTTTATTGTACTTTGCTTTTTTGTGTTTTGCAGATGTTGCATTTCTTACAAATTGAGGTTTGTGGCATCGCACAAAACTTTTTGCAACACTAGGTGCTCTCTCGTTTTTGTGTCAATTTTGGTAATTTTCATATTTCTAGCTTATTAATATAGTATCTGTTATGGTGATCAGTGATCTTTGATGTTATTGAAATTGTTCTGGGGCACTGCTAACTGTGCCCATGTAAGACAGCAAACTTAATGTGTGCATTCTGACTCCCCAGACTTTCTCCCTCACCTTGGGCTTCCCAATTCCTTGAGCTACAACAATATCGAAATTAGGACAATTAATCCTACAGTGGCTTCTATGTGTGCAAGTGATAGGAAGAATCAACTGATGTGGCAAACTTCCTTGTCTTATTTTTAGAAACTGCCATTGCCACTGTAACTTTCAGCAACCACTACCCCATCAGTCAGTAACCATCATCATGGAGGCAAGACCCCCCCCTTCAAAAAGATAAGGACTTATTGAAGGTTCAGATGATCATGATGAGCATTTTTTTTCATTTTAGAAAGGTTTTATTTATTTTGAGTTTTATAATATTCCCCCTAATCTTGCTTCCCACCCTTCCACAGAAGACAGTCTTTACATTGTTTCTATTGATCATAGTGAGCATTTTTAGTTATTTTTTAATTAAATTGTGTACATTTCTTTTTAGACATAGTCTATTATTAGACTGCAGTATAGTGTAAATCTAACTTTTGTATGTACTAGGAAACCCCAAAATTCATGTGACTGGCTTTGTTGAGAGTCACTTGATTGCAGTAATGTGGCCTGAACCTGCGGGGTTCCCCAGGGGGAGCCTGGTCTGGGTGTTGTTTCAACTGGTCCCCAGTCACCTGAAACCCTCCCTGACATGCCCCAGGAAATGGAGACCATAAAGTGCAGGGAAGGAATCGCTTGTTTGTCCGAGAAGATCACAACACGGGGGGCGATGCCGCGGCCAGTGGGTGGATTGGCCTGGACTGGGGTGCCCGGGGGCTGTGCTGAGTCGCAGCTTCCCTGCCTTGGGCCCGGGTGCGGGGCACTGGGCAGTGGCCAGCGTGTGAGGCCGGACCCCAGTGCCCCCCGAGAAGGAGCGGCTTCTGGGGTGATCGGCATCTCCCCGCCGCTTCCTCACGTCCGAAAATCAAGAAAACGCCAACTCTAAGCATGATGTGTGAAGTCTGCCGATTCCTGAACTTTGTATAACCGCATAATTTCGTGAAAATCCAACCACCGTCCCGAAGCGGGGCAAAGGAGCGCGCCCCGGGTCCGGTTCCCCCACCCCCACCCCGGAGGAGCGACCCGGGCCCGGGGTGCAAAGCGAGACCCTTCCTTTGGTAACGATGGGGGTGCAGAACCCACCGACACTGACCGTTAGCTTTTTTTGGGGAGGGTCCTCTGCCGCCCCTTTCCCTTTTAGCTATGGCTCCACGACGCTCTGCGTCTCTTTATTTTTGCGTGTCTGGCGGCGCAGAGTGTGCGCAGGCTCAGTGGCGCATCCTGATGACGGCCACGTGCCGACCCCTCCCGCGACGGGAGCTTTAAGGCCGGAAGAGGAAGGAAGGGCTTAAAAGCGCCCGCCCAACCCCCCCCCCCCAGCGCGCCGACCACGTGCGTGACCTCGCCACCCGGAAGCAAACGGCCTCCCTCTGTTTCCCTTGTCTCCTCACTTCCTCCGCCCTCCCTCCGGGGGAGGGCTAGAAGGCATCGGGGCGGCTTCGGGTTCCGGCTGCTCCCGTCGCTCCTGCCGCCAGCGCCGTCGCCATGTTCCAGTTTTTGGTGAGTGGAGGCCGCACGCCGCCGGCCCGTCCGCCTCCTCCCGGGGCCTCGCGGGCTGGGTGGGAGGGGGAGATAATGGGGGGCGGCTCCCTCCCCTCGGCCGGGCGGGGCGGGGCTGGGAGAGGCGGAGCCTGCCCCCCCTCCGCGGGGGGGCCCAAGGCCTCGCTCTTTTTGGTTTATTTTTATTTTTTTATGTTTTTTTGCAAGGCAAACGGGGTTAAGCGGCTTGCCCAAGGCCACGCAGCTAGGTCATGATGAAGTGCCCGAGGCCGGATTTGAACCCAGCTCCTCCCGACTCCAGGGCCGCCCCCCAGCCGCCCCTCTCCCAAGATGCCCCTTGTGGGTGGCCCGAGGTGGGAAGGGGGACGTTGGCCCCCGACCTGGACCCCCGCTAATAGTCTCTGAATCGGGGACGAGAGGAGGCCGGCTCCGGGGAACACACAGGGTCCCAGATTTAAACAGTTTTTACTGTTGTTCATAACTGTTTCCCAAGAACTGTTGGAGGAGAAAATGTATTGCCATGAATAAGAGCGAGATTTGTCATAAACCTTTTTTTTAAAAAAAAACAAACTTCAGTTCTTCATCTGCACTTGATCGATTTCTCCCCCTTTCAAGAAAAATGGGGGGGGAAGCAAGTTTCGGGAGTTCACTTGTCCACGAGTTTACAAATCAAGGCATTGATTAAAGTGTTTATTTTATGATTTATAATTCCATATTCTGTTTTTTTTTACTTTAAAAATGGTTATGCCTGGGCAGCTAGGTGGCGCAGTGGATAGAGCATCTGCCCTGGAGTCAGGAGTACCTGGGTTCAAATCCGGCCTCAGACACTTAATAATTACCTAGCTGTGTGGCCTTGAGCAAGCCACTTAACCCCATTGCCTTGCAAAAACTTAAAAAAAAATGTTTATGACATTTGTTTTTTAATTCACATTTATTTTCCGACATATTCTCCCCCCACTGAACTTTCTAGTATAACAAACTTGGCAAACTCACACTTGACAGCACCCATGGTTTACCTTCTGATATCTGTTTGTTTATTTTGTTAAGTGGCATATGGGAATGGCTTTTGAGTGATCAGTTTAACTTTGTGAAAGGGAAAAAGCCAACAAATTTTAAGCATTTACTGGAATGAAGCACCATCTACTGGCAAGGAGCTACTATTCAAATAGGGAAAAGATGAACTCATAGATATGTACAACAGATAGATAAATAAATAAATAAATAAAAATATATAAAACCCAGTTAAAGACAAGGTAGATTGGAGAGAGAACACTAGTATTTGGGGAGGGATCAGATTATTATTATTATTTATTATTATTTTGCAAGACAATAGTGTTGCCCAAGGTCACACAGCTAGGTAATTAGTGTTTGAGGTCAACTTTGAACTCAGGATCTCCTGACTCTAGGACTGGTGCTCTATTCACTAGCTGCCCCAGATCAGATTACTTTTTAACAAGATATAGCACTGCCATGTTCTTAAACTTTTTTTTTTAGGTTTTTTTTTTTGCAAGGCAACGAGGATTAAGTGGCTTGCCCAAGGCCACACAGCTAGGTAATTAAATTATTAAGTGTCTGAGACCGGATTTGAACCCAGGTACTCCTGACTCCAGGGCCAGTGCTTTATCCACTATGCCACCTAGCCACCCCTTATGTTCTTAAACTTTTACAATAGCTATGTAGTTATCCTGGACCACTTGGTGACTGGCATGGAGTCAGAAAGATTTTTCTTCCTAAGTTCAAATGTGACCACAGACATTTAATAGCTGTGTGACCCCATGGAAGTCACTTAACCTTGTTTGCCCCAGTTTTCTCATCTGCAAAATGAGTCCTAGATGAAAATGGCAAACCAGTCCTTTAACTTTGCCAAGAAAATTCCAACTGAGATCACAAAGAGTTGGACAATAATAACACTTAGTTATACAGGCCAGTGAAAAGAGTCATTGGCATGACCTGTCCCAAGTGGGTCATTTTTATTACTCTCCTCTCAACAAATTTTCTGTAAACTTACAGACTTCTAGTCTGGAAGCTATTTATAATATTTTTATGTTGTTATAGGAAATAATTTAAATGTATTGTTAATATACTTTCATTGTAAAATGGAGACATTTCACCTAATTACAGTCACCTTTGTTATAAAAACAAGGTATAACAATGTTAATGTCAACATGAGCTTTGAAATAATTTTTGTGCTTTAAGTATGGGTTTCTTTAATTTAAGTATTAATGGCTTTTTTTTAACCTCCCTTGTTTTTTTTTGAGTATTAATGACTTTATATATATATATATATATATTTTTTTTTTTTTTTTTGCAAGGCAAATGGGGTTAAGTGGCCTGCCCAAGGCCACACAGCTAGGCAATCATTAAGTGGCTGAGGCCAGATCTGAACTCAAGTACTCCTGACTCCAGGTCCAGCGCTCCATCCAGTGTGCCACCCAGCTGCCCCATTAATGACTTTTTAAGAAAAAAAGTACTCAGAAATAGCTGAAATTCTGACTTCTCTTTTCCCTGTTTCAAAGTGTAGGAAAATAGGAAGGCATTAGATTATAAAGACCTTAAAAACCAAACTGAAATTTTATATTTAATCTTGACAATGAAAGGGGAGCCCCTGGAATTGATTGAATAGGGAGGTTGACAAGGTCATACTTGCATTTTAGGAAGATTAGCTGACAGCTGAGTGAGTGAGGAGAATCTTAAAGCAGGCAGACATCAGTTTCGGACAATCTTCTCAAAGAATTTAGCCAGAAAAAGAAAACATAGAATGATAGTAAGGATGAATGGATCAATCAAGTGAGGGTTTTTTGAGAATGGGGATGACACGGGTAAGTTTGTGGCAGTGGGAAAGCAGCCAATAGAAAAGGAGAGACTGAAGATAAAGGAGAGTGGGGTGAGCAGGAAATTGACACAGATCCTGTGTTTAGGAATATTAATTTGACAACTGTGTAGAAGATAAACAAGAAGCAAGGAAACAATCTGTTGTAGTTTTTGGTGTTTGTCCTTCATTCTCGAAGAAGACCATGATGTCAGGGAGGTGATGCTATGACAAACAAGTGAATAGGATTTGAGTAAGGGGGTGCTGTGCTAAGTCACCAGTCTCACCTTCTCCTCTGGAGCCAGTGGCCAGATATGAATCAGGGTGACAGGAGACCACCAGAAGTTGAGGCAGTTGAGTTAAAGTGCCCAGGGTCACACAGCTTGTAAATGTCAAGTGTCTAAATCTGTATGTGAATTTGGGTCCTCTTGATTCCAGGACCACTGCTCTATCCAGCATGCCACCTAGCTGCAAGTGAGAAATGAGAACTTAAACAAGGGGAGTGACTTGCTGATTGTAGAGAAGGGACTGAATGTGAAAGATAAAGGTAGAATTGACCCAGAAATGACTGACTTCAAAATTGCAGATGAGTGTTTGGAGGAAGAATGATTGGAGAAAATGAATATAATTTTGGACATATTGAGTTTAAGATGTTTCTAGGACTCCTGGTAAAGATGCCAATAGGCAAGTGTCTGTGTGTGTGTGTGTGTGTGTGTGTGTGTGTGTGTGTGTGTGTGTGTGTGAAGTTAGAAATAGATTTGGCATTTATCGGCATAAAGATAATAAATTCATGGGACCTGATGAAATCACTGAGGAAGTATACAGAGAGAACTGGGCACAAGACAAGAGACATTTGTGCTTAAAGCATGGATACCCTAAGGAAATTTAAGTGGAGATTATTAAGAGAGTAGTTTAAGGACTTTTTCTGGTAACTGATCTTGAATTTATAGAGGAAACCTTTCTTGCTGCCTAGCTTTAGATTTATCTAATACCTGATCACTAAGCCCATAATATCTGACACATTAGGTAAATAGCACATTTACTGTTGGTACATTACCAAGCAATCTACCAAGTAGACTGATTTTAGAATGGTACTTCTTAGGGACCTCAATTTGCTTATTTCTGAAATAGGGAATCTGTCAAATTATTGAAACTACCTATTTCAGTTAAGTAGATACAATAGAATTTATATATTTATTTTGTAAATTCTTTGCTATTCTTCATGACCCCATTAGGAATTTTCTTGGCTAAGATGCTGAAGTAGTTCACTATTTTCTTCTCAAACTCATTTACAGATGAGCTAGCAGGGTTAAGTGACTTGCCTAGAGAACTGGTGTTTTTTACTAACACAATCCACAGACTCAGTGGTTTTTAACCTTTTTGCTATCATGGGCCCCTTTGGTAGCCTGGTGACCTGGCTCAGATTTGAGTTTTTTTTAAATTTTTGAAGGAATTGCTTAAATTTCAGTTCAAAGTTAGTAAAAATAAAGAAGTGATTTTTTTTTCCTGTTCAAGTTCATGCCTCAGTGAAATTTTTCCATGGATCTCAGTTTAGAACTTCCTAAGAACTAGACAATTTGCCTCAACTTTATGAAATATTATGTCATATTAGCCAATCTGATAGCTGTTGATACCTTAGAGTTGTTAAAATTTGCTTTTCTCTTATCAGTAGTGTTCAGAACATTTTTTATATGACTAGTTTTTGTTGTTGTTTTTTATTTTTGAAAATTTTTTATGATCTTTCCTCTAATCTCACTTTTCTCCCCCACCCCCCACCCCCACCCCCCACAGAAGGCAGTCTGTTAGTCTTTACATTGTTTCCATTGATCTAAATTGAATGTGATGAGAGAGAAATCATATCCTTAAGGAAGAAAAATAAAGTATTGTGCCTGATTGTTGCACTATTGGAATGAGCAAGTCCATCAAGGTTCGTCATCACCTCCATGCTGCTGCTAGGGTGCACAATGTTCCTCTGGTTCTACTCATCTCACTCAGCATCAATTCATGCAAATCCTTCCGGGATTCCCTGAATTCCCATCCCTCCTGGCTTCTAATAGAACAATAGTGTTCCATAACATACGTATATGTATACCACATTTTGGTAAGCCATTCCCTAATTGAAGGACATTTACTTAATTTCCAATTTTTTGTCACCACAAACAGGGCTGCTATGAATATTTTTGTACAAGTGATGTTTTTACTCTTTTTCATCATCTCTTCAGGGTATAGACCCAGTAGTGGTATTACTAGATCAAATGGTATTCACATTTTTGTTGCCCTTTGGGCATAATCCCAAATTTCTCTCCAGAAAAGTTGGATCAATTCATAGTTCCACCAACAATATTGTTAGTGTCCCAGATTTCCCACATCCCTTCCAACATTGATTATTGTCCTTTCATCCAGTCTGAGAGGTGTGAAGTGGTACCTCAGAGATGCTTTAATTTGCATTTCTCTAATAGTGATTTAGAGTAATTTTTATATGATTATGGATTGCTTTGATCTCCTCATCTGTAAATTGCCTTTGTATATCCTTTGACCATTTGTCAGTTGGGGAATGACTTGTTTTTTTTTTTTTTAATTTGACTCAGTTCTCTGTATATTTTAGAAATGAGTCCTTTGTCAGAAATACTGGTTGTAAAAATTGTTTCCCAATTTACTACATTTCTTTTGATCTTGGTTACAGTGGTTTTGTCCATGCAAAAGTTTTTTTTAACTTGATGTTATCAAAATTATCTAGTTTGTTTTATGATGTTCTTCTGGATGTATTAGTTGGTCTTTTGTTCTGAGTTTGTGTTTTTTTAGTTTTTTTTTTTTGCAAGGCAATGGGGTTAAGTGACTTGCCCAAGGCCACATAGCTAGGTAATTATCAAGTGTCTGAGGCCGGATTTGAACTCAGGTACTCCTGACTCCAGGGCTGGTGCTCTATCCACTGCACCACCTAGCTGCCCCTTGAGCTTGTGTTTTGATCTTCCTTGTCACCATAGTAACTTTCTGTGGCCAGGTTCTTTTGTTGTTATTTGCATATTTTTTCAGGCTACTTCTTGATTTTTAACTATGTTAAAGTTTGACCCTGCTCCTGGTATGGAGGGGAGCTGTTGTTCCAAGTTTCAGATTTTTTTGTGCAGTTGTTTTCAGAGCTAGTTCTGGAGGGATCTCCATGTTTTCAGTTCAAATGTGACCTCAGACACTTGTTATGTGACTCTGGGTAAGTCACTTAACCCTGTTTGCCCCCTGTTTTCTCATCTGTAAAATGAACTAGAGAAAGAAATGGCAAACAGTTCCTGTAACTTTGCCAAGAGAATCCCATATGGGGTCACAAAGAGTCAGATGTGACTGAAACAACTTAACAAAAGCTACACTGCCACTTTGAGTCAGGCTTTCTATTTTTTTCCCCATGTCAAAATCCATGATGTATTGGTTCCAGACTAATGTCATTACCTGCCCTGAAATTATGTAGTGACTTCCTTTTGTTTGCCTTATTGATTCTAATCTCCTCTCTCTTCTCCCATTTCCCTGGATTTTGGGATATTTGATCCTGCCTAATGATGTTATCTATGGTTTTCAGGAGACCTTTCAGTAGAGAGTTCTATTTTATACCATCCCCTGATAATAACTTTTTGCTTCATTATCAGGAGTTATCTCACCATCTCTCGCTACCTGTTTATGTTTTGTCTAATTCAAGTCTGACTTTCTCTATGAACTCAAGTACTGCATGAACCTGCAATGAGATATATTTTATATTTATTGTTTGTATTATCACATCATTACCCTTAATTTTTATCAAATCAGATATTTTTGAGCATCTCCTAATTGTAAGATAATATGCTAGTGCTCTCTTGCATTGTTGGTCAACTCTTTTATTTGTATACATCTAGTCCTTCTAACTAGATTATATGCTTCTTGAAGGTAGGGACCGTACCTTATCTTGATTTTGTAGTACATTGCTGAGTTACATGGGTATTCAGATCATATTTGGCAATGGAATCATAACTGAAGATCTCTGCTTTTTGTATCCATCTCTCTTGATTTCTAGGACAGTTTCCTTGTTTCAGATTCTTATATGTGTACTACTCATAGAGGCAGTAACCTGTTTGGTCAGCCAACCTCTCATTTCTTCTAATTCAGACCAAACCGTTGTTAACTTTATTTCAAAATGTAAAAACCTTTCTTAGCTGTCTAGCTATTTAATGGAAGGGACTGGTGGCAGGATTCAACCTTAAATAGTATTGCAGACTGCTATTTTAATTTATTCAACAATTCAGTTCAAAAAAAACAAATTACCTTAAGTTGGGAATACTAAAACAAACCCCTAATGTTATATTCTAACAGGAGATATAAGAAGTAGATAAGTGAATATAAAGTAATTTGAGAAGGATAATATCACTCATTATTGTGGGCATTAAGGAAGATTTCAATAGTAGGTAGAACTTGTGCTGAACCTTAAAAAAAAAGGAAGGATTTTGTGTAATGTAGAAGATGACTTTTACAAATAGAGGAACTGGAGAATAGATTGTTGTTCAGTTTTGCTGGATCAGAGAATATGTGAAGGGGAGTAAATATGAAGTAAGACTGGAAAGGCAGGTCAGAATCAGACTAAATGTCTTAAGAGACCATAAAGTATAGTACAACAACACATTTGTGGTCCTACATTATCTACTGGCATTAGGTGTTTTGAAATAGATGAGTTGTAGCTTCTTCTTAACCTCAAAGTGCACAGACCTGAAGTCACTTGCCTCCTTTTTCTGAGCTTGCTGTTTCTATTGAGGGCATTGTCATCCTTCCAGTAACCCAAGCTTACATACTTAATTACCACGGGCTTCTCTCTTAGATTCATTCTTGTTTCCAGAAACTCCTCTCTCTGCAAGATTGAATCAGCTCAGAAATTCATCTTCCTCAGACTTCCTGCCCCTCCCTCCTTTCTTTTCAGCTGTGTTGCATTCCCCCAGTAGCTTGAGGACTGGGCCTGTCTTTGCCTTTCTTTGTATCCTCAGCTCTTAGTCAGCATCTGGCAGAAGAGGTGCCTAATAGTGTCTACTGGATGATAGCCTGGCCTCACCCATCTCCCAGCTCTGATAAGTATTACCTTTGCATTATTCTAGCATCTCTTCCACTTAGGTTGCCCATGACCCTAAAGCCCCGTCAGGTGTGCATCCCTATTTCAGTGGCCTCCTGATGGGTCTCCCTCTCCAGCAGATCCAGTAAATCCTACCACACAGTTGCTGAAGTGATGTTTCCTAATGTGGAGGTCTGGTGATGTATCTGCTCCCTCTCTGTACATTATAAAAGATAAGCTCCTCTGTTTGACTTAAACCTTTTCCAGCCTGGGCCCAACCTTACCTTTCCAGCTGAATACCTTACTTCCCTTCCCATGTTCTGTGGTCTAGGTAAGCTGTATGCTTGCTCTTCTTCTACCTCCTGTCTTCATGCCTTTGCTCTGGCTGGCCCTGCTGCTCCTCACCCTGCTTTTCTTTAAGGCTCATCTCAGCAGCATTTTCTACTTTTCTGATACAGCCAGCTGGATAAAGAGCACAGTGAATAGGATGCAGGCCCTGGAGACAGGAACACCTCAGTTCAAATTTGGCCTCAGACGTGTACTAGCTGTGTGGCCCTGGGCCAGTCACTTAACTTAATTACCTCAGTTTCCTCATCTGTAAAATGGGGATAATTCTAGGACCTATCTCCTAGGCTTGTTCTGAGGATCAAATGAGATAATTGTAACGTGTTAGCACAATGCCTGGCACATAATAAGTAATATAATTGTTATTATAACAATTTGGCAAATGAGGAAACTGAGGCTGAATGATTTACCTAGGGCTATTACAACCTGGGAGAGTCTGAGACAAGAGTTAATTTGACCTGGAATTCCAAATTTAGTTCTTTATTAACCATGCCTCTTAATTTCCAGCATTCTCTAGTCAGTATTATTTTGACTATTTTGTGTTGGATTATCTGGATAGGGACAGATTGGAAGTAGGGAAATCAGTTAGGCTATTCTAGTAGTCCAGTAGGACTTGAATGGATGTGGTGGTTGTGGGAGTAGAGGTAAGGGAGCAAGTGACTAGAACTGTGGTATAGAATTGACAGGATTTTTTTTGGGGGGGGGGAGAGCCAAGAATTGGGAAATTAAGTAGTTTATGATTGGCTTTAGTTTTTTCAGGAAAGTAGGAAGCACAGTTATCTGTCTACATATCAGTCAATAGATTAAACATGATGCTCCTGCTTCAAAACTTTTGGTGCCTCCCCATTTTCCTAGCTTTTGTAAGGATTAATGTTCCCAAAATTTTGACATAAGATTTTGATTATCAGGAGAAAATACTTGTAGTCTGAGCCAGCAAGGGAAGAGTCTAACTTATGTCCAGATTTTCCTTCCCCCGGGGAATTTTGAGAAATTTTAGACTGGGGAGGTGTGTTGCTTATCAGCTGGGTAGACAAGATAAAAACTTTAGCAGCTCCTAGTCTAATGTGGCCTACTAGTGGAGAGAATTGGAAGTAGTTTGAGTAGGACACATAATAGGGAGACCTCCAAGAAGTACACTGAAGGCATGCCCCTCCCAAATTGAAAGGCTTTATGTTGCAAAGCCCAGACATCTGTCTAAATAGCTATAAGCAACCTGGAAATACTTATTCCTGACTAAATGGGCACCTGGTGTTTCAAAAATCTTTCTAACTTTTCTCATGTCAGAATTTGGTCTTGGTAAAGTTCCTGGGGAATAGTATTATTAGACTGAAGTTGTGTGAATTATTTTTTAACCTTTGGTGTTTAGATTGGTTTTTAGGTCCTGAGTTATTTATTTAGCCCTGGTAGCCTGGAAAACAAAAAAAAAATGCAAAATGACCTTAATTCCTGTATGACCTCTCCTGCTTTACACAGTAGTGGTAACAGAATGGTCAGAAAACCCCCAACAAAAAACAGGGACAAAGAGTACTAGGAATTGTACAACATCTAGTTAATTTGTAATATGAATTCAGTTGTTATTTCTCTAAGTGAGATCCATTTCTAGTGACCACTAAGTGGACACATGATAGGCATGATTGAATCATATCAGTTTTGACATTCTTACTATAAATAAAGCAAAGAGATGAAAAGGAATTGCAACTAAATGGAAAGATGGCTCACAGACTGTTTTCAGAGAGGCAAATAAAGAAGTTGGCAGGATTAGTTTTAGATTCGGTATGAACAAATGCAGCAATAATTTCTATTTCATGGTATGTTTGATATTTTATTTGAATACTCAGTATGAAAATTTGTTTTAAAAAAGACTATCATGAATATAATTGTAGTTTGGGCATTTGGTGCTGACAATGATACAAAAATTCTGTGAAAGATTTAATAAAATCTAATTTGATTTGGAGGGTCTTAATACTCCATGATTTATTTGCAAAGGTAGGTATAGAGGTCAGCAAAACTTTGGAGTGTTCAAGGTTCAAGATTAAGAAAAGGAAAAGGACAAAGGTTTTGACTTCATAGAAGACTTACTCATCTATCATGAATACTTCATGAAGAAAGCACTAATTAAATGAAAAATCATACTGACCATGTCTTAAGAGACAGGAAACAACAGGTTACTTACATCTTATCTGAATTGATTGATTTATATTTAGTCTGACCACTGATTTATTAAAGCAAAGGGTGATTTGTTTGACTCAAATCTGAAAAGGGGGAGGATACCAAATGCTTGGGAAACAAAAGAATATTAACTATGGACAAAAAGTGATTGAGAACATCAGTCTCTTATGGAGTCCTTGTCTGTTTTCCTTATTCTACAGGGGCTTTGTGAGAATGATCTACCCATGTATTGACGGGCTCCTTGATGATGATATGGGAGAAGAGGCAGGCTTCTGTAGTCAGTGTTGTGTAGTATGCTGTATCTTTGTAGCAGAGCTGTTAATCAGGAGGTTCAGAATCCTTCTATGTTTACTGATTATTAAGAGACATTTGAATGGTTAGAGAAGGTCCGCTGCTTCGAAGATTGTTCTCCAGCATAATGTGTTTCATACTTATGTTGAGACCATAAAAGAGTTCTTGAAAGGTGCAACAGAGAGACATAGAGTTTTTTTTGACCTTCTAGTTGTTACCAATTGAAAGACAGAGCAGGAAGACGCTACTTGCCAAGGATTTTTGACACTACCCTGAAAGATGTTGAGTGCAGATTTCAGGTCGAAGAAAGGGAGTGGAAGTGGGTAGAGATTCCATGTATTTGCTTAGGTTTTCCAGATTCTCCTGTTTGTAGATAACATTGTGTTGATTTTATTTTTAAGTCCCAGAATATTGTAGAGCCTCCTTAACTGATATCCAGAATCAATCAAGAGTTTGATTTAACTCTGCTTGGGACTGGAGGGAAGGATGCTTCTTGCTCACCTGATATGTAGCTGAATGAATAAATCTGTTAGTTGTCAGTATATATATCTTGGACAGACACTGTAGATGAATAATAATAAAATGAGATCAGAATTGAAAAGGAAGAATCAGATAATGCTGGAAAGTGGGAAATTGTGTAGTGCTTTTCATGACTACAAACATCTCAAAAACAAAATCCTTTTTATTTTTGCTTATTGATACCTTTTCTTTTTACATGAGACACTTCTGAATATCTCTCTTCTACTTAATAAACTTTGCTAAGAAGAAAAACAAGTTAAATAAATCCAACTTCATACAATTGTGCTTGCAACATTCTTTACCTTTCTAATAAAAGGAGAGAGGCACATTTCTTCATCTTTTCTCTGAGACTAATTTTTTCTTTTTCTTTTTTTTTAGGTTTTGCAAGGCAAATTGGGGTTAAGTGGCTTGCTCAAGGCCACACAGCTAGGTCATTATTAAGTGTCTGAGGCCGGATTTGAACCTAGGTACTCCTGACTCCAAGGCCAGTGCTCTATCCACTGCGCCACCTAGCCGCCCCTTTTTTCTTTTTTTTTTTAGAGACTAAATTTTTTAAAATATAAAATCTTATTAGTATGTTTTGTTCTTACACTTTCTATATATCCCAGTGTTGTTTTGTTGTTTGTCCTTTGTTATGAAGAGGACCAGTGACATCACAGAATGATGTCTTGACTCTTGGATAAATTATATTTAAGTGAAGTAGAGTTGCACAAGTCATTGAAGTCCAGTGGTAAGATGAAAGTCAGGTAACTGGCAATGGTCCAGGATACAGTGAATGGCCAGGATACAGTTTGACTACAGTATTTATTACATCAAAGAAACTTTGCAATAATTGAATAATTAATTTCTGATTTATATGCTTAGCCTCTTTTCAACTCCTTCCTCCCAATCATTTCAAATGTATGGCACTGAGAAAAAAATTGACTAATAGAAAATGAATAGATCAGAATTAAAATGAAGAATGGAGGGTGTTAAAAAGATTGTAAAGTTCAAGGAGGAAGACTGAAAAAAGGCAAGTGATTGAGCAGTTAAGAGCTTTTTTGGAGACCTAGGACTTGGAGAGAACAATTTCAGGAGAGTAGGTACAGAAAGCTAGATTATGGGGGGGCCATGGAGTAAAGTGGGGGGGGGAGAAGTATGTCAGTGAAAGAGAAAAACAGCAAAAAAGGAGAAAAAAGAGAAGATATTAGCTTAAAGGGACAAAAGATTTTCCTGCAAGGAGAGATCTGTGCTTGTTTGTAGGCAGATGGAAATAACTTGGGTTGGTAGAGAGAGCAAAGATTGAAGATAGGTGTGAGAGTAGTAAGGTCACAGAGGGAATGGGATTACAGACTCATGTAGAGAGGCTAACCCTGGCAAGGTGGAATTTCATTGCATCTATCTTTAGAGTAAAGATAGCATAGTGTTTGATTTGGTGTAAAGTTTTTTTGGTCATCTTTTCTCATAAGTGGAGAGAAAAAATCAATATTCATAACTTTTTAGTTTTTGCAAGGCAATGGGGTTAAGTGGCTTGCCCAAGGCCACACAGCTAGGTGATTATTAAGTGTCTGGGTCCAGATTTGAACTCAGGTCCTCCTGACTTCCAGGGCTGGTGCTCTATCCACTGTACCACCTAGCCACCCCACTCATAACTTTTAATTAAAAAAAATTTTGTCATGAATTTGTGTAAACAAATCTGAACAAATTAGAGAAAAGAATCTAATGTTAACAAAATAGTTTACTGTCCCCTATTGATCTATTTAGTAAAGTCTTATTTTTATATGGTTGCATTTAATGTCTGTGTGCTAATTCTTTTATTTTTCATTTTTCCACATTTCTTTATATTCCTTATTTGTAACATGACAATATTTTATCACCACGTTATGTCATATTTTATTCAGTCATCCCCAGATCCTTGGATATATAAGTTGTTTCTAGTTTGCTTTTACAAGGAAAGCAATACAAATGATTTTGTGGTTCCTTCTCTTTATTAAAAAGTCTCTGAGATATGTTCCAACTACTGGAATCATTGTGTCAAGGGGTGTACAATTGTTTTGTAACTCCATCAAAAAATAACATCAATTGGGATCAAATGAGAAAATATTTTTAAGTGCCTTTAGTAGATACTGGGTAAACACTTATTCCCTTTCTTTGCTCCTTTTACATCAGTAACTCCTATTTCTTTTTTTCCTTCAGCTAGGATTTACGCTCGGCAATGTGGTTGGGATGTATCTGGCTCAGAACTATGACGTAAGTGGCTATCATCCAAGACCTTTTTGTCTCTATTGAAGTGTTTTATAGTGATTTGTCTTAATTGTGGTTGCTTTTCTTGCCAGAACTGAATCCCTACAAAAATAAGGGCAGTTTCTTTTAAAATTTAAGGATGATTGCTGAGGGTTAAATCTTGGAGTAAGTCCTGCATTTAGTTGATATTTTTCCATTATATTTTAATACAGCCATAGTGCTGTCTCTGCCCCAAGTTACCACAAGAGGGCAACTTGTCAGCAATTGAGAGCAATCTCCCAGTAATTGTAAGGCTGTAATGTGTTAGCCCTGAGCTAACATAGTGTCTCATTTAATTGGGGCTCTTCTTCAAGTCTGTGGAAAATCAAATAGGGCATAAAAGACCTTCAGCAGGATAATTTTTACTTCCTGTCACTTCCATTTTAGAGAAAGTAACTATAGTAACAAATACTGATAATTTCAAAGATTAATTTTTGTAGTAGATTCTACAAGTTGTTTAGATTTCTTCAGAACTGTCTAGGGAAGCAAGATGGTTTCATGGATAGAGTACTGAACTTCAGAGTTCAAATTTGACCTTAGACATTGATTGTGTGAACAAATTGAACCCTGGGAAAATAACAATTCCTCTTACCCTTAACTTCCTCCTTTGTTGAATGGAGATTATAACAATGCCTGACTCACAGGGATATTGGAGATTTAGGAGATTTTAAACATATACATGTGTGTATGTGTACATACACATACATGTAGTTTTGCAAATCTTAAATCATAAAACTATTAATTATCTTCACCCTCATCAATCTTTTCATTAGGAGATGCTGTTAAGCTTTACTGATGGGGAAGGAAGTTTATTTTTCCAGAGTCACAGAATGAGTCATTGATAGAAGTAAATTAGAAACTCAGGTTGCCTTATTATCTATGAAGGGGATGGGTGAATTGAAAATGAATCTCTGAAAAGATTTTTGGAGGGGAGAAGGTTTTTGCTTTAAAGAATGGCAAATAAAATTGTTAGTCCTTAAGACTCAGATTTTTAGTCCCCCAAAGAGCATTTGTAGTAGCAACTTTCTCATTGGAATGATAGTTTCCTAGTTGTTATTTTGTTCATTCATATAGCATTTGAATGGGTGAATTAGTGGAAAATAGGGTAAGAGTCTACATTTTTAAGCAAACCTCTTTTAACTTAATAAATTTTTGCACATCTGATACTCAAGTAGCAATATTAATGGTAGTTTTTAGTTCTGTGATTTGAGAACTCTTTTGGAAAGAAATGTAAATTTGTGAAATTTTTTATGTTTATGAAACTTATCTATCTTTGGAGGACAGATGGGAATGGGAGAGGGACGAGCATATTGGTTAGATGCAAAGTTTAAATCTTTTCTTTTCTTTTCTTTTCAAAGATTCCAAACTTGGCCAAAAAGCTTGAAGAGATAAAGAAAGATGTAGATGCCAAGAAGAAACCTCCTAGCTCTTAATGCCAACATATTAATAATGTTGTCTGGACACTTTCCTATTCAAAACAAAAGCTCCTATTCTCTCCTCCAGGACTGGATGACTTTCCTTACCCTAAAATACACTGAGATGCCTTTGAGCTAAAATATACCCGTAACACCAGAACTACCCCTTATTACTCCTCCTGGACTCCTGACCCCTACACCTGTGTGGGAGATTCTGATACTTGAATAATGGTGCTTGACTAAGAAATGCTAGTTTTGATTAGTGGTCTCTCCCCTTAACTTTTAAATTGTGGATTTCTAGTAATTTTTTAAGTTGCTTTTTATATGGCTGAACAGTTGGCATTAATACTAATTCTCTAATTATGTCTACCGTGTTGGATGCTTTATAAGCATTTAGTATCAAACAGTGTTGTTCCAAATCAATTAAAATCATATAGCAACTGATTTCTGATGACTTCCATTTATTTTATATCATAGCACAGCAGTTTGTATAACCATTAAATACCTCTGAGTTGTTCAATAGTACATGCTTGGGGAAAAAACAAATTGAATATTAAATTTACTCTTGAGATTAGTCTCCTTGAATTGCATTTTATGATTAATATACTTATTTTATCCTATATTGCCTCATAAATGTGATCTTCCTCATATTAAGAGTTTTAACTTTCTGCAATTGTGGATAAGTGAAAGGTTGTATATTAGGAAAATATTTGTTGCACTGTACTTTTATAGTTATTTCAATTATTTCAAAACTATCCTCTCTGGAAAAAAATTTAGCTATGCCTACACAATTTTTGTTTTACAAATTTAGTCATTTACCTCAAGGAGCATTCCACCATTTTAGGCATTTAGTTCTCTTTCATGACACCTGCTTCTGGGCAAATGAACTACCAATTCATAGACTAATTTAAACATATATATTTTAAAATATGCCAAAATTAAATATTTTATTAAGAATTCTGCTTCAGTGAGACTTTTATTTTATTTTTTGTTTTTAGCAACCACAGTGATACTGTATCTTTACCCAAGTTATTTAATGGAACCTACAAACAGAATTTTTTTTTTTTAGGTTTTTGCAAGGCAGTGGGGTTAAGTGGCTTGCCCAAGGCCACACAGCTGGGTAATTATTAAGTGTCTGAAGCTGGATTTGAGCCCAGGTACTCCTGACTCCAGGGCAGATGCTCTATCCACTGCGCCACCTAGCTGCCCTCAGAACTATTTTTTTCCATGCTTTTATACATACCCAGTACAGCAGTGTATTTTGTAACTATAAAGACAGGGATGTTAAAAAAAACCCCTCCAATATCTAATCACCACTAAGGTATCCAAAGTTGTAGACTTATAAACATCATCCCTTTGGGAACCACAAACTTGTCCAAATGATATTTATGTTGCATAATGGAGGCTAGTGAGGTAGGTCCAGTGCTGGATTTGATATCCAGATGCCAGGTTTACAAAGGTTTGCCTTTTAGTGCCTGTGTGACCTTGGGCAAATAATTTCATCTTTCTCAGCCTCAGTTTCTGTTGCCTCTATAATGAACATATCAGAGGGGACAGTCTCTAAGGTCCCTCCCAGTTCTAAAATCTGTGTTCCATCAATATTGTCTTTTGAACTGATTTTTAAATCTCACAGTAAGATTAGTTGTATTACTTTTGAGGGCTAGGGTAGAAGAAAAAAGGGCTTTGACCAGCTGGGGCTATATTGGATTTGGGGAGACCTATTGATTTCATGTTTGTTTTTCAGTCTTTTCAGTCATGTGTGACTCTTCATAACCCTATTTGGGTTTTTCTTGGCAAAGGTACTGGAGTCATTTGCCATTTCCTTCTCCAGTTCATTTTACAGATGAGGAAACTGAGGTGAATAAGGTTAACTAACTTGTTCAGGATCACATAGCTAATGATGTCTGAGGCTGGATTTAAATTCATGTAGAGGAGTCTTCCTGACTCCAGACCTGATACTCTATCCATTGTATTGCTGATCTTTAAATGTAGATCACCTGATGTACAAATTAATTTGTTTAGCATTGTCTGGGGCAGTGAGAAGTTAGGTGACTTACTCAAGATTCCACAGCCATTATATATCAAGAGGTGGGACTGGAAGCAAGGTCTTCCTGACTTCATTGCTTCCTGTCTCTATTGCCTTTGCCAAGCTAGACTAATCCCTTTAGTTAGATAGAACCACTTGGTTCTGAATGACTTTTAGCTGTCTTCAAGAAAAGAGATCTCTTCTCAAAGGACCACTTAGTAGCCTGTCTACCTTAGTTTCCTTATTTGTAAAATGGATATAATAGCATCTGTCTCCCAGGATTTTGGAGATAAAAATGAAAATATGTATAAAGCCCTTTGCAAATCTTAAAAGTGCCATATATTAATGCTAGCTGCTACAATCTTTGTCATTATATAGGGTTTTGAAGCTTGTAAGGAATGTATATAGGTTATCTCATAAGCCTTACATTAGCTCTGAGAGGTAGGTACTCTAGGTATTATTCCCATTTTACAGATGAGGACATAGGCTCAGAAAAGTTTTAATTTGCCCAGGCCTACACAACTGCTAATCATGGGAGGTGGACTTGAATTGAGGCTGGCCTTCTCATCTCCTAAATTTTTTTTTTTAAGGTTTTTGCAAGGCAGTGGGGTTAAGTGGCTTGCCCAAGGCCACACAGCTAGGTAATTATTAAGTGTCTGGGGCTGGATTTGAACTCAGGTACTTCTGACTCCAGGGCTATCCACTGCTCCACTAAGCCACCCTTGGCCTGCTCATCTCAATGTCTAGTGTGTGTTAACCACTCTGTCATTAAAGTACAACAGTTTTCTCAGCATTTCCTAATGGCAATGACTTTGCTTTCTGTTTGCTACTCGAATATTTTTATATATTCAAGACTTTTTCTTCTTTAACCTCCTTGGAATTCTATTCCCAAGAGTAGTAATGATAGGTTAAAGGATTTTTAATTTAGTTACCGAATAATTCCAAATAATTTTTCAGAAAGAATGGCCCAATTCATAGCTCCTCCAACAGTTTGTGTGACTATGTTCCCACAGCGTCTCCAACAGGGTCTACCTTTATCATTTTTAACAGGGTTTTCTAAGAGATTCTGTAGAAACTGGTATATTGAAAGTTTTCACTTTAACTTCTGCAATTCCATTAGAGGTGTTCAGAAGTTTTACCCAAAGGTTGTTTGTTGTTTGTCTTGTTCTCAAAGGGGACCTTGACATCAGGGAGGTGATGCCATGACTTGGCAAGTGAATTGGATTTAAGCGACAGAGGGCCCCAGTTTCTCCTCAGGTGCCATCTAGGTTCAGTGGCCAGATATAGATCAGGATGACTGGAGGTAGCCCTGGGTGCAGTGGAAGACTTTAAGTAGAATTTACTAATTAGCCAAATTTTGTGGGTTATCTATACAAGAATTTAGTCTCAGATCCTACTGTTTCTGCAAAAGAATATGATGTCAATGGAATGACCATTGGATGTAGATTTTGAAGATGAGGACTTAAGTCCTACTTCTACCTTTTTTAAGCTAGCTGTTTTGGTGAGTCTTTGAATCCTGCTTCCCTCATCTGTAAAATGGGGACAATACTTTTATCACCTACCACATAGGTCTCTTGTGAGGATTAAATGAGAATATGTCCATGCTGCACTTGTCCAAACTTTATATAGAATGTACATTCTTAGGAGTAATTTGGAAACTATGGCTGTACTCACCGTACTGTTACATTATGAAGAAACAGAAAAAAATTAAGATGTTCTGCCAAAAAAAGGGAAGGGCCATAATTTCATTGGCTGAAATTACTCATGATTTTAGCTGCTTCTGGTTTGGTATTTTATTCTGCTGTAAATTTCAGCTCCCTGCTGCTTGAGCTAAAAGAACATGTTTTACAACACCCATTTCATTTTTTCCACCTAATTTATTCCCCTTCAATTTCCATTTGTGTGAATGTAAGGAAAATAGAAGACATCCATACATGAATTTTTAAAAATATGTTCACAGTGTATGTATGTATACATATATTTATAGCACGTAATGTTTTCATTTCCACTAGGCGAGACCTCACCCTTTGGAGAGTATTCCAATGTTTGTATTTCCCCTGTGGTCTACTCCTTTTCAGTTTGCTTGGATTAGGCTCTGCTTGAAGGAACATTACATACTATAATGGAGGAAATGAGCTTTCTCTTGTACTCTTTGTACTATAATTTGCACATAACATTTTTTGTTTCATTTTTGCTTCTTCCAACATATTAGTAGTTCTGAGATGATAAACTGCATGAATGATGTTTTTATTCATCAATAGATTTCAGTTCAAGATTTTCGGATCTATATATACTATTAAAGAGAAAAAGCATCATCAATGAGTAAATAATACAATTTAAAATCATTGGGTGAGGGGTGGCTAGGTGGTGAAGTAGATAAAGCACCAGCCCTGGAGTCAGGAGTACCTGGGTTCAAATCTGGTCTCAGATACTTAATTACCTAGCTGTGTGGTCTTGGGCAAGCCACTTAACCCCATTGCCTTGCAAAAAATAAAAATAAAATAAAATCATTGGGTGTCTTTTGTTAATTACCAAAGATTATTTAGCTTTTCCTGGTTCTTTTTTCAAAATTTATTTTTTTATCAAGCTTTGTATGTCATTTTTCTCCTTTGAATAATAATTTAAAAAATAAAACCATTATAACAATTGTGCATATTCCTCCAAATTTGACCATGTCTAAAAATGTATGTCTCATTCTGAATTTTAGAGTCTATCATCCTTTTAGGAAGGAGTAATGGCTCCCTGGTAGTGACTAACCAGATTCAATGTTATTTGGGAAATGTTTAACAAAAATACAATAAAACATAGATAATGTTAATTTGTGGTTTTCCAAATTAACGTGTGACCCAAAGGCAACCAGTTTTGAGTTTAATATGGCTCTTTGGAAGGTAGCAGTTTGATTTTTGATTGAGATGAATTGATGTTCCCATTTATTGCCAAGGATTCTGGGGAAAGGGATATATTGAGCCTTAAAAGGGAGTTTATGTAGATTCTCAAACTCAGGTTACATCTTCTAAGTCTGAGAAACACAATTGTGTAGTCAATTATCAAAATATTGAATACCTTCAACACCGCGAAGGTATATCTAAGAACTGAAGAAATGTCATGGCAGGAGTTCAGAGACCTAAGTACTCATAGTCTCAATACTGCCACTAATTCACTCTGTAACCTTGGGCAAATTCTGTCACCACCTTTCGTCTCTACTTCCTAAGTCATCAAATAAGAAGACAGGAGTTAGGATGGCATGGTGTAGAATGCAGTTATATCCCCTGGTGCAATAACTTGAACTCTTGGGGCTTTGGTTTTTCATCTGTGAAAGGAGGGGGTTGGGCTATACTCCATAGGTCCTTTCTAGCTCAATTTTATGTCCTTCCCGTGTCTAAAAATCTGAATTTAGAAAGAATAGCTTATCTTGGGAGCTTGGCAAGAGTCATACCTTATGGAAAAGGAGTAGATAGGTAATGATACTACCAACTGTTGTTCATATTTAGAAATTATTGTTCAGTAACCATGTATTTCCCAACATTAGAATATTAGAATAGGTGATTTTGTATGGCAGGACATGGTTGGCTTCAATTGATGTCAGGAAGAGCAATTCTATTCTCACAGGCCTAGTTTCTACTTTGCACATGTATTTTCTTCCCCTTCCACTACCCTCAATTCAAATGATCTCTTCTAAAATCCTTAAAACTCTATAGAAATATGAATAATATGGAATGTTAAAATCAGATAGTAAAAGAATCTTTACAATCCAGAAAAGCTAAATAATTGATTTTATTTGGGTTATTCATGGAGAAGTCAAACATACTAAAACCCAATGAAAATAGGTATAGATAACTACAAGGGATTCTTTCAAAGACATTTAACAAATAACACTAACACTTCAGTGATTAGAAATAGCAATGCTGGTTTGCTACAGGAATAATGAGCATTCATTTGTCATGCAGAACACCTAAAATGGAAGAAGTGGGCTAGTTCTCATTGAGTTGATGAAAAACTTGTATTCTGAAATAGTTTTTTTTTGAATATTCATTGGCTACAATCATTTACTGGATTCCTGCTAAGCACTAGGGAAAATAAAAAGATAGGAGGATCATTTGTGTCCTATAGGATCTTACTGGTTTGAAGGGATGACTGATTCCTCATCAGTCTATAATTTCTAACACCCACTTAGTATTAGCTATTACTAAGGGTCTTTGGAAATGATAAAAGCTTCAGTTTCTTCATAGTTTTCTATGGTCCCTTCTAGTCAGTGTGGGACCAAATAGAGTAAAATAATGCATTTTAAAGCAGCTTTATTGGCTTATATATAATTTTTATCTCTGATAAAATAGTCATAAAATTTTTTTTTCCTCTCCCTACTCATTGAGAAGGTTCTTGTGGTATCAGGAAGCTAGAGGCAACTAAGAGAGAGGGATGCCAATCTCTTTGCCCTTTAGTTTTTCTCCCTCTGCCAGCTTGGCATAGTGAAATGCTGAGTTAGGAATCAGAATCAAAATTCCAGTTTTGCCTCTACTGCTTGTGTGACAGTAAGAGAGTCTAATTCTATGGACCTTAATTTCCAGTTTCCTTATCTGTAAAATGAGAGGGCTGGACTAGATTTCTAAGGTCCCTCCCAGCTCTAAATCTTATTTCTGAGCACTCTTTCTTCACTTTGAGATAGAAAACTGAATAAGCCTATTGGAAAAGGGAAGCATTCTTTTTTACCTCAATGTCTCTAGAGAGAAATGCAACTGATAACAAAGATAATCCAGGTAGAAAGAAATTGTAATAGAGTTTTAGCTTGTCAGGAGTTAGGACAATCATCTTGCATTTGGGAGAGATATTCAGAATTGTTCCAACCAGTATGGTTTTACCTTCTGCGCTTATCTACCTGGCAATTTAACTCCCCATCCCCAATTTTCTGGTGAGGGGCGGGGTCCAAGTCAGCCCTTTGTAGGAAGAGAACTCAGCTTCAGGGCTGCAATGAGATATTGCTTTTAAAATACAAGGCAGGTTTGCACAGGCAAGACTGTATGTAACCTTTCTCAGATTTTCTGGCTTTGGAAAGTGAGAAATTCCTTTCTTCCAGAAGGGCCCTACATAAAAACCACATCTCTGTTTTAAGAAGAATATTTAAAGCCAATGGATAGAAAGGAATGAGAAAAATTCATAATTTTCTTAGTGACCACTCTTTAGAAGGGCAGGAAAGAAGTCAATGGAAAATCAGAATGTCTGTCCTTCCAGTTGCTTCATTATTCTTCCATCTCACATGTGACTGGCCTTCGAAGAGAGGAATGCTTCAGAAGAGAGGAATGCTTCAGGTTGCTTGGCTCCCGGTTGGGTGTACATATCAATATCCTTACTTGCCATTTGGACTCTCCCTGCACTGACTGTCTTTGATTTGGTGAGTTTGTCCACATGTGCTAGGCCTGCTGAGTGATGTTACTGACCTTGGCCCAGGATGGAAAGGTGTCCAGTTGGAAGAGGTTAATCCCCCACGTGTTGATAGCCACCATCACTACCACCAGTCCAATTACATTGACACCTAAGCCGGCTTTTACCTATAGGAAACAAACCAATATATATTCCAGCTACTTTGCTAAATGGGAAGACATTCTGCCCTTGTAGCCTTCAACTCTACCTTACAGCTTCCTTTCATCACTCTTAAATGTTCTTGTTGGCCCTGTGTTCTAGTTTTGCAAAGTAATTCTGGAATGGTGAGAAAGGAAGGGAAGTTTCTTAGGAGTTAGGATTAGAAGAAGGTGAACAATGTCAGTTTTATCTACATTATAGAGCTTCTGTCAGTGGAGATTACCTCTATCTTCTTTCCCCTTAGCCCTTCCTGTTGGAGATGAACATAAGAGGGAGGACCTGTGTGGGACTTCTCTTCCTAAGCTATCTTTACCTATATAATTGATGCTCTGCACTGAGCAGAACTATGTGTAGAGTGTGACAGATGTGATGGGAGCAGCATGGAAAGTTGAGTACAGTAAGCATGACCATTACCCCACCCAGGGGAGTTGCCAAGCTTACAAAGAGTATACACAAAACAGATTTTTTAGTCTGGCACCTACTTGGAAAAACTGCAAGGAAAAAGTGTGTGCTAGGAAATTTTTTCAAACAAATGACTGGTCGGAGGGAAAACCTCTCCCTACTGTACCCTAGCCTCGGCTAGGGAGTTATTAATCATTCTGGTTCTTTGTCATCCTTAGTGTAAAGGTCTGCTTGTCCAAATCATAGGGCAGAAAGAATCTTTGCTTTGATACCAGAATAAAATTCTGAAAAAGCAGATGGTCAGTTTGAGAATACATGTGCAGTGGCTAGAGCATTGGCCCTGGAGTCAGGAGGACCTGAGTTTAATCTGACTTCAGATACTTAATAATTGCCTAGCTGTGTGACCTTGGGCAAATCACTTAACCCCATTGCCTTATAGAAACTAAAAAAAAAGAAAAAAGAATACTTGTGCCAGGCAGTGAGGTGAGAGAGGCCACTGGGCACTCCTATCATTAAATGTATAGGTAATAGTATCTTTGGGAATAGGTAAAGGGCATACCTAGTAAGGAAATTCCTCTACCAATGTAGGGCATTGTCTTTTTGGCAACTCACAGCTGTAGAGAGTTAGCTAAAGCACTCAAAGTGACTTGTCCAGGGTCCCACTAGCCTGTATGAGAGATGGAACTTAGTTTTAGTCTTTCTGATTTCTAGGTTAGCTCATGATACCGTGCTGCTTTTTGTTGACACATTTTTACAATTTTTAAAAATATATGAAGCTTTCATAATTTTGTTTCATCTTCACAAGAACAGGCAATAGATTCAACATGATTCAATATTTATTCATCTCTAGGTTGTTGTTTCAGGGGTGTCTGACTCTTCATGACCTCATTTGTGGCAAAGATGCTATAGTGGTTTGTCCTTTCCTTTAGATCATTTTACAAATACAAACTGAAGCAAATAGGGTTAAGTGACTTGCCAAGAGCTGAGTTTGAATCCTGCCTCAAACATTAGCTGTGTGATGCTAGGATTAATTAACCTCTTTCAGACTTGGAGTCCTCCACTGTAAAATAGGAATAGTAATGAAATAACAAGTAAAGTACTCTGCAAACCTTAACATACTATTTTATTGTTAGCTATTATCTATATTGTCATTTGGTAGAGGGAATCTCCACACAGGGATATTTCTGTGCTGAGGACACAGATGCTTCTTCATATAGTGGCTTCATTCAGTGCTGCAACTTGTACAATTGGACAATTAGGATAGAATTAAACTAACCTTTACCCTCAAAGACTTTAAGTTGGTTATGTATTTGGGCAGAAGGGTGTGCATGGGGAACATAAAGACAAAATAGAGATCGAAGGATCCTGGGGGAGGGAAGGAAGGAACACTATAGCTAGGGGCTCAGGGGAAGGCTGCATGGAAGAAATGGCCTTCAAAAAAGGCAAGAATTCTGAAAGGTAGAGATGAGGAGGAGATTCCCCATATTTTGGGGAATGTTTCCCTTTGAGAATACATGGAGCTAGGAGCTAGCATGCTGAACTTGTGCTGAGTCTGTGATAGAGATCTGACAACTGAAGTTATTACATAGATTGAAATGACCAAGATCACACAGCTAGGGAAGGGCTAAACTGGAAACTTAGACAAGGATTTCTGATTCTGCTTCTCTCAAATGGTTGGTATTTGGCCAGGATTCAAATATCTACAAACTACAATAAACTATAAACCTCAAGATTATTCCTGTTCTTTTTGTCAGTGGGTAAGGTACAAATGAATAAAAAAATGATGATATACAGTTGTCTCTTCCACATTATGACTTTCCCCATTGTGGTTTCAATATATTGTGTGTCAATATAGGAAATTAAATGGGAATTTTGGGAGGAGTTTTGTGGAAGCCACAGGTGACATACAAAGGCCAGCAGACAATAGAGAAAAACACAACCCAAATATTACAATAAGGAACTGTAAACACCCCATAAAAGAAAAAGAAAAAGTTTGGATATCTTCTCTGATACAAAGAGAGGGCCAAAAAATTTTACATGAATTTTCCCAGTCTTGGAAGCACTATACTTCTAACCCCCATGATGTAAAAGGGATAGCTGTATTCAGGTCTTAGAAACAGTTACCTAAGGTTTCATTAAAGTTATTAGCCACTCTTTCTGAAAGGCCTCACCCTGGGCAAAGAAAGAAATGAACTCTGCAGGTATCACTTTACTTTTTCTAAAGTCAGAACAGGATGACATTGGTAGCCTGTTCTTTGATGGTAATTTTAATGAAAGGCATTTAAAGGAAAAGAATGTTGAATTTGGAGGTAGTAGATGTGCCTGCATGTGTGACTGCACTTCATTGCTTTTTGTGAGTAGTAAGCCAGTCACTCAAACTCTCTTGGCCTCAGTTTACTCATCTATAAAGTGAAGAGACTGGATTAGGTGACCTCTAAACTGTCTTCTAGCTCTAAATCTATGCTGTTATAACCTTTTTTAATTCTCTGTGAAGGATCAGCTATTAGGCTGATTACCTGGTAGAGAAATAGAGGTGCAAGTACATAGCCCATAAACTGATCATCGAATCAGAACCAATTCAGAGTTAGAAAGACCATCTAATCCAACCCACAACCAAAAGGAACCTCCACTATGACATACCCAACAAGTACCCATTTGGTCTCGACTTGAAGATCTTTAATAAGGGAAATTTACCAATCTCCTAATGCAGTCAATCTAGTTTACTTTTTGACAGAACTAATTGCTAGGAAGTTTTTCTTAACATTATCTCTTGGCAATGCCTACCTGTTGCTTCTGTATATATTCTCTGAAGATAAAAGAACAAATCTAATATCTCTTTCCCCTGGGAATCCCCCCTCTGAAGCTTATAGGCTAAACATTCCTAGTTCCTTCTTTAATCACATAAATCATGAATTCAAGATGTTCTACTGTCTTAATTCTACCTCAATTAGAGCTTTTTTCCCCTTTTAAAGATGAAGATGTCTAACTGAAATTTTAAGGCATTATTATTATTTGGGAAAATTTAGGAGAGAGATTTGGGGGCAAAAGCTCATTTCTCATGGACTTGAACAGGAGAAAGAATTACTGGTGTCTTAGGTATCCATAACTCACCATGTCTTTGATCTGGCAGTGGCCGTAGCTGAAGACAATAGCATTTGGGGGATTGCCCACTGGCAGCATAACGGCGAAGGAGATGCACATGGTCACAGGGATCAGAGTGTAGAGGGGGTTAATATGAAGTGTTTCAGACTAGGGAGAGGAGGGAATTAATAGAGGCATTAAGTTCAATATGATACTTCCTATTCTCCCCCATTCACATATTTTGTTGTATTTGTTTTTTTTTTAATAAGTTCTAAATGACTATAATGTTAACTGCTACTTCTTGGAGAACACTACTATAATGTCAGGTTACCACCTGCAAAGACTATTTTTCTTCATTTGATGTTTTATATTGAAGCTATTGAGACATCCCCAATAAGCGATTTATTCTGAGATCTTTACCCCAGTAGGAATGGAATGTAAGTCATTGGCTTTCTCAGAGTCTTCTTTGTGATCAATGTGACCAACATTCATCAGATAGTTGAATATGCTCAATATGAAGCTTCTAAGGGAAGATGATGACAATTATGGAATTTTGGCTCCCTTGTCTTGACTTTACCAATACCATGCCCAAGGGAAAGAGAGCAAAACAGGATACTGGAGAGAAAAAGGATAAGGAATGGCTAGAGAGGTCAGAGCAAATGGAAGGGATGTGGAAAAGGGAAAAAAAGAGGGGATTTTTTTTTTTGCCTTCTTTTCATCAAGTCTCAAGTTATGTGGAATGTAGTACTTGGCTACCATTTTTCTATCATTTTCTTAACTTCAAATCCTTCAAAACTTCTAGGCAACCTTTTCCCCATCTTTTTTGAGTTGAACCTGGTAGAAGGTCTCTCTTAAGTGAGGTTGGGGTTACTCAGTTTTCACCTGCTCCTTCTTCCCTTGGCCTTATACACTCTTATTAGAGTGGTTATGGTGATCAAGGGCCTGGATTTATTTGTACTGGGATAAATGGACTTCTGGGCAAATTCCCTCCACTTCTTCCCTAACACTGTTGGCTGTCATCTTATGCTGTTCAAAAAATGTGGTTTTATCAATGGAAATGACACAAAAGAAGAGGCATTAATATCTGCTTTGATGTTTAGCCCTAAGGACACCTACCTTTTCCATCCGATTTGTAGATGAAACTGCTTTAAAATGTTGTCTTTTCAGTTGGAATATGAGTTTCTGGTCTGTTTTGCTTTTCTATGTGTATCTTCAGTATAGAAGATAATGTTTTCCACACAATATACTTAATAAATGCAATTTCAATCATTCACTCTGGAAAGGGGATTCTGGCAGGGCAATCATGCCTTTCTAATGTTTATCTATTGACCTCTCTCCCATCATTTAAGCTTATTTCTCTATTCTCAGAGTGAAACTCAGAAGGTTGTAGGAATTAATCAAAGATGAAAGCAAATAGACTCTCATCCTTTTTATCATTTCCATTGATTTGAGGCAATTTGACTAGGGAAGTGAGGTTACCCCCTGTTTCTACTCACCAAGCTGCAGAGGATCGGCAGGAAGATGGTGATGGTGGCAGGGTTGCTAACGAACTCAGTGACCACAGACACCAAGATGCATGCTAGCAAGGTGATTGCCCATGGTGGGAGGCTGCTCAAGGATAACATCTGGTTCCCAATCCATGTGGACAGACCAGAGGACTGAGAGAAGGGGATGCAACAGGGTAAGAGTGAGATGGAAATACCAGAGATGACCAGGAATCTTCATTTTGACTCTTGTAAGGGATTTTGAGAGATTAAATAGGGCACTCCTGCCCTTATACAGATCAGGACTGACTCCATCACCTTCATTCCATCACCTTCCATGGCAATAGAATTCCATTCCAGAGGCAGCTAAGTGGGCAGCTAGGTGGTGCAGTGGATAGAGCACTGGCCTTGGAGTCAAGAGGGTGGGAGTTCAAATCCAGCCTCAGACTCTTGAACATGTTAGCTTTGTGACCTTGGGCAAGTCACTTAATTAATGATTTCCTTGCATCCAGGGCCTTCTCCAGTCATCCTGATCCATATCTGGCCACTGGACCCAGATGGCTCTGGAGTAGAAAGTGAGGCTGGTGACTTAGCACAGCCCCTTCCCTCCATTCATATCCAATTCATGTGCTTGTCATGGCATCAGCTCCCTGATGTCATTGTCTTCGAGAAGGAAGACAAAATCATCATTAAGTGGTAGGTAAGAACTCTAGACTTGGGGTTAGGATAGATCTGAGTTCAAATCCAGTTGCAGACATTTAACTGTGTGACCCTGGGAAAGTCACTTAACTGCTGTCAACCTCAGTTTCCTCATTTGTAAATTAGAGATAACAGCACCGTGCTACGTAATTTCTAGCTTTTATCATTAAATCATCCTTATGACTGAGAAATTCTTAAGATGCATTTTCATGTGTGAAAATGATGCTGTCAATAAGTGAATGTGGCTTAAGATAAAAAAGTTAAAGCAGATTAGGCTGTAATAAGAGAAATGCAATGCCCAGGATTAAGATGATTATAGGCCTGCTATATTCTGTCCTGGTTAGAGTACATCTGGAGTATTATAGTTAATTCTGGCACCATATTTTAGGAAGGAAATTGATAAAGATAGAGATTATCCAGAGGGGGTCCAGGATGGTCATAGAAGACTTCAAGATGGTGTTCTACAAGAATTGGTGGAAAAAATGGAAGACCATTATCCTGGATAAAAGAAGACTCAGGATGGATATGACACCTGTCTTTAGTATTTGATGGGCTGTCACCTGGGAGACAGAAAAAACTCATTACGCTTGACTATAGATGGCAAAATTAGGACAGTCTTGTATCCTTAGGACATATCACAGTGCCTAACCCAGAGTAGATTCTTAATAACTATTAATTCATTCACTGTGGAGTAGACCCTTAATCTTTCTTTCTCAATTCTGAGAAATCACCTGTTAGATCTTCCCTCCCAACACTAGTATATACAATTTAACTAAACATCTACAAAAATCTTCAACAAATCAAACCCAGAAAAAATTGTTACCTTGCTTCCAGATGCTAAAGCATAACCTCCTCCCACTAGGATGACAATTTCCCAGGGCATAGTCTTCTGGAAGTCCTTCCATGTAATGATAGGTTCCATTTCCATTGCATCTTCTCTGTTCTCTCCTGAATCTAAAGTTTCATGAAGGTACAAAATCTATATTAAAACCTAGGAGCCACATTAGAGGAGATGAGTATTTGAATGGATCTGCTAATCAGTATGACTACTTTGATATTTAGTAAAGGGTCATAAGAAAGCAGAAGCTTTCTTTGAAGATTTTAAAAACAGTTTATTGATAATGGGTTTTTTAACATCCCATATCCTGATATACCTTCCCCCTCACTAAATCCTCCCTTGAAACGCAGAAAAAAGGTAAGCCAGCCCAACACAAAAAATAACTACATATGACAGCTCACATACCTATCCCTAGTCTCCAACTCTAATGAGATGAGGAAACTTATTTTTTTTCCTCTGTTTTTGGGACCATGAATGATACCTAAAATTTGTCCTAATTTAATTGTCTTTCAGTGTTGTTTTCATTTATATTAATATGCAAGGTAGTCCTTTGGCATTATTATTCTTCTGCTTCAGTTTATCTTTGAAAACTTCAGAATTAGGTATTATTTGATTATTTTTTAGCCTTTAGGACCTAGTCCTCTTACCTTTATCTTTTTTTCCAAAACAGGGTTTCTTAGCTGGGATTAGGAAGAGGAGGAAACCAAGGAAGACAGAAACCGTGGCATCTGTACGGTAGCCTTTCCTAAGCAAAGAACCAGATATGAATGTCAAAGACACTATAGGACATTGTAGATGTTTACTCCAGAGACTGATTGAGTCAAGCTAATATCTTTGATTTCTTTAAATTTTAAATTATTTCATCTATTTTACAGGAGAAGAAACTGAGACCCAGAGAAGATAAATAGCAAGTGGACAAGTTTGAAATTGCATTTAATTTCAGGACTTTTGAGTCCAAATCTGGTATGAAGTTCAGTTTAACTTTAGGTCTTGCTTAGTCTGGAAAAGGGAAACCTTGGATTGGGAGAGAAACTCAATAGCTATCTGAAAATGTTGGAAAGACTATCTTACAGAAAAGGGAAATGGATAAATTCTCTTATGCTTTGGAGCAGAGAACAAAAGCAATGAATGGGAGTTGTTGAGATGATTTCTACTTGATATGGGGAAAAAATTCCTGATGGGCAGAGCTATTTATTTCTTCCTCCTCCAAAAAAAGAATGATCTTGGGAAATAGGAAATTCCTTCTCTTTTCAGATTGCCAGGCAAGTCTGGATGATCACTTTTTAACTATCTTAAACTTGACTTCTTCCTGGAAATAGCTACTATGAAGGTTTTGACTAGCAATAGTAATAGTCTCCAGAAATGTGGAGTTCCACCGATCTTGAAGGCAGAACATAACTTTTCAGCCCTGACCAGGTTGAGGATGGGAGGTGAAGGAGTCAGATTTTCTTTTAATCAGTGTGGGTCATTCATTTAGGACAAGAAGGGAGAAGGTTGGTCTCAGGAAGTGACAGCCTAACTGGGGAGCAAAGAGAGACCTGCTTCCTCAAACTGGAGCATGAATGTTAAGGTGAGAACACTATGTGCTAGCATCACCTTGTAGGAGAATAGTAATGAAAACAGTGGCCTTCTTGATGAAGGCAGTTTATATTTTATTACATCTAATGCTTACAAAGCCCTTTCATGTAATTGTCTGGAGGTAGTGCCAGTAGGGAGTGTTCCAAAAGTCTTAGTGTATTTTAAGCTTTTCAAGTTTTTAATTTTTTTAAAAATTTGATTTGATTGATTTAAAATTTTTAATATTATTAACATTTTAATTTAAGTTTTAAAAACTTAAAACTAAAACTTTTGGGACACTTTCACAATCTAGATTATACATGAGACTCAGAGAGGAGTTAATTGATTTGTGTCCAAGCTCCCACATGAAAGTAGCATAGGTAGAACCTGGATTTCCAGGTTCAAATTCCCTATCATCAAATTCCCTGTTGTTCCTCTTTCAGAATGTTGGTTTCTATCAAAGAGCAATACATCTGTGTATAGTAATTATTGTGTCTGTTTACAGGGGTACCTCATTTAATTTCATTGACTAGTTTATTGAATTGAAAAAATTAGGATCTACCCTTTAAAATGACAAAGTAGGGGGCAGTTAGATGGTGCAGTGGATGGAGCACCAACCTTGGAGTCAACATGAGTTCAAATCCAACTTCAGACACTTATTAGTTGTGTGACCCTGGGCAAGTCACTTAATCCTAATTACCTCACCCCCCCAACAAAAAAAAATCCAAGCAAAACCCCCTGCCAAGACAGGACCATAAAACCATCAAGTAAAATAATCAGTATCATCTGACTGGAAAAATTCTGATGGCACCAGATCTAAAAACATGGAAACATACTTATAGCTCTTATTCCCAGCCTATCAGAATATGAAATAGAAATTATTCACTGTATCCTCCAAACATAGCTTCCCAAAAGGTCAGAATAAGAAGAAATTGGCAAATTGCAGTAGGAAGACTTTAGATTAGGGAGAGAAAAACTTTTTTTCTTTGTTAAAAAATTTATCTTAAGGAAAAGAAGAGAAAGGAAAGACAGTCCCTGAAGTATCTTTTTTAAAATAGAGAGAAAAGACTAGGAGAAGGCCCAACAAGAAAGCAGGACAAGCAGGATGCTTGAGAAAGCTTTAATTTGGACTTATTATACAATTAAAGAAAGCCAGTCGTTTCTCCATTGTCTTTTTCTGTTTTATGATGTCCATGAATATGCCCATTTTGGTTTTTTAAATCACAACAAAGATAAAAAGTAATAAAAATTATCTTTTCATTGTTACTTTGTTTGTTTGCTTTTTTATATCAACCTCTCTCCTATCCTTCCTTTACCCTCTCTTATTCATCCCTCATAACTTAGATTAAGGAGAGCAAAAAGTCTGATCAGCAATATACCCAGCTCTTCTTGATGGAAGAGATGTCTAATAGTATAAAAGCAGGATTTTTTGAAACAGAGAGAGAGAGAGAGAGAGAGAGAGATGCAATTTCCCACCTCTTCTTCAGGGCCAAACTTTAAACAGCATTCTTCTTTTGTGGGGAGAAGGAGGAAAATTTAATTCTTGGAAAAGGTTCATAATTCTCTTGCCTTCCCTCCTTGTCTTTTTCTCTCATATAACAGCAAGGTTATAGGGTATAGGGAGAATCAATGCGTCTTTTAACTCTTGAGATTTCAAGGTGGAGTAAGTTAGTTCTACGTCAGTTCTTCTGGGGAGTGGGGGACAGGGAGAGTGGAGAAGGGGAAGAAGGGAGAAAGAAGAAAGGGAATGAGAGATTGCACTGTGAGGAGTCAGTCACAAAGAAGGAGGTTCTACTACTTACTTCTCAAAGAATGAATCCCAGCCAGGGACAAAACCAGGCTCTCGGGTAAACCAGAGGAGGGTCATCAGAATGAAGAAAAATGCAGTCACCATTTCAGGGTAGCTAGAAAACAATAAGGAGACATCTGCTGACTGATCCTCAATCCTCTAATTCTCTCATTTCCACTGTTGGGTTCTGGCAAAGCATCCTAAGAAATAGAGATTCTGAGCAGCTAAAAGATTTGCCTAAAGTCACACAGCTGGTATATATGTGTTTGAATCCACATCCTATGACTCACATTTGATCACTTCAAGCCATATATATATATGTATATATATGTATATATACATATATATATATATATATATATATATGTTCCCCACCAACAGAAGAACCATCACTAACCATGACTTTGGTTACGTGGAAAGAATTGGTAAGATACATACTTCGAACCTTTTTGCAAGACTGCATTAAATATTTCCTTATGTAGTTAATACAAAACAAAAGTCTTTTTGTGCCTATAAAAGTAAAAGCATAGATTTACAGACAAAAGAGACCTCAGACCAAATAGTCTGGTATCTAGACCAGGGTTGGGTTAAATATGAAGAAGCTGAGTCCTAGACAATTGAAATGGCACTTGGGTATTAGGTGGCTTGGGTGCTAGGTGTTAAAGGTTCCATGACTTTAAATCTAGTAATTTTTTAAAAAGTTTTTTACAAGACAGTGGGGTTAAGTGACTTGCCCAAGGTCATACAGCTAGGTAATTATTAAGTGTCTGAGACTGGATTTGAACTCACATCCTCCTGACTCCAGGGCCAGTGCTCTGTCCTCTATCTGTGCCACCTAGTTGCCCCTAAATCTAGTATTCTTTCTACTTTACTCTGATAAGTCATCTCCACTGTCCAAAAGTAAAGGTGCTGTAAAAATGGAAAGAGGGATAATTCGAGATGGTGCCTTTGAGGGTATACTTTGTGTTATATAAGGGTGTTTGAGTTTCCTTTCTCTTGAGTTCTCTTTTCTCCAACCCCTTATCTGTCACCAGGTATGGGAATTTATTTAGAGAAATGCTTTTGGGATAATGGTAGTGAGGTCATCTGAATTATGGCTCAATAGTGTCTCTTGAATGCTTGGGCTGATAGTAATGGAAAATCCTTGGATTTAAGAGACTCTCAAGAACCAGCTTTGGGCAGTTGGTTTGGTCAGTGGATAGAGTTCTGAACCTGGAGTCAGGAAAAGCCGAGTTCAAGCTAGAGTGGGAGGACCTTAGTTTGAAACTAGTATCAAACACTTACTAGTTATAAGCATTTAACCTTATTTGTCTCAATTTCCTCCTCTGTAAACTGAGCTTGAGAAGGAAATGGCAACATTTGAGTTTATTTGCCAAGAAGACCTCAAATAAAGTCATGAAAAGTCAAATGAGACTAAAATGCCTGAACAACAACAATGAGACAGCTAGGTGGGTAGTACAGTACTAGTCTCTGAAGTCAAAAGCACCTCAATTCAAATCTGACTTCAGACGCTTACTAGCCATGGGACTCTAACCTAATCAACCCTGAGTGCCGCAAAAACCAAACCAAAAAAACCAAACCTTCTTTTATGTGTTATCTTCTAAAAGAGATAAGGTTGATTTTTACCTGATGTCTCCCAGTTTTTCATATTCTGCTTTAATCCTCCGTTCTGACAACTCTTCTCTTTTTGTCTTCTTCTTTTTACTCAAGGAACAGGTTTCTTTAAAACTGAGAAGGGGAAGAGAGAAGTCAGAAGAGAAATCAGATTTCAAATCCCTACATCTCTGTAGTCCGGTGCTTGTTTCTCCCTCTCTCCCATATATTCTCTCCTCCCTAGCCCCACTTTATCATTGAATTAGAATGGATAAAAATGTACTTATTAAGTTATTGCTGTATGTAAAGCAGTGGAGAAACAAGGCAGCTCACATTCTAACGAGAGAGAGGCAACACAATTACTGCAAAACATTTTGGAACACAAATGTTCCCACCTGTCTTCATGTTACATACCCCCACCCAAGTAAACATACTATGAAGGGTGTTTGGTTTTCCTTGTTTATCAATATGAGGTGGTAGATCTATGCATATGAGATGTACCGTGATGCTATAGGTAACTTGGAGGAATGGAAAGAATACTAGCCCTAGGATCAATTACTGCCACTTACTAGTCTCTAAGGTTGGGCAAGGCACTTCATCTCCCTGAGACTTAGTTTCTTCATCTTACAAAACTGAGGCTAATAATGTTCTGATCTCCTACCTCAGAATATAAAAGTAAGGAATGCATTTTTTCTAAGCTATCAAATAACATGGAAATGTGAATAGTTTCTGTTATTATAAATGGCCATTATCAATCACCCTGTTTTCTTTCTTTCATGGATGCTGGTGCTCTGATGACTATAAAATTCTGATTCAAGTTTATGGACTTTTTTTAAAAATAATTTTTATTTTATTTTTTCTCAATTTCATGGAAACAAATATTTTTAATATATTTCTTTGAAATTTTTAGTTGCAAATTTTCACCATTTCTCTCCCCATTATTTGAGAAGGCAGGTAATCTGATATAGATTATACATGTGCAGTCCTGAAAAACATTTTCATATTAGCCATGTTGCAAAAGAAAATGCAGATCAAGAAAACAAGAATAATAAAATTTTAAAAAAGCATGCTTTAATCTGCATCAGTTTAAACCTCACCACCATCATAAGTCCTTTAGAATAGTTTTAGATCCTTTGGAGTAGTTAAGTCATTCACAGTTGGTTATAGCATAATCTTGCTTTTACTGTATACAATGTTCTCCTGGTTCTGATCATTTTGCTTTGCATCAGTTCATATAAATATTCCTAGAGTTTTCTGAAACCATTCTGCTTATTACTTTTTGTAGCACAATAGTATTCTGTCCTAATCATATATCTCAATTTGTTTAACTATTCCCCAATTAATAGGCAGCCCTTCAATTTCCAATTCTCTGCTGCCATAAAAAGAGCTGTTATAAATATTTTTGTACATATAGATCCTTTCCCCTTTTTTTCCCCTGATCTCTGGGGGACAGCACTTTAAGGAGTCCCATGAGAGCTTCCCTTACAGCAATCCAGTGAAGTAGGCACTGTAAATATTAGTCCTCAGTTTATAAATGAAGAAATTGAGAAAGAGGAATTGACTTGCCTGTGGTCACACACTTAATTATTGTGTTGTATCAAATTCAGTGCTCTATACCCTATGTCATTCTATACTTTAATGTTGTGGACTTATGATAACTTGGCCTAGGTTGGAGCTTTATCTTTTTATGAAGTTAAACAATACTGCAGGGAGCACAAGGAAAACAAAATGTTTATGGACCTTAGAATAGTCTAAATCTTGCCTCAAATGCTTTCTAGCTTTGTGACCTGTGGCAAGTCACTTAACCATTTTTTGCCTTAGAATCCTCATCTGTAAAATGGGAGAATCATAGTTTCTACCTCACAGGGTTGTTATGAAGATCAAATGAAATAGCATGTGCAAAGTACTTTACAAACTTTAAATCAATGTAAAATTGCCAATTATTGTTATTATTCAAATGGATTTGTTAATTTAAAATGACTTATGTGTTCATTAATCAGGAAAGGATTTGGGGCCATGGAGTTACTTTATGTTTTCTGAAAGTCATTAACCTGTATTCAGATGTGAATCTCCAATTCACATAATTAATTTGACTTCCACTAAATTTAGTTTAAATTGTGAGGGTTCATTGTTATTGTTGCAGCTTAATTATTTCCAGTCAGGTCCAATTCTTTGTGACCCCTTTTGGGGTTTTCTTGGCAAAAATACTGGAGTGATTTTCCATTTCCTTCTCCAAATCATTTTTTTTTTTTTATAGATGAGGAAATCAAGCTAAATAAAGTTAAGTAATTTGTCCAGGGTCATTTAGCTAGGAAATGTCTGAGGCATATTTGAATTCAGATCTTTATGATTCCAGGTCTTGTACTCTATCCACTGACTCACCTGGCTACCGTAGTAAGGGTTCACAGAATATCAACCCATCTCCCAAAAGGAATCTCTGCTTTAATATACCAGACAAATGGTTCTACAACAGTTAGAAAATTTCCAGTGCCCAGAGCTCCCCCATGTTCCCCTGAGGCTAACCATTCCACTTCTGGGTATCTTTAATTGTTAGAAAGTTTTCCATATATCAAGCCTTTAGTTGCCTCTTTGCAGCTTCCACCTACAGCTCCTCAGCCTAAGCCTGGGGTCAAACAGATTGTGTCTAATTTCTCTTCTAGTGGCATTCATTCCAGTACGTTTATTATGTTCCTTCTGAATCTTTTTAGATCAAATAACCCCAGTTCCTTCAGCTAATCCTTATAAAACCAGGACTTGTTTCCCTTCTCCATCCTGATTGTTCTGTTCTGCTCATTTTCTGCCTCATCAATCCTTCCGTCTTAGTTTGTTGTCAACTCCATGTGATTCCCAGCTACAGTAGAATACAGTGGGACTCATCCTCTTATTCCTTCTATAGAAAACCTATCTTGAATCTTCTTATTCCTAGTAGCTCCTTCCCTCTGTTGATTATTTCCAATTTATTATTTGTTTGTACACAGTTATTTGCACATATTGCCTTCCCCATTTCCTGGAGGAAAGAACCTTTTTTTTAAACCTTTTTTTAGTATCCTTAGCAAAGAACTTAGTGTTTTTTAATAAATATTTATTGGCAGATTGACTCCATAATTTTAGTTCATGAAATAGTTGAGACTAGTATGGAGAATTCCTGGATCCCAAACCAATGTATTTTTTTTTTTAGTTTTATTTAAACTAGAGATGTCAGAAGTCTCTTCCTTGAGGAATATGAGCTTTCTCAGGAGTACACAGGACTGTGGCCATCTTCTCCTTAGTGCTTATCACGGAGGAACCATGCCAGTCTTTTGTACTTGAGATTTGATTAACAGGGCTTCTGAATATGAGTCTACTCACTTGCAACCCAAGAACAGCCAATGCATCCAAAACCAGCTCACCACTAGCATGATGAGGGAGATAGGAAAACTAAAAAGGAACCAGGTCCCAAAGTTCACCACCTCAGCACTCGGGTACTGACTGGAAAAGAAAGAGTTGGGTCAGTTGAGATGGTGAAGCTCTGAAAGACAAAAATGATTGGGATGATGCCTTAAATTATAGACTGGCATCTTCCAATCATTTAGACAACAAGTTTAGCGCTTCAGGATCTTTGTAGGAACTAGGAAGTAAGTAAAAAAATCTCCTGAGTAATCAAGATAAAGGACAGTTATTGAATCCTCTCTTTCTCTGTCTCTCTGTCTCTGTCTCTGTCTCTCTCTCCTTAGACTTGTGATTTCATTGGTACAAGGAGCTCCAACGGAAGATATTCCCTTGACCAAAGCAGATTGACTTAACTTAGTCTTAAAGAATTGCTTAGAACTGTGCCCAGGGTCACATAATTAGCAAGAATCTGAAGTTGTACTTAAAAGTTAATCTTTCCAGATTCCAAGGCCAGCTTTCTAAATTTAAAAAAAAAACCAATTTCATATATTTCAGAATTTTATTTTGGGCTGTTTCAGTTTTCAGGAATGTTGACTTAGAAAGAATGCCCAAATGGACCCCTGTGATGTTTTAGAGTTGGGCTTCTGAATTAGGGCTACTGATGGTTGAGATGTCCCTTTTGCTTGACCACTAGGAACCCACACTTTACTATCAATTTTTTTTTCTTCTCTATAAGGATTGGTGTTCACAACCTAGTCTAGTGTTTTGTAATCAAAGGCTACAGGCCTGCTCTGGTGAACCCTAATCTATGCCTTTGGAATCAAAGGTGACATTATTCTACTCAGTCTCTGCCTGTATAAAATTCCATGTGACTTACTTGTTGAAGTGTTCTAGGAAGATGAGGCTGGTGGATGTGCCAATGATGGTGGTCAGGCCCCCAATGGTGGCAGCATAAGATATGCTCAGGGAGAGACACTTGCAGAACATATGATCGTGTTGGGATCTGTACTTGCTTCTCAGCTTCGGGTTCCTAGGGTCAGGGGGCAGGACTAATAGCTGTTCCTGCCAAAGGAAATGTTCTGTACCCCTCCATCCCAGATTTGGCTGCCTGGTATAGAGGGCATCAGAAGTAATGGGGTGCCAGGGTCATACTCCTGCAAAGATATTTGCCCTTTACCTTCATCATTATTACCACCTTCATCACCACCATCACCTTCTTCACCACTATTATCACCATCACCAACCACAATAACTTTACTACTACTACTACTACTACTACTACTACTACTACTACTACTAGTTATTAAACACCTGTTACCTGCAAGTACTATGCTAGAAACTGGGAATACAGAGATAGAACGACACAATCCTTGCCCTATTCATAGAATCCCTGGACTTGAGAGGCCACACTGTCCAACCTGTACTTCAGGAGGAATCTCCTTACAATTTTCCTGACAAATATTCACCAATAAAAGCCAGTGGTAGAGTGGATAGAGTAGTAGACCTAGAGTCAGGAAGATCTAGGTTTAAATCTCACCTTAGATTTACTAGCCTTATGACTCTGGGCAAGTAAATTAGCCTCTCAGCCTCAATCTCTTAATCTGTAAAATGTGAGTTATTATTACTATGATTCACCATCTATTGGGAAACTTCCAGTGATAGTCAATAAATTACTTCTAGAGACAACTCATTCTGTTTTCAGTCTATTCTAATAGACTTCTGGTAAGCTGAAAGCCGCCTTTCTATAATTTTCACCTATTGTTCCTAGTTCTTCCCTAGGGGGTCAAGCAGAACAAGTCTATAAGCCATCTACATGTAGTTGGAGGGCAGTAACTACCAAGATTAAACCCATTCCATTAATTCAGGTCAGAAAAATTCTTGTAGGGTGAATACTAAGGAATATTTCTTGAAGTGCAGAACCAATCTGCCTTCTGATCAGAATGTACTTCTTGGTCCAGATAGAATGTAGAGAAGGGAGGGAGGTTCTTGAGTTGGTCTAGGTGACTTACTGTAGAAGTGTCAAACATCACCTGGTAACACTCTCCAGTGTGTATGTATGAACAGATTAAAATGTAGTTGGGAATAGTTAACAAAATAAATAAAACTATAATAGAATATAGATAATGCTGAGATGCAGTTTTCTAAGTAAATATGCTCCCCCAGGGATCTTTCCTAATGTATAGTTTAGTAACTTTTATTTCTATTTGAATTTGACATCATTGTCTTATGGCCTTATTCCTACTGAATTTGCCTGAGTCATTTGCTGATGATATATTATTCCTCTCTACCATATGTATCTTTTTCTTCCTTTTGTTTTTCCTTTCTTCCTCTCTATTTTTTTTTTCTTTTCCTTCTTCCCTGGTCTGTACTTTGGGTCTACCAGTAGCTCCCATAGGTATTATTTATTTCTGTTGGTGATTCTAAGACTTCAAAGGCTCCTGATCTTTAGACTAGAGCCTGGTCCAGAGAAGATTCAAATCTAACTCACTTCTCCCTTTCTCTTCATTCCCTTCCCTCTCTGCCCCGGCCCATCATTGGGTCAGATTGTAAAGGAATAGTTAGGCCACCTTGCTTGGAGCCAGTGCCATATACTTGTTTCAGGGAAGGACCTAAATTTGACCCTTCAAAGCCTTCATGTGGGTGAGGAAGAGGTTTCTCTATTCTACAGCACACAAGGGTGAGCCTCTTCTATCTGGGTAAAGAGGGCTCAAATATAACACCACTAAGTAGTACGAGACTTGATCTATGGTCTGCATGGATAGGGGCCTTCATGGAAGACAACTTGCTCTTAGACATGCTTCATATATCAAATAGGATTCCCTTACCTGAGGTGAGCGCTTGCTCTGAGGTTTCACCGACTTGATAGAGTTGGGGATCATGTGAACTCCATTCAGGTTCTGTAGGAACAAGAACAGTTAGCCTGCCAGGAAAATGAGGTCTTAGGGTACTACATCTCTTACACTTGAAATGTGTGTGGAAGATGTTTGACTGTGTGGAATCAGTGGGTTAGAAGCCAAAGAAAGTGACCATTTGACTAGAATTGCACATCTTTCATCTTGCTCTATCTTGCTAAGAAAAAAACACTTTAGTAACTTTAAAACCTTATATAAATCTGTTATTATTTTTACTACTGTAAAAATACTGTTGTTATTTCCAAAACTCCCTCTGGGTCAAGTTAGAAGTCTGGTAAAAAGCAATTCTCTCTCTTGCTGATCCTAATTTTTTGTAATTTTATTTTCTCTAAAGAAACTTCATTCTTTCCCCCCCCTTTAAAATAAAGAAAATTGGGGGGCAGCTAGGTGGTGCAGTGGATGGAGGGCCTGAATTTAAATCTGGCCTTAGACACTTAATACTTGCTTGTGTGACTTTGGGAAAATCACTTAACCCCATTGCTTTACAAAAACCAAATAAATAAAGAAATAAAATAAAGAAATCCTATAAACCCAGAGTTCTTTAACCTGGTATTTGTAAGCATTCTTTAATAATATATCAATAACTGTAGTTCAATATAGTAGGTTTCCTTTGTAAGCACATTTCTTTTGCATTTAAAGCCATGATTCTTAGGAGTCCATAGACTAGACTGTCAGATGGATCCATGTTATAAATTAAATTGCTTCAAACTCATAGTATTATATATATATATATATATATATATATATATATATATATACATATATATATATACATAATATGTGTTATGTTAAAATTTAAAATTCTGAATATAGTGAAGTTTTGTAAGTGGAATAGTTTTAAATATAGAGAAACTTGCTGCTTAAAGGGCTACTAAAACTATTTTTATGCCTATTAATGATATTTAAATGGAAAATCCTTTTTGGAATAGTAATACTTTCTCTTTAAAATAATTAATGCCACCATACCTAAGTGTATCTTTATTTTAAATTTGAACTTTCCTAACTCAAGTTTGTAAAATATGAAGTATTGTTCAATTGTATCTGACTCTTTGTAACCCCACTTGAGGTTTTCTTGCAGGAAATACTAGTATAGTTTGCCATTTCCTTCTTCATCTCATTTTACAAATGGGAAAACTGTGGCAAACAGGTGCCTAGGATCACAAATAGCTAGTAAGTGTCTGTGGTCAGATTGGAACTCAGGAAGATGAGTCTTCCTGATTTCAGGTCCCACACACTGTGCCAATTAGCTGCCCTTTTAAATATATTTGTAATTTCTTAGGTAGGGTCTATTATTATAAATAATTCAAGATTGACCCTATAGTCACAAACTTGCCAAGAGTTGGATGCTTTCCCCTACCCCTCCATTTTTGAGTGGTTCTTTGCCTTCTTTAGATAGAAGAAGTTGATGATCTTGAGGGCCAGGGGGATGAGCATCACTCCCTCTTTGCTTTATCCCATTGGCCAGATCCCAGAATATAGAAAGAATAAAAAGCAGTACCTTGCCCTGCATCTGAGAAGGGAAATCTGGGGTTGATGAGCTAGAAGAAAACAAAAAAATAGATGAGGGAGGACTCTGGACTAGATGTAATGGAATTTTAGGGGATCTAATTTCTATTTATTCTTTACACTAAATAATTATTTTTTAATTGAAAAAATAAACATTCCTTAAGTAAGTACTATGTAAAAGGCACTGTGTTCAGAAATGACTATAAATGCTCCTGCTATTAATGAATTTGTAGCTAATAGGAGGGATATTATCTCTGGACAAATAACTAGGGATGGGGATTGGACCTGTGATTTCACTGGCACAGGAAACTTCCTCTGTTAATGCAATTTTCCAGTTTTAGAGAATTGACTAGAACCCAAAGAAGTTAAATGACTTGCTTAGGGTCATATAGTCAGAATATTGAAGTCTTTCTGACTTGAAGGCAAATTCTCTATTATATTTAGCTGCTTCTTGATAACTATAAGTAACACAAAGAGTATAATATAAAATAGCATATGAAAAATGCCCAGGAGTCATATAAAGGGTGGCAGAAACTTTGCCCCCCTTCCTGGTGAAGATAGTTGTACTCACTCTTCATTGACAAAAATGAGCTCCAGAGAAGAGGGTCCATTTTTTTCACCAAGATCTATAGTTGGAGAGGAAGAAGAAGAATCTTTTGGGGCTTCAGGTGACACAGAGCAATAAGTAGTTCTTTAAGGATCTGAGCTTGGTGAGAAGGTATTTGAAGCTTTCAGTTATATTCATCATCATTCCTTCCTAACTCTTCAAGTGTCTTGGTGGATAGCCATTCTTTCCTTCTCTGCTCTGAAGTCCCACAGGAATAACATACATAGATGGGCAATGGATTGGACTGTGGACATAGTCCACAATATTTGAGGGAGGAGGAGGAATTTGTAGTGGTGGCCACAGGAGGAAGAAATGGGAATTGGCAGTTCACAGTCTCAATGGGAAGTGCTCAGGATTTTAGGAGGAAGACCGGAAAATAGAACCATCTAGGTAAGTATGTAAGTCATAGGAGTAGGGAGATATTGGGGTGGGGGGAGACCCAAGAGCTGTATAGGGAAGAGGAGAGTGCTAAAGGGTTAGGAAAACTCAAGTAAACTGTACTGATTGGCTCAGTTTCTTCACTGCTGGAGTTGTCAGGGGCCTCCATGACCTGTTCTTCTTCAGCACTGACCAACTCCTGCAGCACAGCCTCCACAATCGGCATCACCATGGCAGTGGAGGAGGTGTTGGAGAGCCACATGGACAGAAGGGTGGTACAGCACATGAAGCACAGCAGCAGCCTGGAAGGAAGAAGGCCACAGGAAAACTGAGATGTTTTTCAGGGCCTCGTGGTCCCTGAAAGAGGACTGTAATGCAATGTAGAACCTTAGAAAGATTGTTCAATAGCTTTTTCATTGGATGGTCCTAATCTATAGAATTTTAAAATTTTACTTTTTATTTTAATATTTTTCTCCCAATGACATGCAAAAGCAAGTTTCAACATTAACTTCCAAATCCTTGAGTTCCAAATTCTATCCCTTTCTCCTACCCTACTCCCCTTGTCCCCATTGAGAAAGTAAGTTACTTGGTGAAGGTTAAATATGTATAGCCATGAAAAACGTTACTACAATAGTCATGTTGTAAAAGTAAGCATAATCTCTTCCCTCCCCCCGACACATACACAAAGAAAGAGAAACCTCAAGAAAAATAAAGTGAGGGGAAAAAAGTATGCTTTAGCCTGTATTCAGACACCTGTATAGATAAGGTGTCACCTGTCTAGTAAATGATAGTACATATCTATTAGGCTGAAACTTGGAATTGCATTTCATACCAGAGAGCCAGCAAACATAATTTCAAGAATTAATGGTCTTAAGCAAGGCAAAGTCCTTCCTTACATAGATAATATTTTGATAACATGAGATTTGTTCACTAGACATGAGTCATATGATTCTCTTGTGTGTGAACACATGCAAAGGATAATTTTTAAAAATCCTCATGAAGGAGCTCAGTAAGGTATTACTATTGAAGTAATAATAACTAACATTTATGTTGTGCTTATCACTTGCCAGGTACTTGCTATAAGTGATTTGCAATAATACCATTTGATCCTTATAACAACTCTGGGAAGTAGGTACTATTATTATTATTCCCATTTTACAGATGAGAAAACTGAGGGGAATTGAAGTTAAGTAACTTTCCTGGAGTCACATAACTTGTAAGTGTCTGAGGCTAAATTTGAACTTGAATGTTTCCAAGACCTTAAATATAAAGAGAAAATGGCTAAAGTCTTTCAGTAACCGAGTAGAAAACAGAATCTGGAACCCAGTATGCAGTTTATTGTTTTTCTCACTGAACTACTGATCACTATAAAGTCAAATTCTTCCTGTTTCACTCTTCATTTACACTCATTAATGGGGAGGAACAGGACTATGTAAAATTCAAAAATCATTCTATTTGAGTTTTTGATGTATTATATAAGGTTGTGACTAGATGAGTATATATTTTTGTAAGGCATATATGATTTGATATATGACATTATTATTTGATAGACAAAAATATAATGTAATTTGGTGGAGTGGGATAGGCAGCATATCTAATTTCTGAATTATTACTTGGGTAGGCCAATGCTCTAAAGGTGTTTTGAGTAGGCTGACATCCAAATGATTTTTGATATTCCATAAGCTAATAATAAATGTTGGAGGAAGTAGGGAATGGGGAGTGGAAATGATCCAGAAACAGATGGATAATGGATCTAGGAGAATCTAATCTAGGATGAACATTTTTTTGTGGCTACCCTGCAAAAACAATTAAAAAGAGTTCAAAATTCTTTAGGAAATAATCCAATTAATATTTTCTATATACTTAGAAGATACTTCTCTTATTGTGCACATTTTACAAAAAAAGAGAAACAAGTGATAAAGATCAACTATTCAGTGGAAGTAGCAATGCTGGTTATCTGGTAGATCTAACATGAGGCAATGCTAGTGCCTTTTCAGGCATCATTCAAGTGTTTGTCTTGCTTGTCAATGAGTAAACAGTCTTTCTGACTTTAGAAATGGCAAAACAGAAAAAATGTTACTTGAGGGAGAAGGTAGTGAATTGTTGACCTTATACATCCTATGCACCCTCTAAGCATAAATATGAACATAGAATTTGGGCTTAAGAGTGGAAACTACTAACTACAGTTATGTATCCTAGACATTGTGTTAATTTTTTACACTATTTTTGTTACTTTTGAATTTATTATTATTATTATTATTATTATTATTATTAATGCATTATTAACATTTTCCTCCATTACCTTCTTAAGTCTAGAAATCATGGAAAGGAAAAAACCCAAGCCTTGATTTATCACTTTTGCTAATTTCTGAGGGGTAAATGCTTACTCTGAACATTTAACAATCATAGAGAGCTGGTCTAAGCTGGCTCCACTCCATCTCTGAATTCAATTCTTATGTGCCCAAGTTTTCTTCATGCAGAAAAAGTGTCAGTTTCATGACCACCTCAATGGTTGATTGTCATCTTGATGATGCATGTTACTGGTCATAATGGGAATAAGGTAGGAATGAGTATGGAAAGATCAAAACAAATCCATTCCCATTCCTAGAAAAATAGAGTGCATGTTCTAGACAATGTCCCAAAGGAGGAGAGGCATCACATCAATAAAGTCTGCTTATTGTAGGCAGGAATCTACAAGTAGCCTAAGGTCTTACATGCCGGGCTTGGCTCCTGCCATGATGACCATACGTAGGGCAATCCTTTTGTGTAGGTTCCATTTCTCCACTGCTGCTGCCACACAGATAACTCCCATCAGAAGTAGGGTGGTATTCTTAAAATATTCTGCAGCCACCTGTAGGGAGACAAGAACAGAGTCCAATCATCTAAAAGGATAAGGATTTCTGGAGACTTTCTTTTAACTTTCCAGTAAATATTTAGGAACTTGATTTGACTGATTTCTCTTCTCAATGGGAAGGGAGTTCCTTCTAGTTCTAAATCTAGATACTTCATAGAGAATTTACAGGACAACATAGACAAGAATATAGAAGAACCACACAGGATGCAAAGTCATGGATGAATTGTGAGCAGCACTGATGGGAGTATGTCTACTTATTCATGGAAGTGTTGAAATAGAGCTATATGTAAAGTACTATGCTAGAGTCTGAGAATGTTAATAAAGACTTTTGTTGTTGAATCATTTTTTCAGTTCAGTCTTTCTGACCCTTGTGGTTTTCTTGGCAACAATACTGGAGCGGTTTGCCCTTTTCTTCTTCAGTTCATTTTACAAATGAAGAAAATGACATAAATGAGGTCATGTGACTTGCCCAAGCTCAAACAACCAGTGTCTGAGGACAGATTTAAAATCTAGAAGATGAGGTTTCCTGATTTCATGGCCAACCTTCTATCCATTGTACCACCTACAGTGGTACAAGAATAAGAATAGCTAACATATATACAACTCTCTAAGGTTTGTAAAGCACTCATTTTATCATCACGACAGCCTGAGAAGAGGAAAATAAAAGAGGAAAATGAGGCAGAGAGAAGTTAAATTCTTTGTCCAGAATCACATAGCTGGAAAGTGTCTGAGGCTGGCTGAGTTCAGGTCTATCTGACTCCATGTCTACTGAGAGAGTTGCAACATGAATCCTACTCTCAAGAAAGTTATAATCTAATGGAGGATGTGAGTGATAAGTGGTAAAGACATGAAAATAATTTTGACACAAGGGAAAGTGAATAGATGCATAAGGGCTCAATATGAGAAATTCAAGGAGTGAGAGATTTTGTATGTTGGGAAAAGAATGAATCAGGGAATGGTTTTATGGGCAAAATGGGTCTGGAGCAGTGAAAGGACTTCCACAGTCCAAGATGGGGGGAAATGTGAAATGGAATGTTTCAGGCACTGGAGATGTCATGACCAAAAACCCAGAATTTGGAAAAGGTAGTAATGAAGGTAGAATGGTGAGTAAATCAGATTGATTGGAATGTAGAATACATAGAGGAGATGACATAAAGGTGGATTAGAGACATATTTTGGAAGACTTTGAATGCAATGGGAATTTCCTGGTAAATTTTAAATAAGAGAAGTTTTTTGACCCAAGAATAACAAGGAATCAATGAAAAATAAAACGTGAAACTCAGCTTAGGAATTCCAGATTTCAACCTATATTAGAAAGTGGTAACCATCAAAACAATCTGGTACTGACTAAAAATGGAGAAGTGATGGAGAAGTGGAATAGATTCCATAATAGTCTAATGTTTGATAAACTTAAAGATCCAAGACTTTGGAACAAGAACTCAACATTTGACAAAAATTACTGGGAAAACTGGTTCTTCACTAGAAGAACCAGTTTTCCCAGTAATTTTTTTTTTTTTTTTTGAGAATCCATCTTCCCTCTGCTGGTGACTTGAATGACTTAGGCCAACATCAAAGTGTTAGTCTCCTGAAGGAAGATGAAAATGTCATTGAAATGGCTTTAGAAATAGTCTAAACAACCATCTGAAGAGTCCTCTAGGACTCATCCTGCATCCTAGCATGAAAAAAACACCAGATAAGAAGGCAGATAGACTGAGGTTCTATTCTGACTTTGTATGATTCCTTTCTAATTACTAGTTTTATTTGTATACTACTTTCCTATACTCCTGACATGTAATTCAGTAGTATCAACTCTAGTTTATAAAAGACTGACCCACAGAGAACTCATTTTTTTTTGGATATCCAACTGATTGGACCATGCTTCTTCTATCTCTTGGTTCTCTGAAGTGGCTGCCTTCAAACTATTTATTTTGAAGGTAATTATCATTTTTATCTCAAAATACTGGCACTTTTCATCACAAAATACTGCTCTGACTCTGACAGCCCTTCAGGAAGTCCAATATAGGTATTAGAGGTGATATGTGGGCTATGGCTTCTGGAAAATGGAAATACCTAGCAGTCCCAAAAGCAATTGAATTTACTCGGGCACCCCAGACAAAGCTGAAGGCTATGGCTATGACTTAAGCATTCTCTATAGCATTTCTTCAACTCGTTCCTTCTCTTTCAATTTCACAGTCATAATCTTGATATCTAAGTTCCAATTTGCTAGTACCTAGAAGTTTTTAGCTTTCAGAACTGTGCTATGATTTTAAATCCAATGGTCTTACTGATTACACCAATGGGACCCTACCACCACCTGTCAGCAATGTAAAGAGAGAACTAGAATTGAATTTTTGTTCTTGGAATCCTCAAGGAGCTCAGTGTTGAGCTTGGATTGGTGAATAGAATATAGAGCTTAGACTCAGGATGACTTGGTTTCAGATTTCATCTCCAGTACTTACTAGCCATATGACTATGGGCAAATCACTTTGCTTCCCTGAACCTGTTTTCCTTTATAATGATATCTGGAATGCCTACTTCATGAGGCCCAAATTAATATTCAGTAAAACATTTTGTAAACTTCAAATTGCTAAATAAATCAGTTATTATCATTATTAATAATAATAATAACAATAATCTGTGAAGTATACCTACACTAGTCCCTTGACTATTGTTCTGCTACTGAACTTCATTGATTTAGGAAGAATTCATATGCAAGTCAAGTTATCATCCATAATGTCATTTGTCCTCTTCAAAAACAAAGGTCAAACAGCAATGTAGAGCTCAGTCTCTATACACATAGCTCCAAGAATCAATCAAGAAGCATTCATGAAACATGGGCCATGTGACAGATTTGACAAGTCAAAAATGAAAGTCCCTTTCTTCAAATAACATTCCACCAAGGTAAACAATTTCCTTGCCTATACATAAATATCAGATCTCTAGTATTCCATGTCACAGGGTACTGTCCTTCTTATCTGTTCAATATCTGTAGAATACAAAGAAAGCATGTATATCATAGCTGTATATGATAAAAATAGCTAATAGAATGGGTGACAAGATCCAAAATGGTCTCATCAGGATGGAATGACAGGTCAAAATAAGGAAATTCAGTAAGCATCAATGTCTTCCATTTTAATAATAAATAAATGTTAATAAATACATCCAATATTTAATTTCAAAAAATTATAAAATAATGGCTTAGGAAGATCTGATTTGACATAAATTCACAATGTCTTTGTTTGAATTAGCTAAGAAATGATTTTCTAAGTGGAAGCAATTAGGTAGTATTGATAAAACCATGTCCATTTTGGGAAATAATATCTCCCCTGTTCTCTCCATTGGTCAGACTATATCTGAAGTACCATGTCTAGCTCTGGATGCCACTTTTTAAGAGGGACATTGAAAATAGACTGTATCATGTTGAAAAAAAAGGTCAGACCAGGGTCATGAGAGATTTAGAAGTATAGACATACCTTGGATATATTGCAAGTTTTCTTCCAGACTACCACAATAATGCAAAAATCATAATAAAGTAAGTCACATGATTTTTTTGTTTCCCAGTGCATATAAAACTTATATTTATGCTATACTGTAGTCTATTAAATGTACAGTAGTTGTTGCTGAGTCATTTTTTTCAGTCATGCCTGAGGGTTTCTTGGCAAAGATCCTGGAGTGGTTTGTCATTTCCTTCTCCAGCTCATTTTACAGAGGGGGATACTGAGGCTATCAGAGCTAAATGACTTGTCCATGTGAGACTGGATTTGAACTTAGGAAGATAAGTCTTTCTGACTCCAGGTCCAGTGCTCTATCCACTATGCCATGTGGCTACCCATAATAGTATTAAGTCTAAAAAACAATGTGCATGCCTTAATTAAAAAAACACTATTTCTAAAAAATGCACTTTTAATTTTCTTCAAGAATGTTTCCTTTGCATTCACAAGATGGTTAATTGGTTGGTATAAGAGGCTTCTCTCAGCTTTTCACATGACTTGTTCACTAAGCTTAATCATTTTTAGCTTTTGATTTCAAATCAGAGACATGTGATTCTTCCTCTCACTTAAAACTTAGCAATCAATGAAGGGTTATTGATTGGCCTAATTTCAACATTGTTGTGTCTCGTGGAGAGAAAATGATCCAGGAAAGGTTGATCCAGTGTGCATTTGGGAAATATTTCCCCTTTTCTCCCAACTGGTCAGATAATATCTGGAATACTGTGTCTAGCTCTGGGTGCTACTTTTTAAGAGGGTCAGTGAAAAATAGACTCAACTATGTCAAGAAGAAAGTGATCAGAGCAGGGTCATGAGAGATTTAGAAGTACAGACATTTCTTGGAATTTATCATTAGGTCATTAAATATGGGCAGCTTGTGGTGCTCCAGAACAATTACAAGAGTAACAAAAAGGATAATTGATCACAAGTTACTATATAATAATAATAATAATGAATAATAATTATGAAATAATAATGAAAAAATTAGAAATATCGTGAGAAAGATCAAAATGTGACACAGAGATACAATGTGAGCATATATGCTCTTGGAAAAATAGTGCCCATAGACATATGAGACAGGGCTGCCATAAACTTTCAATCTGTAAAAAAAACACAATTATCTCCAAAGTTCAATAAAGCAAGCTATGTCAATGATATCCTCTTAAGAATCTGAAGAATCACAGAATTTTGTAATCTTAGATTTAGAAATGGAATCACGGTAATGTAGAATCATAGAATAGAAGCTGGAGGGGATGTTAGGGGCCATTGAGATTAAGTGATTGGCCCAGGCTCACACAGCTTAAAAAGACTATCGAAGGTAGGATTCCAACCTAAGCATTCCTCTTATCTATAAATTAAACCACAGAGCCTTTTTTTGAGGGCATCTTAGAGGTCATTCAGATAGAATGTAAAATCTTTAAGGGCAAAGACTAATTAGTTTTTATCTCTGTATTCCCAACACCTATCATATGGTTAGTGCTTAATAAATTCTTATTGCTCAATTGAAGTAGTCCAACCCCTTCATTTTATATATAAGGATTGCCCATGGTCACACAAGTTCTAAATGACAGAATCAGGATTTTAACGAGAATCTCAGATCTCTTTTCACTGTACCTTAGAGAAGATATTACAGTATAATATGATAACCAGCCTCCAGTATCTTAATTGTTGTTGTTCAGTTGTTTCAGTTGTGTTTGAGTCTTCATGATCCCATCTTGGGTTTTCTTGGCAAAGATATTGGAGTGGTTTGCCACTTCCTTCTCCAGCTCATTTAACAGATGAGGAAACTCAGGCAGAGTTAAGTGACTTGTCCAGGGTCACACAGATAGTAAGAGTCTGAGACTGGATTTGAACTCAGTAAGATAAGTCTTTCTGACTGCAGGCCCAGAATCCTATGCACTGTAGCTGTCCCCAGTGTCTTATTAAGCCTGCACATAGAAGAGGAAACAGTCTGGTTTTGTTTTTTGTTTGTCTAAAAGACATGACCAGAATCAGTGGATGGAAGTTTCAACAGATTAAATTTTGCTTAACATGAGGAAGAACTTTTTAAAGAATAGGCTCTTCTGTGGAACAATAAATGGGCTGATTAAGAGGCACTTAGATTCAATGGAAGTATTTAGAGAGAAATTTAAAGAAACTAACCATTAGTAAAGACACAACAGAGAGGATTTCTCAGGGGCTAACGGATAGTCAAGGTATAACTAACCCTAAAATTCTATGATTCTGTATTCTTCCTGAAGTGTTTTTTGATCCCACGTTCTCCTTCCTACACAATAATTGAGGATCCTAGTTACAGCTACTATAAAACCTGGATGCCCAAGTCATGTACTTTCTCTCAAATATAACAAAACCTCTATTTATCCTAATCTCAGACTGTCTGCTTCCTCTAAAGAATTCTGCTTACCATCATCTCTTCCCATTTCCCATGAGAGCTATCTCTCTGCCAATTTTTCTCTTTTATTTCAAATCTTAGCTAGAAATCTTCCTCCTCCAAGAAATCATACCAGACTTACCCCACCCAACTCCACTCATACCAACGACCACGCAACATTCATGTACAGTAGGTAGTTCCAAGCAGCTGCTACTAGTTATGTGCACTTAACATAACATTCATTCTAAAATAAATTTAAGTTTAATTCTTTTGCACTGATTTCAATTACAAAAAAAATGAAACTTTATTTTGGCAGAAAAACCTGATGAAATAACATTTCATTTAAGATCATTATGACACATTAAAATAAAAAATGTCAGGAAAAACTTCTGATAAAACATTGATTATTTAAAAATATTACAGTCTGGTATTATGGATGGATCACTGTACTGGGAGCCAGGAGATGTGGCTTTTACCTTCCTGGTTTTTCCACTAACTAGCCATGTGATCCTAGGTTTGTCACAATGTCTCTAGACCTCAACTTTCTTATTTGAAAAATGAAAGGTTTGGACTAGATGACACTTAAGGTCCATTCCAGCATTAAAATACTACAATTATATAATTCATACTGTACCACAATTCTTCAAGGCTTCAAGTGGTGGACATTCTCTAAGTGTCAGAGAGGAAATTGTAAGTGGGAGTTGGTTCTGAGGGAAATGGTCTTTGTAGGGTACAGACCTCCAACTGATCTATTTCAGACCCACAAATTATTGGTTTCCGGGTTATAGTTTCAGTTCCACACTTTCCTCTTCCACTTTCCAATTCCAAAGGAATTGAGGCTGGAAGTTGCTATACCACCCTCCCTGCAGTTTGATCCTTCTCATTAATATAATCACCTTCCTATTCCACTCCCAATGTGTACAAGAGTAAGGAGAAGGCTGGATAATTATATCTGGCATATAATTCAAATTTAGTCAATGCTTCAGATACAATTTATTAGCTGTCTGACTCTGAGCAAGTCATGTAACTTCTGTGAATCTCAGTTTCCCCATCTGTAAACTGGAGACCTATGCTGTCACAAATTTGTTGTGATGGTCAGATGAGAATATATGTGAAATACTTTGCAAACCCTAAAACATGACACAAACATTATTAAAACAAACATATTAACAATATCAATATTATTATTATTAATAATATTTTTGAGAGGTGAATGACATCTCTAAATTATTTCAGTGATAGTCCCTAAAGTGGGGACTCTGACATTTTTTGCTCTAAGTCTATAGGGCAGTTTTGGGGATGGTGGGGGATATCTCAATCTGCTTTTTTTCTGAAACATATCCTTGTAGTCTACAAATTTTTTAGACAGTTTGAATTGTTTTTCTCTCTGGAAGGGTTAGAATAATTCTAATCATGATTCACAGAAAACAAAGAAATCATTTATAGATTATAGATGAGGAAACTGAGGTCTAGAGAGGGTGACTTGTTTATGGTCACATTGTTAATTAGAGGCAGATCTTGGGCTCTTATTAAATTTTTTTTGACTGTTCTCGATGGAGTACCTGTGGATTGGAGATCTCTGGTGATGATATTGCTAAAGCAATAGGGATCTTGGGATTGTGAAGGTCGGCAGCTAGATTGATTAAACAGTGGTGCCAGCTGAGGTAGGCAGTGTGCCCATAGCAAGACTACAACAGAATAGAGGATCACTAGATTTTGTATTGATCTGATTATTGTGAACTGGGGCTGTGAAATGGGTGGTTGGTGTGGGGCACCCCCCAACCAGGAGAACTTTTTTTGGAATTATTTGTGATTAGGGACTCTTTCTGGATTTCTTTGAGGGAGGTCATGTGGAATCACTTCTGACTTTTCCATCTCCCCCCCACTCCAGATGTCCAATCAATTCTCTAATTCTTCCAATTTGGTCTTCACAGTATCTCTTTGTGTCTAGTTCCTCTTCTTCATTATCCTGGCACCTTCCTAGTTCTCTCATCTCTTTCAGGCTTTTTCCTACCTAATCTCCCTGATTAATCTTTGATCACATCATTTCTGCACTCAAAACCACCCACTGTTCCTCATTGATTATTACAATATAAACTCCTGATCTTGGCATTGAAGACTCCTTGTTATCTTGCTCTAACCTGTTGGTTAGTCTAGTCATTACTCTCCTTCCCATGATATATATACATATATATATATATATTATCTATCTATATATTATATGTAATTCTTATCCTGCCCTTGTTTTGTTTCCAAGACTTTTTTCATGCTTCTACCCTATTGAATAAACTCTCTTCTACATACGATTGTTGAAAATCTTCCCTTCTTCAAGTCTCAACCCAAAGGATAACCCCAATTCCTTCTCCTTCTCCTTCCCCTTCCCCCTTCATTCCTCCCTCAACTTTCCTCATAGCATTTTGTTGGTTCATTTCTGACTGCTATTGCATTCTATCTTTTGTATGCTTTTACTATAGGTATTTAATAAATACCTAAATGAATATTTAATAATATCCACATTGAAGTGAGCAAAGTGCTGGGTTTGGGGCCTCATGCGTTATCACAGATAGATCACTTGACCTCTCTCAGCCTCAATTTCTTCATCTGTAAAATGAGGACAATGCCTATCTCATATGGTTTTTGTAAGGAGCAAATAAGATGCTTTGTACATTTTAAAGTGTTTCTATAAATTCCAGCTGTTAATATTGAGTAACTGAATTGAATTGGGATATGTTGGGGCTACTTTATCTGCCCATAGTATAGGGCATGGTGCATTGCTTCTGGAGTAAGGACCAGTGTTCACATTTTACCTCTTACTTTTTTGTTGCTTTTTAGTTGTTTCAGTCATAGCTAACACTGTGACCCCATTTGGGGTTTTCTTGGCAGAGACAGTGGAGTAGTGTGCTCATTTTACAGATGAGGAACTGAGGGAAATAAGGTTAAGTGACCTGCCCAGGGTCACATAGTTGATAAGTATCTGACACCAGATTTGAACTCAGGTTCTTCTGTTGCACCTCTTTCTTATTTACTCACTCTTACTTGCTTTCTACCTCTACTTGGGCAAATAACTTAACCTTCTCAAGTCTCAGTTTACCCAGCTAGACTCCTATTCTCAATTTAGGATCCTATCATCAAATGTCTGAGTTGATTATGATGATGATGAAGAACTGTTTTCATCTGGGAAACTACCGGTGTGAGGAGAGCTGAACTTGTCTTCTGATGCTCTAGAAGGGCTCACCCTAGCATGCTCAGAATGGAACATTTCTCTGAGAGGAGGCTGGTTGGTACTGAGTGTTCTGCAGTATGAATGCAGGATGAGGGAACAACAGCACAGCTCTCTACCTCTGAAATCCAACTGTGTGTCCCTCATATTAGCATGGGCTCCTTAGATAATGGTAGAGTCCTCCTTTCAGCTGATGGGGGCCAGCTGGATATATATGGTCTTCCTAATTCTCATGGACTTGCCCTTGAGCTATTTGTAGAGAAGTCAATGAAATCCCTGAGACTATTGGGATTGGGGAGTTGATAGTTTGAGCAAACTCATGCTTCAGGATTTGAATTGAGTCTTTGAAAGAAAGAGGAGCACTATATTGTCTGATTCAACAGATTCTGTGCATCTGAATGTTTCCCTGATGTAGGTCCTAAAGGACCATTTTTGTTCTTGGATTGAGTTCTCCATATCCAAATATTCAGTCAGGTTTTGGGGCATCGGGTCAATTTTCTCTAGGCTCTACATTCTCTGGATTTGGTTCCTCTCTACCCAGGGAAGACAACGTGAATAATGGTATAAATAAAGACTTAAAAAAGGATACTATGACTTTGTTCTTTTTTGAGGGATATATCAGGAAGCATTGATTATTAAAAGCTCATAATTTCTTTGATTGTCCACTGAACTACTACAACTGTAAAAAAAAACCCAGCACAGTGGGAGTGGGGAGGAGTTAGATTCTGAATATAGGAGCTACAGGGTCCATAGGAATTAGATTTCCCTCGCCCCACAGGGGCTTCAGCTTAGATTGAAAGCTATGAAAGGCAGAGTGGTCCAATAGTGTCTTTCAGAAATTCACCATTCATTCCATTTTCATTTTGCTGCCTGGTTCTAGTAGAGCTAAGCAGTTTTCTTTTCTGGTTTCTTAGGATCATAGGACCATAGACTTTGGAGGCCATTGAATCTACTCTCCTCATTTTACAGAGAAGGAAACTGAGACAGAAAGAGGTCAAGTTACTTGCCCAGAATTTTGATATATGACATCCAGATTTAGAACTTGGGTCATGTTTTCTAGGAGTCTAATGATTCTTAAATCCTCCCTCCTTGCCCTGCTTCTCAGGACAACTGTTCTTGAAAACAGAGAATAGGATCATAGGAGCATTAAAACTGGAAGGGACCTTCTGAGGACATTGAGGCCAATTTTCTCTATTTACAAATGTGGAAACTGAAGGTTAGAGAAGTTAAACAGGGTCAAACCACTAGTAAATGTTTGTAGTAGATTTTGAACTCAGATCTTCCTGACTCCAAATTCTGATACCTCACATGTTCTCTTATTTACCAGAGACCATGCTGGCTTTAAGGTCCCTTTTTGAATGGTCCTGAAATGGATGGAGGAATTTATTGGTGTTTTTTTTTTTGTTTATTGATGATTGAGAAGCATCATAGCTCAGAAGATGAGACACAACTTTAAAGCCAGGGAGATCTGGGTTCAATTCTCACCCCTAAAGCATATTAGCTTTGTGAGCAAAACACTTAACTTTTTGTTGCAGTAGACAACTCTTTAAGATTACAAGATGTCAGACTTCCTATATGGATGGAGTTTCTTAATTCAGGATTTCTCTGCACTAATAAAGTCTTTAAAAAAAACTTTTCTTAGATTTTTGCAAGACAAATGGGGTTAAGTGACTTGCCCAAGACCACACAGCTAGGTAATTATTAAGTGTCTAAGGTCGGATTTGAACTCAGGTACTCCTGACTCCAGGGCCAGTGCTCTATCCACTGGGCCACCTAGCTACCCCCTAATAAAGTCTTAACAGGCAAAGTCCCTATCCCTTATTGATCATCATTTCATCTGGCACCCTTCTTAGGGGAGTCATTATCAGCTATAACCTACATTTTTCCTACAGGCCATATCTCCTCCTGGTTAGGGTCTAAGGTTTGGGTCTAAGTTATGTTGTCACACTGGGTTGAGGGCTGTCTCTAAGTGATAGACTGATAACAACAGTTGTGCAAGTTGAGAAAAGAGGAAGTAAGAGCAAGGTCAGGTGTACAGAAAGTGGACAGGGTAGAAACTGGTTCACCCAAATAGCTCAGGGTTAGATGAGGATGAAAATCCTAAGTTATGGCAAGTGATTAGAAAGAAAGAGGCATGTCAGGAGAATTAACAGGGCCTTGATGTCGGGCACCTTTGCTATCTAATTTTTGATATTTTCTTTTTGTTTTAACAAGAATATTTATCTCTACTTGAAGGTGGCCTTCGGGATTGAAAGAAAAGGTCCCTGGGAACAGCATAATAAGTTGAGAAGGTAGGGAGCTCTGACATACTTAGAAATAGCTATCAAAACTCAGACATAAAAGCCTCCCTCATAGAGACCTTTAGGTTATCTTTCATTTGCAATTTTTTTTCCTAATTAAATAACAGTTTTTGAGGTTTAGTTATCTAATTTCCTCCCCCTAGATTAAACTGCAATAATGGAAGATTAAAAAGCAATAAACCAGAAAGGGATCTTTTACTTAGTGGCCAAAGTGAGAATTTATAACTGAATGCCTAAGGGTGAGGGATACAGAAAAATGACAGAGAAGACCCAATCTGGTGAGTGCTATACACTATAATAAAATATAATAATGGATTAATATTATCCTGGTCTCAGACATGTGTTAGTTGTGTGACCATGGATAAATCACTTAACCTCTCTTTACCTCAGTTTATTCATTTGTAAAATGAGTATAATAATAGCCTCTACTTCCTAGAGCTTGAGATGATCAAATGAACAAATAATTGCAGTGGTTAGTACAATATCTAGCCCATAATCAACATCATATAGATGTTAGCTATGATGATGATGATTATTATTAATTAAATGGGTATAATAACATTACCTACCTCTCAAGATTGTTGTGAGGATTAAATCAGATTCTAATTGTAAATTACAAAGTAAGGATTATATAAATGTTGTTGGGGTTTAAAAGAGAGGAGAGTGAAACAAAGGCTTATCTTTTTAATACTGATCCTCTCCTGATAGTGTTGTATGAGCACAGGGAACCCCCAATAGGCCCTAATGAATTGAAAATGAGAAGACAATGGAGAGGCATGTTGTGGGTAAGGAGCAGACCACAACAAAGAATTATGAAGGAGACTTGAGCTAAGTATGGGATGAAGGAAATGTATGGACAGAAAAGATGGGTTAGTCATATGGCAAGAGCCAAGGATAAGTGATGGATAGCATATGAATTTAGTATCTCTGTGATATTAAGGGAAAGTGAGGAAAGCTCCTATTACCACCTTGTGGGAGGACATAGATTTGAATGACAGGAAATGCAGGCATGATTGCAATCTGTTTCTTTGGAAAGAATTCTCATATTGATGAGATCACACACATAGACACATATACACATACATGCTTATATATATATCTGTATATGTATGGGTATATGAATATGTATATTCAAAATGAAAAATCATACACTTTTAAAAACTGTATGATTTTTCATTTTGAATATACATATTCATATACCCATACATATACAGATATATATATATATAAGCAGCTGTCTGATGCCATAGAGGAATCTTTTTGGGGATAGTAGTAAGTGTCAGAAAGTCCAGTCAAAGTACACCTTCTTATAAACTTCCTGTCATTTGCCTGATTCTGCTCCCTTGGAACTACATAGAATGAGACTAATCTCTCTTCCAAATGACAATCCTTTAAACTTGAAGGCAGTGATCATGTCCCTTGCTTTCCTCACCCTTTCTCCAAAGACATTCCCAGTTCCTTTTCCATATAACATCTCCACATCCAATCTCCAATCACCATACAACATTATTATGAGACTCCTTGACCATTTTCATTGCTTTCCTTTGGTCAAGTTCCAGGTAATAAATATTTCTTTAGAAAAATGTGGCACCTGAAAAGGAACACATTACTTTAGAAGTGGTCTAATACATGTAGAATATAATGGACTATTATTGCCTCCCTGGTTCTGGATGTTTCTATCATGCATACTTATTTTTTCACTTGTGCAAGTCAATTCAGAAGGTAACTAAGCTGTCATATAGAGTATTGCCTGGGACACAGAGTTGTTCTTTGCTAAGGTCACACAGAACCGGTATGTGTTAAGAGTTTGAAACTGAAACTTGACCTTTTATCCCACTACCTTTGTCAGTTGGGTGAGACCCATGGACCCCAGTCAAAGTAAAATTTGTAAAAAAAATGGAAGGAAATGTTAAATTTCAGTTAGAAGTTAGTTAAAATAAAGAAATTTTTTCCAATTCCAATTCATGACCCCCCTGAAAACCATCCATAGGTTCCTTGGGACTCTGTGGACCCCAGGTTAAAAAGCTCTTCTCTGAAGCTAACCTTTGATCTTCTACACTATGATATCTCTCTCTTTACTCTTATGGGCATTAAACTTCTTGTAATGTGCTTTAAGAATGAGCTTTTTGGTTGATATGTGGGAGTGTTGGTTCATATTGAACTTTTAGTCAACAGCTAAAACCTTTAGGTATTTTTCATATAAACTACTGACACGTGTCATGACAATTCTTAGAATTTCATATTGTTACACACTTATTTAATCTACCATACACTAATTTTATGTTGTTTACTCAGAGGATTGAAGGGAGCAAAATACTGAGAAATTTATAATGAATTCCTATTATAAAGTCTGTCCCAAGTGGGAAAACATTATAACAAAAGGTCCTTGCCTTTCATGCACTTATCATCAAGCTGAAGAGATAAAGACATATGGATAAAAATTTATCATACAGGCAGAAGGGTTATTGATTATTTCAGAAGAAGGAGAAATCATTTCTAATTGGGGTGAACAGGATGATCTTTGTCAAGTTTGGAGGGATTGGAGTCAGTCCTTGGAGGGTTTGATAGGCTTGGGAAGAAGACATTCTGAAGGGGTGGTGGTAGCTTGTACAGAGGTAGGAATGTAGTTGATAAGTAGAGGACAGGAATTGTTATTTTCCTTTTGTCTTAGTATCCCATGTGCCTACCATATTGCTTTGCTTGTAGTAAATATTTGTTGAATTGAATTGGTAAAGTACAATGATCATTATTGAGACATCACATGGGCTGGTTTGACTATAAAGCAGAGGCTTTCTGTAGGGGATTGTATTCAGTTCTTTCTATGGCCAAAGTCATAACTTTAGGAGGATAGAGGTTCATGAGTGTGGAACTGGTTTCCTCATATGAAAAGTTACCATTTTATACAAAAGCTAGACCCATGTGCTTGGTCCCACTGCATTAATCAACAGAGTGAAAGCCAAACTAATCACTCTACTACTTCACTGGGAAATCAGTTCTGGTAAATTTGTGATTCCTGTTCTTTTCCTACTCCATCCTCACCAGGGAAATGAATATTTTAGCATTTCTAAGGAGAAAAAAAATTTATATTTTATCTAGATAACTCTCCTCTTCTACCTTTGAGTGGCAGCATCTTAGTCTCCACCTTGCCTTACAATGATGCCACCACAGACTCTGCCTGCCTCTCTTACTGAGTTGACCTTCTTGACTGTTCACAATCAATGACCCTTTATTGGACTGTTGCCTAGCAACTCCCTTGCAGCAATCGGAATCTGACCTAGCTGCTTTTCCAGAAAGATTTTACTTTCTCAGAGCTCTAGAGTCTCATCTCCCTTCTGAGCCTAGGACATGTGTCTGGCCTCTGTCCTGCTTACAATGAAATTAAAAACTTTATCCTTTTTAATTAAATGTTGGCTTATTTGGAAAATTCCTGCTCTAAATTAGCAATTTGTTAAAATAAATTTTATTTTTTTTAAGACAATGGGGTTAAATGACTTGCCCAAGTTCACACAGCTAGGCAATTATTAAGTATCTGAGGCTGGATTTGAACTCAGGTCCTCCCGACTCCAGGGCCAGTGCTCTATCCACCGCACCACCTAACTGCCACCCCTAAATTAGCAATTTTTAATAAAAAGAATAGAAGAATGAACTCCAGAAGTAAATTTGTTCTTAGGATTTTTACACCAGAAGTATCAAACACATCCCAAACACTCCTGAGGGGAGCTTGAAACACATTAAAATATAATTGGTTCAAATTTAACCAAAATAACTAAAAACCTTAATAATACATGGAATTCTCAGTTACTATGTGGCCTATAGGGATCCTGATGTATTGGTTAGGGGTCCTATTTCCTTTTGAATTTGACATTGCTATTTTATTTATTTATTTGCAGGGCAGTGGGATTAAGTGACTTGCACAAGGTTACATAGCCAGGTAATTATTAAATGTCTGCATCTAGATTTGAATTCAGATCCTCCTGACTCCAGGGACTGTACTCTATCCACTGAGGTACCTAGCTGTCCCAGACACTACTGTTTTAGAAGACATTTAAATTTTACACCCAGGAAAGGTTAAAGGTACCATGGTATTTGTGAAGTAGGATGAGGAAGAGACTGAAGCTGGTACCTTATAAGATTAGATTGAAGCAACTGGAAGTATTTACTCTGGAAAAGTGGGGGGAGGGGAATGATAACTATCTTCAAGTACTTTAGGGAGTGTCCTATAAAATACTCTGCTCCAATAGGCAGAATTAGAAAGAAAGGGTTGAAGCTGCAAGTTTCCCATTTTTAGGTACTTGACATAAGCTAAGACTTCTCAACAATTTACAAGTATGGAAAAGTGAAATGGGAAGTAGTAGGCTGGATGTCACCGGAGGTCTTTAGACAGAAGCCAAATGACCTTTTGTCACTGGTTCCACAGAGCAGAATCTTGGTTAGGAACGAGTTAGACTGGATGACCTCCAAAGTCCCTTCTAGTTCGGAGCTCCTGTGTGATTCTAGGATCCTTGGAAAGAAAAATAGTCATTCCCTTTGCTTCTGGGATCTAATTCTACTTTGCTTTATGTAGGCTGAGGTTGACATCTAAACGCAGATATCTATGCTTAACCTTATGCAGCTTGGACAATATGTGTTGAGGAAGGTGGAAAATACCTCAAAAAGAGAAAAAAATGACAGTTTAAGGATAATGAGTGAGGAGAAGACAATGATTTGAGGTTAAATGCATCTAAGAAAGAACCATCTAGTGACCTAAGAAGGAGGAAGGAACAGATAGATATACACTAAGGTCAGCTGCAAGACTATTATGTGCATTCTGGGAAACATCATCAAGTGATCAATGAGTGCTGACTGCTCAATTCTTGTCTTCTTAATATTTTTTTTTTTAGATTTTTGCAAGGCAAATGGGGTTAAGTGGTTTGCCCAAGGGCACACAGCTAGGTAATTATCAAGTGTCTGAGACCCAATTTGAACCCAGGTACTCCTGACTCCAAGGCAGGTGCTTTATCCATTGCACCACCTAGCCGCCCCTGTTCTTAATATTTTCAAGAAACTTGATTTCAAAAGAGCATGTTTCTGAGATGTCTACTCTGTAATTGGGGGGGGGGGGGAAGATGGACACATGAAAAAAAGATTTAAAAAAAATCAGTAGCAACATATCATTAAGCATAAAGCCAAAGTGGTAATTGGATGGATCTCAACATTCAGGAAAGGCAAATATTTTTTTTAACATTTTGAGAGTATTAAAGAAGAGAAAGATTGAACACCTCAAGGGGAAGGGCTGGCATGAACAAAGGTTTACTAAATTGAAGGGTACAAAAGGCCACTATTCTGTTCATGCTCTGTATAAGTACTCCCCACCCCCCAACATGAAGAGATCCCTTACTCAACTGGTAATTGGGTATGATTTAATTGTGAGATATCCTGACTCTCTCCTTCCACCAGGCCTATATAAGCAGGGTTCCATGTTGTTGTCTAACCTCACTGGTTCGTAGGACTCCCAAAAGAGGGTAGAGGAACGCAGGTACGAGGGCCGCAGCTCCAAGGGGGACTGCTTCAGACACCCAGTATACAGCTGTCACAATCAGGACATAGGCACAGGCTGCCTCCTGCAAGATAGGAAATGGAGAGATTAGTTGAAGTAAACATTAATGACTGCTCCCTTCCCAATCGTCCCCTAGAAACCAAGAACAACCTAGAGGGAAGACTGGGACAGTGGGTGGGCACAGGGGCCCTGCCAGGTTTAAAAATTGGAATCGGGATACACTATAGAAAGTGGTCCAAGGACAGATGAAGTCAACTGAAGACTAGGACCTGGCAGTATGTGGAGTGGACATTTACCCTCAATCCCCATTTTTGGTGGGAGAAGGTTTCTATGTCTTTGCTTCCTGTGGGCATTCCCACTGTGATTTTCTGCGTCAAATTTGTCTTTGTATGTTAATGTATTCTACTAAGCTGGCATCTTTGGAGGGTCTTAGCAGATCTGCTTGCTCTCACTCAAAGGACAGAACTAGGACTAATGAGTGGAAATTGTTTAGAGGCAAATTTATTTTTGATATTAGGAAATGCTTCCTTATAATTAGAACTACGCCAAGGGAAATAGGCTCTTTTTTTTTTAAGGTTTTTGCAAGACAATAGGGTTAAGTGGATTGCCCAAGGCCACACAGCTAGGTAACTGACTCCAGGGCCAGTGCTCTATCCACTGTGCTACCTAGCTGCGCCAATGGGTTCCTTTTTCATAGGAAATCTTGAAGCAAAGGCTGAATGGTTCTTGTTGGTTATGAAGAAGATTCTCCAGGCATAGGTGGAGCTCCATGGACTCTGAGGTTCCTTCCTGCTCTGAGATCCCATGATTCTGAGATCCAAGAGGGGAGTGGTACCATAAGGAATACAGTACAGGAGAGCTCCAAGCTGAGGAAGAAACTCAGCTAAGAGAACTCCCAGGGAGTCAATGGGTTGAGTGACTGAGAGAACTCAAAACCAGGATGAATGTGGAAGGGATCTGAGGCTATGTTTACAAATTTGTCACTTCTTAAATTTATGTTTATTTTCACATGACTATAATAGTCTTGTTGTAAAATTAAACATAATCCCCCTTTCCCCCACAAAGAAAGAGAAACCTCAAGAAAAATAAAGTGAGAGAAAAAGAAAAAAAATTGTACTTCAGTTAGTGTTCAGATACTATCAGCTCTAGGATGGAGTGCATTCAAATATGCCAATTCTTATGGATATTTGATTAGTCACTACTAGTTATTTGATTGAACTGTGTTTGAAAAAAATACATATTTTAAATTGAAGAGACCAGTCAATTCTGCCAAAAATCATCAAATCATCAAATTTGGTTTATGTGTGGTACACACAGTCCAAGAGTTAGATGCCCTAAGTTTTTATCTGTGTTCTTTCCCTGGGTGGGCACTCACGCTTGCTTTGTTTGCTTTATTATATAAAACCAGGGTAGCCCGTTTTTTTCTTCTACCTGGTCCCCAAACTGTTGAAAGTCTTATTAACTAGACCAGATCAGGAAAAAGGAAGCTTTATTATGAATCAGAAAATTCATAGCATTATAGAATTAGAGCTGGTAGAAATCATAGAGGTCATCCAGTCCTGCCCATTTATTTTTTTAATAGTATTTTATTTTTCCAATTACATGTAAAGATAATTTTTAACATTCTTTTTTAAAATAAAATTTTGAGTTCCCTTTCCTTCTCTGCCCTCCCTATTCCCTAAGACAGTAAGAAATTTGATATAGGTTCAGCTCCCTTATTTTTCTTTGGATTATTATTTTATTTTATTTTATTTTTTCAATTACATGCTAAGATAGTTTTCAACTATCAATTTATCATTTTGTAAGTTTTTGAGTTCCACGTTCTTCTGTCTCCCTTCCTTCTCTTCCCCCCCTTCCCTAACAATCAGTAATCTGATATAGGCTATATTTATACAATCATTTTCAACACATTTCCATATTAGTCATGTTGTGAAAGAAGAATCAGAAATAAAGGGGGGAAAAACCACGAGAAAAGGAAAAACCCCATAAAACAAGTTTTAAAAAGTGAAACTAGTATGCTTTGGTCTGTATTTAGACTCCATAATTTTTGATCTAGATGTGTATCCGCTCCCTTATTTTTAAGATAAGGAAACTGAAACTAGACAAGCTGAGATTCCACAAGTGGCAAAATTGGGATTTGAACCCCAACCCCTTAACTCCCAAGTCAAAAGTCTTGCCACTGTACCACATATGTGAATGCCAGCTGGCTGTGTGAAATCCATGAGTGTCAAGCAATTGGACTTATTTTATGTGGCCACCCAGGGCAGAACAGGAACAAATGGGTTGAAGTTGTAGAGGGGCAAATTGAGTCTCAATGGCAGTAAACCTTTCTATAAATTACAGCTGACCACAAGTGGAATGCTCTCAGGAGAAGGCGAGACCTTCTGCTTGGGGGTCTTCAAGCACAGGCTGCTACTTGTTGGGGGTTTTAGAGTCAGGATTCCTTTTGTGTAGGGATTGATCTAGAGCAGCCACTGAGGTTCTTTTCAACTTTCAAATTCTGTGATTCTATCTAGGAAACAATATCATTCCAGGAAGATTGTTGACCCGAAGACCCTGAAGACTAACGAGTGAGAAGTGTTAAAGTCATACAGAAAGTAAGAAGCAGAAACGAGACACTATCCTAGGTCTTTTGGTTTTTAAGTCTGGGACTCTTTCCATAATATCATTCTAAAGGAGTTCTGAGTGAACCAAGAAGCAAAATTTACAAATAATCTGATATCTTTTTTATATAAAGTACCTCCTAATTTCAAAAACAGCTCAATTTGTTGGCAAAACAAAGGGGCAGCTAGGTGGTGAGGTGGATAGAGCACCAGCCCTGGAGTCAGGAGGACCTGAGCTCAAATCCAGCCTTAGACACAATAATTATCTAGCTGTGTGACCTTGGGCAAGTCACTTAACCCCTACTGCCTTGCAAAAACACAACCAAAAGCACCTCCCTAAAAAAAAATAAAGGAAGCTCTTCTGAAATTGTGTTGGACTTAAATTTAGTTTATCTTCATGATATTTGATTAATTTATTTACTTTTGGGGAGGTTACTTAAGCTGAATGGGAGTGGTTAGGTGGCAGTAGATAGAGCACTGATCCTGAAGTCAGGAGGACCTGAGTTCAAATGCAGACTCAGTCACTTACTAGCTATGTGACCCTGGACAAGTTATTTCACTCTGTTTGCCTCAGTTTCTCCATATGTAAAAATTAGCTGGAGAAGAAAATGATAAGCCACTGTGGTAGTTTTACCAAGAAAACCCCAAATGGAATAATAGAGAATTGGACACAACTGAAATTCCTCAACAACACTTAAGTAAGCTGAATATAGACAGTGTGGCTTCCTCTCCCCTTTTCCCACATAAGTGCCACCCTTAAGACCACTGTGATTGAGCTTTGTAGCAATATCAGTAGCTTGGGGACTTAGGCAGATCAAGTAAATAAATCCATCTGGGTATTTCAAGGACTAAACATTAATACTAGTGCTCTATTTTCCTGAGATACAGTCCATGTTGAAGGAAGAATTAAAGTTTTGAAGAACATCTCTCAGAACTAATTAATACAGATTTTTAAAACATGAACATTTCAAGTGAATGTTAAAGAAGATAAAAGAGAAGGGGGGAGCAGAAGGTCAAGAACCAAAACTCACAAATAATCTGAAAACCGGTCAAAACAGAGTTTCTCTAGGGATTCTTTCCTCACCTTGCTTCATCATCCTCTTCTCCTCTCTCATTTCTCTTCTGTTTTTCCTCTCTGAGCTCTTCTCTTCTCCTATCTTTTTTTCCTTTTCTCTTCTTTTCTTTCTCTACTTTTGATTGTCCCAGTGAACATAAATGTCCAAGGACAAAACCTCTCTGCCTTCTTGCCTTTAGTGTGCATGTGATCTCCCATCTCCAGAGTCATAACAAGCATTGAGCAACTAATATCTTACCTCAGGGTAATCTCTTTCTCTCTTCTCCTCCAGGATAATTAATTGAGATAGAAATTACCAGACCCAGAGCATTGTTAATCACATCCATCTGTGAGCCACTATCAAAATTAATTCCCACTCCCATTTAACTGAATTACCTCTATTATTTTTAAATTATAAGTTGCATGATAAATTTGAGGGAATGTTTTATTCTTTTCCAGTATGTTCTGGGCAACAAAATTGTGAGCTATAGCTCTGCTTACTCCCACCCCGTCTGTCACAAATCACATTTGCTTCTGGAAGACCTCTTAGGTCACAGAAAAATTAGATATCCAATTGAAGCTAAAGAATGAAGAGGGCTGGCTAACACAGTCCTAGAGTGCTTTTGACTAATAATATTCACGGCTGACCTTTGTAGAGTCCTTTACAATTTACAATGGACTTTATATTCAGTTATTCCTTACTGTAATACTATGAGGTAACAGTGAAGTATTATTATCTTTGTTTTACAAAAAAGAAGTTAAATAAGTTGTTTTGAGTTCTCACAATCGCCAAGGGACAGAACTAGGGCCAGGACAACATCCAATGTCCCTTTCGTTAGACCACATCATCTCCCACAATGGTTACTCCCTTGAACAGAAATCTGAGAAACTGTAAAGTTCTTTTGGAATAAGAGGATGATTTTCTTCAAGAGAGAAGTTTCTAGGGACCTCCTACACATGAAATTGGGGAGACTATTACAGATCCCCCTCAATTTCATTGTTCAGTCATTTTAATTGTATTCCAGTCTTGCTGACCCCTTTTGGGATTTTCTTGATAAAGGGCCCAAAGGCTCCTGAGCAGTTAGGAGGCACAGACTGCTGGGTCTGGAGTCTGGAAAACTCATCTTTCTGAGTTCAAATCCAGTCTCCAATTCTTAAATCACTTAATCCTGTTTACCTCAATTTTCCTTATTTGCAAAATTAACTGGAGAAGGAAAACATTAAACCACCTCAGTATCTTTGCCAAGAACCCCCAATTGGTGACACAAAGAGTTGGCTACGACTGAACACTAACTTAATTTTTTCTTGATAGATTCCCATGTATTCCCCTCTTCTATCTCCTCCTTTTCCCCCCCTCCCCAGATGCATTGGATTAAAGAAAGGCATCTGGGGACAGAGCACTGGATTTAGGAAGTACTACCTCAGACACCAGCTGTACAGGCACATGCATGGCAAGTCATTTAGTGTCTTAACATTTCCGGGTCCTCATTAGCAAAACAGAGTTAATATTTTGCCCTATCATACCATGGAAACAATGTTAAGACTAACACTACCTTCTGTGGGGGATGGGGGGGAGGGAATGGAGATTGGGGGAAAATTGTAAAATTAAAAATTAAAAAAATTAAAAAATATTTGCACCACCTATTTCACAGGGTTGTTGTGGAGAAAGCATTTTTCAACCTTAAAGAGCTATTTAAATGGAAGTTATTATTAAAATAGAAAACCAGGTAGCAGCAAGGGGATATGGGGAGGGTAGAGGTACCAACTGTTTGAGCAGCAATAAATCCTTGCCAGCCAATCTCAGCCAAACCTTAATCAGCTTCTCTCTGCCTCTCTGGGGGTATTCATTGAAAGATTTAAGCCAGTTTGTTTCCAAGAGGAACCATCCTAATCTCCTCTATTTAACTTTTTTCCCCCTTTGGCTTAATCTTACTGACCAAGTTATTTTAGCTAAGGGGAAGGTGATTTTTTTTCTATCTGTTTTTTTTTTCCACGTTTTTCTCTTATCCAGTATCTCAAAGGACTGATCCAGTTTGATGGAAATTTATCGAGTCACAATTTACATAGGACTATGGGACTAAGGACTGTGTTTGAAGAGGGAAGGAAGGAGAAGAGGGGGGAGGAGAGGCAAGTGAGAGGAATTCAATGTGGGGAGCCAAAACTGTTTGCTCAGAGGACTCTGACTGATCTGTTTCCAATGAACCCTGCTGAAAGTCAAGGTCATGCTCTAGGGACTTCAAGATGGATCTTCTTTGTTTTTGAATGTGTCATTAGTTAGTCCATGTATTTTGTTTCTCTGCTTCCAAGAGCACTGACAGGGAATCCACAAAGAACAAAAATAATCAGATGAATCATGTGCCTAAGATCAGGGCAAAAAGCCACACTCAATTTTTATCTCACAGTATCCTCTGGAGTGAGAATTCCAAAGAAGTGTTGACTTTCTGGGGTCCACTGTGACTCAGTGCCATAGAAGTGGATCCTCAGACTCTGACCTTCTAGCCAAAGAAATTTTACTAGAATTGAATTTGGTCCCTGAAGGCTAAATCTTTTCATTAGCAAGATAAAATATCATAAGCTTCAAAGCTGGAAGGTAGCTCCACAGTTATTTAGTTCAACCATCTATTTTAAAAATCAGAAAATTAAAACCTAGAGAAATGAAATGACTTGCTGAAGGTTACTTTGCTGTGTGGGATTTGAATCCAGGACCACTGGCTTCACATCTTGTATGATTTTCTGATTTACCAAAGTGACTATTCTACATCATTTCACTATATCATTACTATTCATTTCTAGGCCTAGACCAATGATTCTTAACCTGGGATTTAAGGAGACATTTCAGGGGGTCCTTGAACTTGAATGGGAAAAAAAATCTATCTTTATTTTCACTAACCTCTAACTGAAAATTGGTTTTCCTTTAATTATAATTAATAATGGTTATTTTGAGAATGGATCCATAGGCAACCAAAGGGTTTCATGACACAGAAATGGTTACAAATTACTGGTCTAGTCTATTTCTCTGATCATAGATCTTAGAGCTAAAGCTGGAAGGAGCTTCAGAAGACATCAAGTCCAATCCCCTCATTTTGCAGATGAGGTAATTGGGTCTTGGGATTGGGCAAATGACTTGCCCAAGGTCACTCAAGTAGTAAAGTCTCAGAGATGGAATCTGAACCCAGGTTCTGAAGTTCTCTGACTTCAGAATCATTTTGCATTCTGCTTATGGCACCTGGCAGCCACGTGGTAATTCCCAACAAATACCAGCTCATCATTTGTTACCGGATCTAGCCCTGGAAGGGCCTCAGAGTTCTTCTTGGCTCAACTCCCTATTTTACAGATGAGTATCATTACCCATTTCCAAAACTTGTAAAGGATCTCTGAAGATGCTGTCTTATAGAACTGAATGACTTTTTTTGTCTCTTTGTCTCAAACCATCTTTCTCTGATCTGTCTCTGTGATCTCACTAGGTTAGCATAGACAGACCAAGAGGGCATGAATGACCAATTCAAGATGGAAAATTCTTTAGCATTCTCTCTCAAATGCAAATCATTCATTCCTTAAAAGGAATGGTCAAAAGTCCAAGAATTGTGTCTCATTTATTTGCTACAAAAGAATCCAAAAGGGTTTCCACCCTTCCATCATCTGACATGGTGACCCCTTCTCCCATTCACCATGCATTTGTAGCCCATGTAGACATTGGAGGGAGGAAACAAATGAGATACTTACACTATTGGGGTGTAGAATCGGTAGAGGCAGCAATAGAAGTGGGATAAAGATGACCAGCAGCAAATTCCTCACTTTCCGCAATTTCTTCAGAAAAGCCATAGTCCACTCTTCTTCCTTGTCCTCCCTTTTATTCAGTCCTACTTTTGCCCTTAGCAAGAATCCTGACTTTCTCCCTCCTCCCCAGTTAAAAAAAATGAACAGAAAACAAAACAAATGAACAAGCCTTGAATTATTCTTGTCTCCCTTTTTTAGGTAGCTGATTTTAGGGGTGACTCTGTCTTAACTCTGATTTTAGAAAAAACAAACCAAGAAATGGTACCAAGGCCTCTATGCCCTTGAATGCTTTAGGTGGGATTGATGAGCAGGGTTTTCTGAGCAGGAAAAGGGAATTGGCTAAGGATTACAAACTGGGACATAGTGATTTCCGTCTTTGTTTTGGCTTGAATGAATTAGCTTGGGCAATCCTAGAATTTGGTCCCAGGATTTTAGCAACTGCCTTCTTCCATGGAGTTGTTGTTATGGTGGCTGTTTGAAATTTTTGTTGATCCTAAGACTGACTCTAGAAAAATCACAGGGGAGCTTATTATTATTATTTTTAAAGAAAGCCTGCACACACTGTGATTTTTCTTGGTCTCTTTCTTCCCTTGAAGGCTATTTCCAGAGAGTACAGTCTTTCTTGGCTACCTCTGTTCTCTCTGATTCTATGAAATCTATCCTTTCCTTTCCTTTTAAGCAATAAACAAAATGAGAAAGAACAGAGCTGGATGGAGGAAGATGATGATTTCAGATAAGGCCAATTTTCTTTCTTCTAGGGCTTGCCACCATGCTAGATTCAAATTCTTCCCCTTCAAATTGGTTTCCTACTTGAGCCAGGACTTCCCAGAGAAATCCCTGAAGACATTCCTTTCTGGAGCAAGATAAAAAGCTTTTGGGGACCCTCCTTTACTTTGAATCCACCTATGGAAAGCCTGGGACAGGTTAGTGGCCCTGCCCCAACTCCCCAACCCAATCAGGACGTTTCAAAGAATGACCCAACTTTTTCCCCCCCAAGGCTTCTCCTGATTTGTCACAGCAGGGCCCTGTGTCTGCTGACTTTGGAAAATAGCAGCAACTGGCAAAGCTTATTTTTAAGACCTTTCTGTAACATTCCAAGGGCAGAAATAACAATCCTCCTCCTCCTCCTCAACATAATGCCACTTCTCCAAGCGAACATATTGTATGATTTGAATATAACTTTTTTTGGGGGAAGGTAGCACATGCCCCTCAGTCCAGTTGTAGGTAACAAAGTCCTGTGGGAAATGTGTTAAGAGCCTAGGACCACAGTTTTTTTTTTCTTTTCCCTTAGTCCTAATTCCTCATATACAAAATGACTCTAATATGTAAACATGTTAAACACAAATGCACGTGCACAATATACTAGACTATTTGCTGCTGAGGGGAGGGGAGTGGGAAGGGATGATGGAAGAAAATTGTGTAACTTATAAATATACCAGTGTATAAGTGTTGAAAAACTTTCATAACATGTAAATGGAAAAATAAAATATCTAGCAAAACAAACAAACAAACAAATAAATGAGGAAAATGGGGAAATAAAGAGCCTAGGACCAGGTACAGTGAGGCATGGGGGGAAACCTAGGTCTTAGGGAAAAGTCAATAGCCTATAACAGTGAAAGAGTTTGGAAGCTGAGATTAGGGAGTTATGATGCACTCCTATTGTAAATCAGAAAGATGTCCTCTAGGACTCTGAGAAAGTTCCAATTTTTAATGAGTTCTGAGGAGATGTTGTCCTTCTCTTCTATGTCTTTTCTGAGGTTCCATCAGAGAAATTGGGCTAACCTTGTCTTATATAGAAAGAGATTTTATATCAGATGAAATAGTCCATTAGTGAGGCTCTCAGAATCTTCTTGTGAAGAATGGCAGACTGTGTCAGGTTTTATTAGTCTTTGGAGATCACTTGTGGCCCAAGAATTGGACAGAAATACACTGTGGAGTTGTGGAGTGAAGTGGTAGTTCATACTGAACCCATTGTCTCTGAGTTGGAAATCAGTCGGTGAGATAGTCAACACACTTACTGTGGGTAAGTGCTTGGTCAGGAACTGTGCAAATACAAATGGAAGCAGAAAGATAGTCTCTGCCCCCATGAAGCTTATATCTAAGAGCAGACAGCACAGAAAAGGGAATTGGAAGGGTGTGTGTGTGTAAAGTCCTGTAGAGATGAGTCAGCTAGAGAAGGATGAAGGTAGAAGTCATCTAGACTAACCTCTAATGCAGCAGGAATCCCCCCTTTATACAATCCCTGGCAAGTCACTGGACTCATGTTCAAATCCTGCCCCTGCTGCTTCCTACTTGTGTGACTGCTAAATTGCCTCATCTTCCAGGCCTGGGCTTCCTAATTGAGGGGGTTGGACAGATAATCTAAACTCCCTCCCAGCTCTATCTTCTAGGATCCCTTCCCACACAACCACACGGATTCTTCCTTCAGGCTATTGTCTCAGTCTTCTTCCCTGCCACCCTAGACTCTGCCCTTGGAAGTCTGGCCTTTGACAGGGGAGCTTTTGCCTACTCTTGCCTATAACCAGGCCATCATGATGATACTGCAGCTCATGTTTATATGATCTGCTGTCCCACAAGTATTCTCCCAACTACTTTTGTTGTTTTAGCACCTGCCCCATTAGAATGTAAACTCCTTGTGGGTGAAAGATGAACTTTCTTCCTTTCATTTATATCCCTCGACATGGTGTCTGGTTACAGAGAAGGTCCACAATAAATAAACCTGTTCACTCATTTTATGACTCATTGACTAGAGTAGGTGATCAGCTACTGAGGCGTCATATGTGAGGAGGCTGGGGATATTCCTGGTAATTCTTAACTAATCTTGAAGCCAAAGGAATCCAGGGAAGGAGCTGCTGAAGGAAAAGGATGGACTAGAGGTCATCTACTTGGGTGGAAGAGGGAAAAAGAGTTATTTGAAGAGTGTTGAGACAGGACTCATTCTACCCTCCATTCATTGCAAGATTTTGATTAGTAAGTCTGGGACCTGTGGATAGATTTAAAGGGGTCCTTGAACTTGTATGGAAAAAAGAATATATCTTGATTTTCACTAACCTGTCTCCCTTCATAAACTATGTTCTAGCCAAGCTATTCCCAGTATATGACACTCCATCTCCTGACTGCCTTGAATACTTCCCTTCTCACTTTTGTCTCATGGTATCCTTGGTTCCCTTCAAGGACCAGCTCACATCCAGCCTCAGATGCCTTTCAACTGGGCAAGTCTCTCAACATCTGTTTGCCTTAGTTTTCTCATCTGTCAAATGGGGATAATGATAGTTCCCATCTCCCTGAGTTGCTGTGAGGATAAATAAAATAATATTTATAAAGGACTTTACTAACCCTCAAGCAATGTGTTAATTCTATTGTTGTTGTTATGATTATGATTATCAAGGTGTTTCCCAATTTCCCTTTGTGTCTTTGTGTCTGTTTTGTATTTTCTTAACTATATTGTATCTGTCTCTCTTCTCCCCCCTCTTAGTAGAATATAAACCCCTTGAGGTCTGGGATTATTTAGTTGTTTTTTTCTTAATATTTGTAGAGCCCAGCATAGTGCCTAGGCATAGTAGGCACTTGAATTTTATCATATTGAATTGAATTTCCTTTCATATATTTCTTTTTTTCTTTTTGATGAGGCAATCAGGGTTAAGGAAATTGCCCAGAGTCACACATTTATGCTTGTATTTCTTACAAACTCATGGCACCTAACTCCTGCTTCCAAATCCTTTGGAGAGAAGGCAAACACTACAACTACTAGTTCCCATTAGAGAAATCCTTTAAGGCCTTCTAAGGATGAATAAGAAATAAATCATGTAATTAAACTTAGGTCAGATATATTGTCATCCCATGTCTGGTCATGAAGTGGTTAGTAAACTTTTGTTTGAGATGATAAGTGATATAATGTAAACCGCATGCTATGGATGGAGAGCCAGCCCTGAAGTCAGGAAGACTCCTCTTCCTGCATTCAAATATGCTCTCAGGTACGTGTGTGTCCCTGGACAAGCTAGTTAACTATGTTTGTCTCAGTCTCCTCATCTGTAAAATGAGCTGAAGACAGAAATGGCAAATCACTCCGGCATCTTTGCCAAGGGAACCCCAACATGGGGTCAGAGTTGGACATGACTGAAAAGCAACAATGAGATAAAAATTACTTCTCTTATTTAGAGTTCTTATCCTGTACATAAGTAATAGCAAAATTTGTTGATTTCAGGGAAATTTAAGAGAGTTAGGAGGGGAGGATACCAAAAGTCAGGGGAAAATAAGTGGTTCCATAGTCCTGAAGGTACAGCCTCATGGTCTAGAGACATTGTGTAAGTAGAAGGATACACACCTGTCTTTGTTACATCCCTGCCTTTTTCCCTTGGGACACTGAGGCAGAGTTAAGTGACTTGCCCAGGGTCACATAGCTTGTATCTAAGAGCATATCTAAATGCAAGAAGAGGAGTCTTTCTGAGTTCAAGGTTGGCTTATCCACTACAATGGGGCAGCTGGTGCTGGAGTCAAGAGGTCCTGAGTTCAAATCCAGCCTCAGACCCTTAACACTTACTAGCTGTGTGACCTTGGACAAGTCACTTAAACCTGATTGCCTCACATCCAGGGCCATCTCCAATCCACATCTGACCACTGGATCCAGTTGACCCTGAAGGAAAAAAGTAGGGCTGGTGACTTAGCACAACCTCCCCTCACTCAAATTCAATTTATGTGCATGTCATGGCATCAACTCCCTGATATCATGATTTTCTTTGGAAACAAAGAATAAACAATCTTTTCCCCTTAGAGTCTTATTGTGGGCAAGAAGGAGGGAACAATCTAGATTCTTTTGTTGCAACGAGGATTCCATGTTGGTTTAGTTGAACATAGCTTCTTGTTATTGGTCATAGCGTTCATTTGAAGTAAAATATTTCAAAAAGGAGATGGATTGGGGCAGCTAGGTGGTGCAGTGGATAGAGCACCGGCCTTGGAGTCAGGAATACCTGGGTTCAAATCCGACCTCAGACACCTAGCTGTGTGGCCTTGGGCAAACCACTTAACCCCATTGCCTTGAAAAATCTAAAAAAAGAAAGGAGATGGATCTCCTTTTTACTACTCAGGAACCCATGTCAACAATCTGAGTCAGATCCTTTAGCCAATCAAGGAGATTTTTAACTTTAAAGACCTCTTAATGAAAAGAACTAGTCAAATTTTCATGAGCTTTAGAAAAAGCTAGTCCAGACTGCATGGCAGAGTCCTGGATCACATTTCTCTTATTCTACTAAAAAAAGTGTATTTCTTAGGACTGACTATATGTACAGCTGAACAAAGTTGGAGAAAAATTATGGAAGTATACTGAGTAGGGCCATTACAAATTTATGCTATATAACTTCAATTGGGCTCTAATTGTTTCAGTGCAAGCCTTTTATATCTCTTGAATGAACTCACAATCCCACAAACTAGTGGTTCTTCCAAACTTTTTCATCTCTCCTCAAATCTTCTTTGACTCTGAGAACTTTATTTCATATTTTACTCAAAAAATTAGAGGCCATTTATGAAGAGCTCCTAATCTCCTCCAAATCTCATATCATCTAGGTGTCTTCTGCAACTATCTCTTCCTTTACCTCTGTTTGCATCATGAAATGGGTCTTTTTTCCAAGGCAAATCCTTCTTCATGCATGTGATCCCTTTTCACTTTGTCTTTTACAGTAGATTGTTCCCTCTTTCATTTCTATTCTCTTCCTTTCTGTTGGCTGCTTCCATACTGCATATGTATGTCTTCCCTATCCTCAAAGAACCCCAACTTGATCCATCCTTTCCTATTAGTTATTACATATCTCTCCTTCAATTTGTAGCTGAATTCCTTAAGAAGATTCCACAAATAGGTACTTCCACTTCCTTTCTTTTAAATCTCTTCTTAACTTTTGGCAATTTGACTTTTGATCTCATTATTTAACCAAAAATCTGTCTTCAAAGTTACTAATGATCTATTTGCCAAATCTAATAGTTTTTCCTCAACCCTCATCTTTTTTTGACCTTTCTACAGTCTTTGATGTCAAACATTCTCTTATTGATAATCTTTTCTTTCTGTTTTTTTGGGGGGGGAAATTATTCTCTTCTGGTTCTCCTTCTACCTCTCTAACACCGCCCCCCCCCCCCGCCAAGTCTCTTTTGTTGAATTTGAATCCAAGTCATATCAGCTAACCATGGGTATCCTACAGGACTCTGTCTTGGGTCCTCTGGCCTATTCTCCTTCTATATTATTTAGTTTGGTGATCTTATTAGCACCCATGGATTCAATGATCATCTCTATGCTATGATGCTCAAATTTATTTATTCATCTCTAAACTCCCTGTTGCTCTTCAGTTTTGCATCTCTATCCATTGGACATCTCAAACTGGATATCCTATAGAGATCTTAAACTCAAAATGTTCAAGGCTGTATTATTTTTCTACCAAATTCTTCACTTTTCCTGACTTTTCTATTACTGTCAAGGATACCACCATCCTCCAAGTTACCTAACTTTAATTACAATTAGATCCTCAACTCTTTATTCTCTTTAAATTCCTAAATGCAATCTGTTGCTAAGGACTGTTGATTCTAACCGCCTACACATGTCCCTTTCTCTCCTCTGGTATAGGACTTCATCATGGATTAATGCAATATCCTACTCGTTGGGCTTCCTACCTCAAATCTCTCTTTGGAGCAGGCTATTCTCTACTTAGCTGCTGATCTGATCTTCCTAAAGCACACCTCTATCTATCTATGTAAGTCAAATAAACTATTCAATAAACTCCAGGCATTCCCTATTAGAATGAAAGAGAAAATCCTCTGTTTGACTTTTAAAGTTATTTATATCCTGGCTCTTTTCTACTTTCCCAGGCTTCTTACATATTATTTCCCTCTATGTACTCCATGATCCAGGGACATTGGCCTCCTTGCTTTCCTTCTTAAACAAAACATTCAATCTCATGACTACAGGAATTTTCTCAATATGTCTCTCTTTCCTAGAATTTTTTCCCTCTCTACCTCCTGTCTTTCTTCAAGTTCCAGTTAAAATACCACCTTCTCCAGGAAATCTATTCTGATCCCCCAAAGAATGAATCTTCCCTGTTGATATTTCCAATTCATCTTGTATATAGCTTATTTATACATAATTATTTGCATACTGTGTCTCCCATTAGACTGTGAGCACATTGAAAGCAGGGTCTCTCTTTTACCTTTCTTTTTATCCCCAGAACTAAGCATGGCATTTAGTATCTAAATGTTTATTGATCAACTGACTGACATTTTGGCCTTACTTCTATTCTGGCTTTTAAAATTCAACGTGAGCCATGAAGTATGTGACATATTTTGTCTGCCAATATTGAGAAGAGTGGGTAATAAAATAACATATCTGGGGCTAAGGCTGCCATGTGCCAAGATCTCAAAGCAGCTGCTGCAGTCAGCATATGTTATTAAACTTTTGAAGCACTTTAAATTCCTTGGTAAAATAACTCGATAAAAAAGACGCCAGTGAGATTCATCAGTCTGGAATATGTGGAACAGTATCTTTATTACATCATATATGATAATCTGTTAAATAAAAATGGGAAGGTGAGTGACAATAAGATCAGGAGTTCTCTTTTGGGGCTATATCCATTTCTGAAAAAAAAAAAAAAGTAAATCATTTCCAGAGTATGATTTTGTAAGACATAGGAAATCAAATTGGACTGGGAAGAGGTCCTTTCAGAATTTTTTTAATCTTTGTTTTAAAATGAAGCTAACCTTAGGCTAGCATATCCATGGAAATCCATTCTGACAATAAACCCCCAATTCCATATTCTCTTTTACTCTATTTTGGACAAGAGGGCATGGCAGTGAAGGTTAATGAATACATTACTGTGGTTCCTTAGTATTTAGTATGGTGTTCTGCTCACATAGGTTTCTCAAAACATATTGACCAATTGGTTGAGTGTCTCTAGAGAAGGGAATGAATATCTTAGCTCTTAGAATTTCCTAATAAAAATTATATAGGAGAATTATATAGAAATGGGGCAAAATAATACTGTATATGGCAAATACCAAATGGGCACATTGACCATATTATTGTGACTATAATGTTCAGAGCAAGATTAAAACAATTTGGGCCAGCTAGCTTTACTATATTCATTGGATTTTGGGTTTTGGTAGGGGAAAAAATGAGTATTTTGATTTTGCATTAAGAGAGGAGGGAGGCTTTCAGAGGTTTTTCTGAGGTAAAAAAAAAGTTTGATTTGTATCCAAGCAAATCCAGCACTTAAAAGTTTATTACCTAAATCTTATTTTCAAGGAGAGCTTTATTTTTTAACTCCCCCCCCCATTTCTTCAATCATTGATTGCCAAATAGAATATGCAGTCTCTTAAAGGACATTATTTATTTTACATTTTTAGTTAATTAATAGGTAGATTGTACCAATAGACAGGTCAGAATAAGCAATCAATTCTATATCTAGTTATCCCAATTGTTAGATATTTAGAAGTCATTGTCCTCAGAGCCTAGCATGCCCTGTGTCTGGCACCTAGGTGAGTAATCAACACTTATTGAATAGGATGGAATGTAATAGAACTGATATATCTATCTCTGTAATGGATTGGTTGGACCATGAGTTGTGGTCAGAATAATTCTTGAAAATATTCTGCTGCAATTTCAGAGTAGTATATTCCAGAGAATAGGCTTAGAACATTCCTTGGATACCTGGTCATTAGAGAGGAGTTCTTCAGGATCCAGGCCACTGCTGCTTAGGAAAAGAGCAGACTGCAGGTTGCCCCATAGGCTATGGAACAAATACTAATTGTTTCCCTAGAGTCCAAAACATTGGAGATATGAGTATCTTGGTATGTTGAAGCAATCAGCTGCTTCCCATTCACCCAAAAACACACTGAAAGAGACTCAGAGGACAGGTTAGGGAGACAAAAAACAGGTAGGCAGAGAGAAGCAGTCAGGCATATAGATAGAGAGATATGAACACAGATATATGTCTCCCTTCCCACCCCTCAAACAAAATCGAAGGAAAAGAGATTGAAAAAGAAAAGTGAAGGAAAACATTTCAGTGAGATGTTCCATTTTTTCTAGGAAAGACAGAAAGAAAAATAGTACATAACAAGGGACTTAGAGAGGGAGAGAGACAGGGACAAACAGACAGATTCAGAGGCAGACAGATAGACAAAAAAATTGACATTGTTTTTCTGAGGCAGAGCAAGATAGAGCTTTGGAGGTTGGAGCAAAGATAGGTAGAATTTTTTGATGGTGACTATCTTCTTTCTGCCAGTCTACTACTATTTCTCTGAAAAAGCTATATTTAGCTTGGGTATACAAAGCTTCATTTATCCCAAGATTTATAGAAATTCAGACCAGACTTGTATCATTATCAAATCACAGTCCTTAGAGGCACACTTGAGATAAACAAATTCAAGGCCTCAAAGTCCTGCTTATCTTGAGGTCAGTTTTGGAGCAATTTCAGCCCTTTAGAATGAAGCAATGAACTTGCAGGTAAGCCAAAAAGGACCTCTTTGCTGCTGAAATAGCTATTTACAGAGTCCTTGAAGAAGGTCCCTACTCAGAAAATTGACAGACTTACTCAGTACACAGTTCTGACAGAGTGAAGTTATGTGATGTTTTGGTCCATAGCAAGTTAGACATAAGAGTTAGGGAGGAAAGGATATAATAGGAAAAAAGAGAAAACTGATAGCCTGACAGACAGGGAGAAGAGAGAACAATTCAAAAGTCAAACACAAAATTAGCAGTAACCTGGAAGCATTTAGTATGGGGCAAATATTCCTGCAGTCCTCATAACCTCCCCAGAGGAGATTATCACATTACAGAATACAGTACAAAAACTGATTATCATAATGAACCACAGAAATAAAATTTAAGTTATTTTCAGTATGCTCTGTTTAAGGAGGCAGGGAAGTATTTAATATATTTAGAAAAATTTCTATAGAGTAGGTTTAAATATAAAAGACTTGACATGTGAAGAGGATCTTTTAGTTATCTGGAAAATTCATTTGTATAGAAAGTTCCCTCCTTGAGGATGCTAGAAATTAAAATGTTACTGTATTTTGCTCCAGTTCAGACTTAGGTAATGTCAGATCTCAAAACTGATGATATTCTATCTGGTATATATCTCATGACTTTGGTGGAAGAAGTTGAGAAACATCAATAGGTTAACATATTTTTCATTGTTCTAGTATCTTGTTTTCTACCAGTGAAAATTTGGAAAAAGAGGTCCTTTTAATCTTGCTTTTCAGCTAATCAGCACCAAAGAAGAGGGTCTTGTCCAGTCTCCTTTTTTTTCCTTGCTCTGTGCTCAGTCTAGGATAATTTCTCATTTGGGACCCTTGTCACATGCTACTGAGGATGAGCCATTTTATCTTTAGAGGTATTTGAAAAATACTGGCCCACAAAAACTTGACCTGAAGTCCACATATTTATTAGAAATAGTCTGAGGTAAAGGAAGGCGGGTTTTTTTTTTCCTGATTGCTACCTCTCTTTCCTGGTAGAATGTGCTTCAAATTCCCAATTCCACAAGAAAGCCAATGGGTAAGAGAAAAAAGATCTTTGGGTTATTGTGTGACAAGTTAGGAAAAGCCCTGGGTTGCTGCTCAGTGTTCCAGGTGTCTCTCATTGAGAATGTTTGGACGTAGAAGACTTCATCAAGTCTTGTTTCAGAGCATGGAAGAGGCTAAGGAGAGACTGGGCCCATATGTCTTTCTGGAACCCTTGGGCTAAGGCTGTTCTATAGGCCGTATAGGCTAGGGTTAGTGCTGTCCGTTCAAAGTCTTCTCTCTTGAGGACACCAATCCGTTCAGAGAGATGGGCACTCAGCCGTCGTATATCTGTGATGCTCTTAGGGATGATTTCATTGCAGATGGTGTTGAAGTCAGAGGCCTTCCGCAAGGAGGAGAGTTCCTCATCTTTGATGGAGATTCTTAGGTCTTGACTGATCTCAAGTTCAGCTAGAAGAAACTAATATGAGAAATAGAATATGGAAAAATAGTTTAGTCCGTTATTGATAAAGACTTAGCAGCATTCATTATTCTCATTCTCATCACCCTGCTTCTCTTTCTCTTTCATAAAATCAGAATTTTTGAGCTGGAAAGGAGACTTTGGACTCTAGTCCAACCCCAACATTTTTTTTAAAAAGAAGAAATACAATAAACATTTATTAAGGGCATAGTCTGTTTCAGGCACTATGCTAATAAGAAAGGAGAGGCAGTCCCTGCCCTCAAAGAGTTCACAATCTAATGGAGGAAGACAAATACACAAAAGGAAGTTAAAATGGTAATGACAGTGGAGTGGAATCCAAATACAGTTAATGGGAAATGCAGAGTTGGCTAGCTTCTGAACCCTCATTGAACCCCCATATCTAATCATTTCCAAATCTTGCTAAGTATATCTCAACTATCCCGTGAATCTTCCCCTTCTCTTCATTCACACTATCCCCGCCTTGATGTTTCTCACTTTTTTTATTGTTTTTTGAATTTTACAATTTTTTCACCCAATCTTGCTTCCCTCCCCCTACCCCCACAGAAGGCAGCTGATAGTGTTTACATTGTTTTCATGCTTTATACATTGATCAAAATTGAATGTCCAACTCCAACATTATACAGTTGAAATAACTGAGGTACAGAGAGGTAAGAAATGATTTGCTCCAGGTTATGTGGATGTTCTTAGAGCTCTGATCTCTTGACTATGAGTTTAATATCTTTTATGCTATATTGCTGCTGAGAATATAGAACCCTTATCCAATAATAGTAACAGTAGTAATAACTGACATTTATAGTTGACTTAATATTTGCAAGATTATATTATTTCATATGATTCTAAATATAAATCACTGATAACCTTGGTCAATTAACAAACAAACATATACTGAATACTTACTGAAGAGTTCCTTGCTAGGATCTGGGGAAGAGGTTAAGGGAAGAAGGTTTCCCCTTAAGCTTTCTTTACTTGGGGCAGCTAGGCAATGCAGTGGATAGAGCACTGGTCCTCAAGTCAGGAAGACCTGAGTTCAAATTTGGCCTCAGATACTTACTCTGTGATCCTGGGCAAGTCATTTAACTTGCTTGCCTCAAAACTCCCAAAACTTTCTGTTCTTCACACCTCTATTACAGTTCACTTCTGACAGAAACCTTGAACTGATTTACTTGTCCAAGGTCCCATACAACTGAATAGAATCCTGTTTTTTTGATTCAAAGTTCAATACTAAACTGCTAGATAGAAGTTTTATTTAAAAAAGTTTTAATGAGATTTGTTCCTTTTCTTTTTTCAAAAGTATCATTTCCCATAACTGTTTTTCCCCATAGAGGACCATTCCTTATGACAAAGAAATACAGTTAAGCAAAACAAATGTACTAATCATGTCTGACCTCATGTAACAGGTATCGGCCATTCTACTAAGAGAAGGGACTTCTTTGTTATCAGTTCCTGAGAGTCAAGACTAATCATTTCATTGATCAGAAATTTGATACATTTTAATGTTGTCTTCCTTTACATTTTTGTGGTTATTTTGTAAATTCTTCTCTTGGTTCTCCTTTTTTGCGCATAAGGGTGAACTAAAACTTATTGTTGTTACGTCCCAACCTGTCTTCTTAAAAAAAGGATGGTATCCTCCGAAGGAGGGGGGGAGGGCCATAGCCTACCTCATAGAGCAGGTCTACTTCCTCTAGAGAGTTCTGCAGAACTGGATTTGCTGGACCTGAAGATGATCTCTTTGATCTATGAGCCGAGGGGAAGAGCACAGCTGAAAGTGGAAAAAAAAATACACAGGGGTTCAGAGACAGGGATCTCAAGGTGTTGGGCATTAGCCAGGCAATTTTGCAATTGGTTGAAGGAGGGAAGACAGACTCTTTTGGTAATAAGCAACTAGTCGTGTGTGTGTGTGTGTGTGTGTGTGTGTGTGTGTGTGTGTGTGTGTGTGTGTGTGTGTGTGTGTGTGTAAAACTCCATCATTTTCCAAGGATTGAATATTGGACTGGGAAGTACCTAGTTACATATAACTATGTACTTATTACATCCTTACTTCACATATATTAAATTGCTTAGTATAGGACCTGATACATAGTGGGTACTATAGAAATGTTATTATTATTACTATTTTATTATTATTAGAATTCTTTCCTTGAGAAGGTTTGCTAGAAGCAAAGAGAGTCAAGACTATGGAATACATTTTTCAACACCCAGGCCTGATGTCCCTTCAAGGCAACACCTCTCATGTCTTGGATACCTTGGGCCAAAGATGTCTATTCTGCCACTTGGTTTTTCCTGGGGCTCTCATTTTCTAGCTCAGCATTTTACCTGGACTGACTTTCTACCCCACTGTACTAGGAAGGAGCCAGTTTTTTAACTTCCATTGATTTACTGTTCATTTCTGATGATTTTCCAGGTGAGAAGTAAAGAGGTTTTTGGTCAAGGGCTGCCTTCCAATAATAGGAAATTTGATGTCCATGACTGTCGAGGAGCCTATGCCAATGGGCAGCCTGATTACTCATAACATTAGTAGGATTCATAACTTCAGGATATGGTGTTCCTGGACACTGCCTTCCAGAGCAGTATTTGGCCGGAGGCTCTCTGGAGACCAAAGTCCTTTCTTTATTTAGGATTTTAGTGGTATAACTGACAGGTAGGAATTTCCACATTGGCCTTTTCAAAGAGTAGTCAGAGGGGATCTGTAACCTTAAGTAACAGTTGGAGTTGACATTTGTACAGCATTTTAAGGTTTTTGCATTTGTTACCTCATTTGACTGTTCTCTTGTCTCTATTCCTAGAGCCTAGCCTAATGACTGGAAGATTCTATTTTTTCAAGAAAATTTCTCTTAGATTTACTTGAGCAAACTAACCAGGAGGGTCTTACAGGTCTGGAGGTATCTTCTATCCCTCCTGGCATCCATAGGGGACTGGCCACCTCTTTGGCTTCTTATAATTCTTTTTTTTCTTTCTTCTTAACTTTTTTTTTCTTTTTTTAGGTTTTTGCAAGGCAAACGAGGTTAAGTGGCTTGCCCAAGGCCACACAGCTAGGCAATTATTAAGTGTCTGAGGCCGGATTTGAACCCAGGTACTCCTGACTCCAGGGCCGGTGCTTTATCCACTGCACCACCTAGCCACCCCTTTCTTCTTAACTTTTGTAGAATATAGTGGGTCAACTGATTTATAGGGGATAGAAGACAAAGATACTCAACCTTCTCTATTTTATCTTTTTCATAAAGTCTTATCTACTACTGCTAAATGGCTCAATGGATTGAATGTTGGATTAGGAATCTGGAAGACCAGAGTTCAAATGTGACCTAAGTTATGTACTAGCTGTATGACCCTGAGCAAGTCACTTAACCTCTGCTTCTCTCAGTTTCCTCATCTGTAAAATTAAGATAATAGCAGCTAGTTTGAAGGGATTTTGTAAAGATTAAATGTGGTAATGTTTATAAAAGACTTTGTAAACCATTAAGAACTATAAATATTGGTTGTTATTACCAAAACTGTGAAACTTGAGTTCCAGAAACATTCCTGGGAAGCAGTATCTTTTTTGCAAGGGTATAATAATATTACATGGAGATTGGGAGACCTTGTTTTCTGGGTAGAGGTAGAAGTTTTTAAAAAATAAATATTTATAGATATATTTTGTCTTTATATTATTTATATTTCTCACTGTATTTTTCTCCTGTTCCTCCCAACCTGTAATACTTATTATTCCTTAGGATAAACTAAGCAAAATTTGATGTCATATGCAGTAATGGGGTCCATAAGGAAACCAAAGTTCTTTTTCAGAGTAACAGAATCACAGAATTCTAGAACTGGGAAGGGACTTGGAGATCAGCGTCTGATGTCTTAACTGTAGCCCTGGTTATTTTTTTTTTGTCCTTTGTTATCAAAGAAGACCAAAATGACATCACTGTGTTTGAGACAAATTACAGACCAATGCAAGCTTGGAACGCTCTACCACAAGTTGGGCACAAATGGTCCATTACACCTGGGGTAGATACTCTAAACTGTAGCCCAAGAAGAAACTCAAAGTGATCACAGTGTAACTTAGTTGTCCCAAAGTTACAAAGCAAACAGGAATGGACTGGAGTAAGTGGATTGTTCAGTTTTCATTGTGAGCATTTACAATTCAGAAATCAGAGAATGCTACAAAGCAGGGCTGGATTTATTGTTGTGTTGTTTTGAGACTTTAGACAGTGTTGGAGAAAATGCTAATATGTAGAATAAACTTAAAATTGTCTTTTTTTTCCCCCCCACAGAAAGTCAAAGGTTTTGAATCTTTACCAGCACACATCGCTGAAGCTTGCACATCTGGGACCAGAATTCTAGCCTACCGGACTTCTAGTTTGGCACACATACCAGTGATGTCAAATTCAAACAGAAACAGGACTACTAACCCATACAGAAGGATCTCTGAGTTGCATATTAACTTGACTTTAAAATGAAATATTATTTATGCTTTTTAAATTTATTTTGTTGAGCATTTTTCAATTACATTTTAATCTGATTCAGATCTCTTGTCTCTCTTTTGTGTCTCTATGCATCTGTCTAACTGTATGTCTCTTTCCTTTGTGTTTGTCTTTGTCTCTGTTCATCTCTTTTTTGGTAGACTTTGCGTCTGTCTGTCTGTTCCTGTCTTTCTTTTTCTCTCTGTCCCTCTGTTTATCTCTTTGTCTTTCTCTAAGCTGAACAGAAACCATATATCCTGAGAAGGTACCTGGCTTGCTGGGGTGGGTGAGAAGACAGGTAAAGTTAGAGACTAGACTGGAGAAGATAGGTTGGTATGGATGAGATTGCTAGGGGTGGTGTGTATGTGTGTATGTACTGATGTGTGTATGTATACATACATTTATTATTTTTGGGGAGAAGAGAGCTGCAATACAATGGGGAAAAATAGAATAGTTCCTTTCATAATTAGAGATAATTGGTTCTTATCCTTTGTTATGGAAGACCAAATTGAAATTGATCAAATTGAGTCATATTACCTCCTAAGGGACAAAGGAGGGAGATGGTCCCACGGGTCCATCAGCCAGGGCAGTTGTAAAGGAGATCCCTGTGTGGGGCTGCAGATTGGACTCTATGGCTTCTGGGGGGTTCTTTCAGCCTCCTTGAATCTGTGGGTATCAGGGGGTGAGTGGTGCTCTTTAATTTTCTGCTGCCACAGAAGGAGCCCATTAGACCGTGGGCACCTCAGGGCCTATCTCTGATTGATTTGCTGCATGTGTGTATTTATTGGAAAAGAGCTTGGAGGCTTTGTAAGGTAGAAAAAATGTCAGAATCAATTGAGTTTTCTGTAATACCCAGGCCTCTTAGTTCTATCTAACTGAAGAGGAAGAATGTCCAGGCTCTCCCTTAGTCTCTCTGTCTGTCTGTCTCTGTCTCTGTCTCTTTCAGCCCTGTCCGTTACTCCTAGATCACATAAAACAATTTTCAGTTTGGCTTTTAAAGTCCTTCATAATTTGGTCCTTTCCTCCCTTTCCAGTCTTCTTAATCCTTTGCTCATTTCTATATATCTTACCCTTCAGCAGCCTCTCCCATCATGTCTGCCATTCTGCCCACTGGGTCCTCCATACCTGGACTCCATACCTACTGGTGGCTATTCTTTGGGCCTGAACATCTTGCTGCCTCATCTTGACCAGCTGACCTTCCTGTCTCAGTAAGACTCACTTAAATCTCACCTTCTGCAGAAGCACTTCCCTGTCCTCCCCACTGCTAGTTCCTTCTCTCTGGGAATACCTTCCATTGACTCTGTATGTACATAGTTGTTTACATCTTAATCTTGCTCCCATGATAGAATTTTTTTTCCCTTCCGTGTATTCTTATTTAGCACAACATACTTGTGGACTAATCGACTCCTTTATCTGCCACCCTATGGTTCTTCACACCATCTTGGTTCTAAAACTTGGCTGAGGGGCAGAACCCAGGGCTCATTTCCTATACATCTGTATTCTACAGAATACAATCTGTATTCTACAGAATAACAAAAATAACCCCAAGAGCTTCAGCTAACTATAAAGAGTAGCTTCAGATTATTATGATCCCTGGGTCTGTTTTCCATTAAGGAATCTTTAGACAGGTCTCTCAAGGTGTTAAGGTTTACCAGTCCCTCCTGAGCCTAGGTTCTGTACATTCTCCTCAGCTTATTGTAGACTTTGCCCAGTGTGTTTGTGTGTGTGCGTGTGTGCGTGTGTGTGTGTGTGTGTGTGTGTGTGTGTGTGTGTGTGTGTGTTCAACTCAGGCTGGTGACTAACTGACTAGTAATTCATTGTTCTGTCATTTTCTTTGGCTGTTTTGGGTTTTTCTCTCTTATATTTCAGAAAAAGAAACAACTCAGTTGGCTTTCCAGTTGTCAGTTTTGCTCCAAATGTCTGTACACTTACTTCTTTCTGTGATTTTATTGTGAGACAAACAGCCCAAATGGAGGGAGAATCTCAGCAAAGTGACTCCATTGAACAATGAAGGTAAGGAAATGAAGGGAAAAAGATGGAGTCTACATTCACCTTTTACCTTTTATCCTCCTCAAGGTGAAGGGACATTTAACAGAGTGCCCCCTAGGCCCTTCCCTGGCCCTGAGCTATTGTTCCTTTGAAATACCCTGTCTTTGGGAAGAGACCCTACCATCAAGATTCCTCCTTTGATCAGGTATCTTGCCTGCTCACATTCCTTCTGAAGAGATAAAGGACTAGGCCTTTCAATAGACTCTGCCTCCCAAAATATTGCAGGTCTTATCAACTGCCCAGTCTTAGATCCTATAATCCCCTATTATTAACTTCTTATGAACCTAAGACCCTCAGGACCTTGTTATTCACCCTGCTGCTGAACTCTTAGTGTTTCTGGATCTTTCTAGCTGCCCTTTCTATTCTGTGTTGTCTCCCCCTAATTAAAATGTACTCCTCTTGAGATCAGAGACTGTCTTGATTTTTCTCTTTGAAGCAATGTTTTAACCTGGTGGTTTGTACAAAGTAAGCATTTAAATGTCATTCATTTTTTTGTAGTGAGATGGATTTTAAGCCCCTCATTTTACAGATGAGGAAACTGAAGTCAAGATGAGCAAAAGGACTTGTTTAAGGTCACACAGCAGATAAATAACAGAGGCAGGATTTGAAGCCAGATCTTTGGACCCCAAATCCTGTGCAGTTTCTATCCTAAAGATTTGCTTTGTTCCTCACTGGGTCCTGCTCTTTTTCTTCTTTGTTGATGAACAGGGGGCTAGATTGGGTGACTAGGTTAGAGGGTCTGACTACCTACCAACTTTTGACCTCTTAGTTGGCACTTCTGGTTGGGGCAAGAATGAAGGGCCAGAAAAAGACAGAGTTCTTGCAAAGGATTCAAGGAAAGGAAGGACATATCCAACATCATCAGCTCATTGTGCCAGAAGAGATAAGCTTGCCTAGTTCCCTTCCTCTTACCCAGAGGGCAAGTAAATAGCCACTTCTCTAGAGTTGCAGGTCACCCTTGAGGGCAAGTTGTGTATCAGGACAAAGGATAGAAGATAGTGAGCTACAGTCACATCCAGGAAATACCTGTAGTTGAAATCCTGCCTTCAATACTTCCTTACTAGGAGGTCATGAGAAAATCACTTAGTCTGTGAGCCTCAATTCCTTCATCACTAAAATAGGGACAATCTTACCTCATTCATAGTGTTGTTCTGAAGAGAAAATAAGGCAGTGTAAGTAAAGGGCTTTGTAAAAACTGTTAAATATTATGATATTTAAGAGGCTATAATATAATTATTATATGGGCAAGGAAGATGGAGAAAAGAAAGTCAGAAAGATAGGGAGAAATAGAAGACAGAAAAGGAAAAAGAGGGTCTTTGGTAAGATTTGGCAAAGAGCACTTCCCATAATCACCTTGAATTTTATTTAATAGTTTTTGGTTTTGGATGTTTACTAAATGTTTGTAAGGATGATAATTAATATTTATATAGCACTTTTCTATGTGCTAAACATTGTACAATTATTATTTCATTTGATCCTTATAAAAAGGATAATAATAATAATGATATTGTTATCTCCATTTTACAGAGGGACAAGCGAGATAGAGGAAAAGTTAAGTCATTTGCCCAGGGTTTTTCAACTGACTTTAACCTCAGATCTTCCTGACTCCAAGCCTAGGGCTCTGTCCATTGTACCACCTGATGCTGAGGGGTTGATGATAATCCAGGTTTTTGAGAGTTGGGTTTATGGAACACTTTGTGTTTTCAATGTTCCTGCATTTAAATTATTCATTTGATTTATTTTCCTAGTAACCCCTAGAGGACAACCTGAGTCTACTTTGACTCTAAGTGAGTGCTGGGTCAATATTCTCAACCCCATGTCCCAATGTGAGTCTTTTTTTGGATTTTGCTCCTGTAATTTCTTATGCCTTCTTTCACATCTCTGCCATACTTCAAAAATCCACCTTCTTTGTGAATCCTTCCCAGATGTCTCAAGTCGTAGTGCCTCAGATCTCTTGGAACCTTTATTTATACTTCATTAGTACAATGATCATTTTCTAATTGTATAATAATAATAATAATAATAAAAAGTCGTGTAGTATTGTAGAAAGACCCCTGTATCTGGAATCCTGGGACCTGCTTTTGAGTCCTATTATCTGTCTGATGTTGCACAAATCGATTTGCCTCTCTGGGTCTCAATTTCCTTATCTATAATATGGAGTTAAATGAGGTAGCCTTTATAATGCCTTCTAGCTTTAAAGCCATGTTGTTGTGAATCTGAGTTTTCCTGTCTTTTCCTTCCTGGAATATATTATGTTGCTATTTTTCAGTTGGTTCAGTTGTGTCTGACTTTTTGTATCCTCATAGAATTTTCTCCATTATGTTATTGCCACCAGAGCTGAAACTAGAATAAGGCAGTTAGGGCTTTTTTCCCTAGGGTGTCAAATTTAGAGGTCCCTGATAGCACACAAAGTCCTTCTGTAGAAAAGACAACATAGCCTAGCACCTAGTTAGCAAGAAGAGGTAATTAAAATAAGAAGCTACCAAATGGTCCCATTCTTAGGAATCCTTAGCAGTGGCCTTACAATGTCCTAGAAGCTCTGTCCATAAGGGTCTGTATTCAGGCTTGAGAGGAAGTACTCTCATACTTCTTGTCTCAAGAATAATCTGTGTTGTCCCACACAGCACAATAGTTAATAAAAATTATCTCCTCTTGTCATGTATTATTTGGCATTCAGAGTTCATATTGGTTATTTCTCAAACTTTACCTTCTCCTTTCTCTCCTTCCTCTTATCACTCATGGGAAGAAGAAAGGCTGGGCTGTCTACTTGAATTTTTTTTCTCTAGGTTTTCTTTTTTCCAGGTAGGTTTTGAATTATATATATGAAGTCTATAGCCGATGGAGAAGATACTGATTTGAAAGAAGTCCAAGAACGCTTTCATTTGGAGGCCATTCAGTTGTTCCCCAAAGTACAACTAATTTGCTGCATGGCCCTTCTCAAAAGCAAGATAGAGTGCTAGTGTCCGAACCTGGCCCTGCTGTCTATTTGTGATCTCAAGATAGCTTCCAGAACATGTGCTTCTGCCAAAAAATTGTAGTTCAGTTGTTTTCTACTTCCTGAGGAGTCCAATCCACACCCTTAACTATGGAACCTTATACTGGAGTGAGAGTCTCATTTCTCCTTTGAAACACATGTCTTTTCTTTCTTTGGTGGTTGATGAAGCCATGTGTAAGATTTTTAAAGTGATTACTACTTCTCTTTCTAAATGCTCACCAACTGTGATAGTTGTGGTAGCATTCCAGGTCATTTATTCCACAGGCTAGGTTCACATAAGGTCACTGCTTACACTAGAGAGAATTGTCTCCATCTGCTCTTATTGTCAATGAGCATTTTGAATATGTTTGTATGATTCTCCTATCTCCCCTATACCCTCAAAGTAGACACAGAAGAGGTTTTACTCTTGTCTTCCTTAAGCAGATTTTAAGTTCCTGTAACTTATTTTAAGTTCCTTTAAGTATCTAGGTGCCATGGATAATGTTTCTTTAAAATAAGATAATAATGATAAAAGTAGTAATTTTCTTTTTATCAATTCTTTTTGTTGTTCAGTTGTTTAGCTGTGTCTGACTGTTCCTGACTCCATGGACCTTCTAACTTTCATCATCTCTCAAAGTCTGTCCAAGTTTATGTTTATCATTTCCATGACACTATCTATCCATCTTATTCCTTCTCTGTACCCTTTTTGTTTTGCCTTCAATATTTCCCAGCACCAGAGAGTTTTCCAGAGTCTTTTCTTTTCATTATGTGATCAAGTATTTAAGCTTCAACTCTCAGTATATTCCAGTGAATAACCTGAATTTCCTTTAGGATTGACTGATTTGACCTCTTCTGTGAGGCTCAGTTTTCCTTATAGCCCAATTTTCACAGCCATATGTTGCTACTAGAAAAACTAAACTTTTGACTATATGGACCTTTGTTGGCAAAGAGAAGTCTTTGCTTTTTAGTATTCTGTCCAGACTTGCCATAGATTTCCTTCAAGGAGTAATTTCATGGCTGCAGTAGCCATCTGCAGTGATCTTTGAGCCCAAGAATATAAAAACTGATTCTGCTTCCAATTTTTGTTAATTACTGAAATTTAGTAGCTTTTACATTTTTGTAGTATATGACTATTTATAAAGCCTTTCCACAAGATTGCACATTTGATCCTTACAACAACTCTCTGAAGTTGGGAGGTCAGGCTTATGTAATCCTATCAAAATGAGGCAGCTGACCCTCAGAGGGGATAATTGACTTAAACTCATGGAATGTTAATATTAGAAAGAAACTTATGAATGATGTGGTCTGAGTCCTTCATTTTACAGGCGAGGAATCAGAGTCAAAGAGATCATCAGGAGAAGAGCTGGGAATGAGACCTCAGTTCTTTCTAACTCTGTCTCACTACCTATTTTTTAGGATACTTTGGGAAAATGACTGGATAAATAATTATGACCTAATAATGTAACTATTCTAGTGCCATAAAAATAATGAGTATAATGCACATAGAGAAATATAGAAAGATGGCTATGAAGTGATATAAGGTGAGAATCAATGGAACTGGAAATCTAATCATGCTTCAAAAATTCTTTAAAAACTGGTAAATTAAGTAACTAATTATGTAAACAAAATTTTCAGTAAAACAATGTTGCAAAGCACTGTAGGATTAATTGCTAAATGAATGTTTCAGACAATAAATGTTCTAAAAATTAGAGATTACTTTAGACTTGGGTCTAGGTGAGAGGAAGCAGATGTGGTAAATATAGGTCTTAGAGCTATTATTATTCTCATTTTACAAATAAAGAAATTGAAGTTCAAATAATTTGATCACAGTCAAATAGGGAGCAGACATTAGAGGTCTCTCCTGATTTCATATTCAGTGTTTTTTCCATTTCATGGTATTATCTCCTACTGAAAAAAGAATTCAAAATGAACAGTAATAATATTATTGTTCAGTTGTGTCCTACTCTTCCCCATTTGGGATTTTCTTGGTAAAGAAACAAGAGTGGTTTGTCATTTCCTGCTACACAGCTCATATACAGATGAGGAAACTGAGGCAAATAGAATTAAGTGACTTGTCTGGGATCACAGAAAGTATTTGAGACTGGATTTGAAATCAGGTCTTTCTGACTCAAAGCCCAGTGCTTTATCTACTAATCTCAATCTCCACCCTAATAAAAATAATTGCTAGTCTTTATATTGGGCTACAAGGTTTGTAAAAAACTTTATAACAACCCAGAAAGAGAGAGAGGTGTTCTTGTTATTCCCATTTTTTAAATTTTTGCAAAGCAATGGGGTTAAACAACTTGCCCAAAGTCATACAATTAAGTAAGTATTAAATGTCTGAGACCAGATTTATTATTATTATTCTCATTATACAAGTGAGGGAACTGAGGTAGACAATGATTCAGTGATTTGTCCACAGTTACACCATTAGTAAACATCTGAGGCTAAACATGAAGTTAATGTTTCCTGACTAGCCAGATCCAGTGCTTGACCCTCTGTGTTACCTAGATGTCTATTAATTTTGGATTTTTAATAGAGGGAGAACAGCACCTAAATCCAGATGCAGAAGTGGAGGGCCAAAAAGAGAATGCTCTAGTGAGCCAGAAGTGAAATTAAAATCAAAGCTGGTCAGAGATCAGGATTTAGAATCATTGATGATTTATGATTTAAAGGGGAATCCAAAACTGATTTAGTCTTGCCCTCCTATTATACTGGTAAGCTGCTAAAATAGAAGTGGGACTCCAGCACTCCCAGAAAAATAGGATACAGTTCTGGAAGTGATTTAAAAGATTTTCTAGTCCATTTTCTTCATTTTTATAAAGAAGAAAAACTGAGGTGGGAAGAAATGCTTTAGGTTACATAACTAGCAAGTAGGAAGTAGTAGACTAGAATTTTTGTTTCCAATCCCTTTGCTGCATGGAAATCTCATCTCCCCCCCCTCCCCACAATCCCACATCTCTGCCTGGCTACCTTTGTATCCTTCCTTTACTTCTATAAGCTTTGGTATGAATTTTTGCCTCAATGTTTTCTTCTTCTAGGTATATTTGCATTTAATACTATCTTTAATTGTGGAAGAAAAGTCTTTGTACCCTGATAGAATACTCTTCCTATGCCCCTAAAAATCATTCTTCTTTGTTATTTGGCTTTGCATGAGATTGGCCCTCTCTTGAGCCAGGTCTTCAGATTTCCAGACCTGTTCTGCCTGCATTCCATCACACCCCAGATATCAGGAGTCATAAACATTGCAGTTGATCTGAAAGTTCTCAGAATATTGAAGAGAAGACTTCATGATTCAAAGGCGGGTTTAAAACCAGAAACCATTTAGTTTCTCATAGCTCTTGTTCCTACTCTACCATCAGGTAGTACTCTTTTGTGGAAACCATCTGTAATATGTTAAGTTGTCAGATCTCTTATCTTTTCAGAACATATATGAAAAAAGTTCAGATAATCTTAGAGAAATACGACTCCCTATTGTTATGGAAAGAATGTTGAATTTGGAGTCAGAGGTTTTGTTAAGTTTTTTCAAGTTGTGTCTGGCTCTTTGTGACCCCATTTGAGGTTTTTGTGCCAAAGATACTAGGGTGGTTTGTCATTTCCTTCTCCAGCTCATTTTACAGATGACAAAACAGGCAAATAATGTTAAGCAATTTGCCCAGGGTCCCACAGCTAGTAAGTGTTGGAGGCTAGATTTGAATTTAGAAAGATGAGTCTTCCTGACTCTCAATCTGGTGCTGTATGCCTTTTGGCAATTCCTAGTGACTCAGTTTCCTCATTTGTAAGGTGATAAGGCAGTACTAGAAGATGACTAAGAGACCTTCCATCTCTAGCTCTGTTATTCCTTGATTCTAAAGATAATAGAGTAAGGTATTACTTTCTCTGTGGTCAGAAGCATTGTTTGGTCAGTCCTAGGGTGGAACTGCCCAGCTGCTCAAGATTTACACCCTTTTAACATCCAATACATCAGGAGAGTAGGAAGGTCACTATATCTCTCTTGGAAATGTCAGAGATTCTGGATGGAGGGTTTTATTGTGAAAGAGACTATTTATCTAATGCCAAGACAGTTCAATGAAAAGGGAAACTGAGTCCACCATTCTGATATTTTGGCTTATCCAGTGGAGGTATAAATGCTCTATGTATTTAAGTTAATACTGTTTCTTCTCCATATCTCAATCTTCCTCATAATATAAACCATCCCTTTTCTTCCCTTGAAGCCTTCCTTCATGGCTCCATCCTATATGTCTCTCTTGTCCTTTAATATCTATTGTGTTTTACAAAATGTAAGTTTCCTGAGGGTAGGGATCATTTCTTTTTTGTCTTTTTGTCTCCAGTAACTAGCATGCAGTAGGTGCTTAATAAATGTTTATTGATTAATAATATTATATTTTATAATCATTTCATAATCCCAAGTCTTGTAGTATGGTAGGAAGAACTCTAGCATTTGAGGTAATGGGATAGATTTTAGGTCTAGACCTACAAGGGATTTCAGAGACCAATTAAATCCAACTCCCTCATTTTACAGATGGGGCCCACTGAAACTTAGGAAGGTAAAGTAACATTCCTAGTAGGTTAAATCAACAAGGATTTATTAAAACCTACTATGTGCTAGCCATTGTGCTAAGCACAAAAACAATCTTTGTCTTCAGGGAGCTCACAATCTAATGAGGTCACAACCTGCAAACAGCTATGTACAAAGAAAAAGTAAATTGGACCATTTGGAGATCATCTTAGGGGGAAGGCTCTAGCATTAAGGGGGCCTAACTTTTCTCCCCAAGCAGCTGTAGAGATCAGAGAAGGGAGAACAATGAATTTTTGACTTCAGAGGTCATATGACAGTTGATCCTTGACAGGGATAGAGTGCTGAGCTTGGAGTCAGGAAAACCTCATCATTTTGAGTTCAAATCTGATTTCAGACACTTTGTTAAGTTGTGTGACCCTGGGTAAGTGAATTAAACCTGTTCCTCCATAAAATGAGCAGGAGAAGGAAGTGGCAAACCACTCCAGTCTTTCTGTCAAGGAAACCCCAAATGGAGGTCACAGAGTCAAACTGAACACTAATAATAACAAAAGGAAAGTTTCTAAAGTTTTCCTAGGATTGCAAGATCCTATCAGTCCTGATAGTCCATCTCATTACTCCCTCAGGCCCCTCTGATTAGAGAGTGGGAACATGACCCTCCATTTAAAGGAGTGAACTCTCATTTCTTACCTGATTGCATTATTTTGGGATTTTTCTGACTTCTTCACCAGTCCTTTAAATTGAAAATCTCCCTGTTTCCCCTCTTCCCAGATTTCCAGCCTCCTTTTGTGTATTTTCTTTTTCTATTTGATTGTAAGATGCTTGAGGAGAGATACTTTCTTTTTTTTTTTTTTCATATTTGTATTCTTGGCACAGTGCCTGGCCAATACATAGGGCTACAAACAAATTTGGAAACAAGATAAAGAATTCAAGCTTACTAAATAGTGTTAGACTGTTTCTGTTATTCTTTTTGGAACTCTGCTGAAACTTCGGGAGTCAACTTTTCGGTGAATGTATAGTTCCTGTAATTAGACTTTTGTTAAGGCCCAGATCATTTAAAAATGAATAAATGAATGACTAATGAAGAAAAAAAAATTATTAAGCTTTAACTTTGTATAAATGCTGAACTAAGAACTGGAAATGTAAATACAAAATCCTCAAGGAGCTTTTAATAAGTAGAGACTGTACTTATAGAGGGGAGTGGTGGTTAAGGGGTGTTTTGGTTGGGAAAGACACTGGGGTAGTGAAAAGATGAAGCTATTAGAAAGTGCATTGACACACCCTTTCCAGTTACAAAAGCAGTATTGATTTGATTACTGTTCCAGTAATGGAATATTTATGTGTGTTTGTGTGTGTGTGTGTGTGTGTGTGTGTGTGTGTGTGTGTGTGTGATTGGATATGGGAAGGGGCAGTATGCAACAGTTATATGCCACATGATTCACTAACTATTTTCTACAAACATCTTTTTATGAAATTTATAAACACATTTTTATTAACCTTTAATTTTTCTTTTGAAATTATTAAAGCACAGGTTAAAGTCAAATACTTTTATCACTAAACTTCACTGTTCTAAATAGTGCTTATCCTAGTCTTTTTTACCCGCAGGACTACCCTAAGACTTTTTCTCATTTTTCATTCAAATGTACATGTTGACCATGTCCTTCATACCATACTTAATTCTGGGAAACATCAACTATCCCCCCTCTGCCTGGAAGTCACTGCTTTTAATTTCTCCCAAGAATGACTATGCTTATCTACTGTTCTGAACTCTCAAGCACTCGATGTACTTCATGACAGAATCTAAACAACTCCCCAAATTGGAAACTTTGGAATAATTTCCCCAGATGAACTTTCTCCATTTTATAATCTGATTTTTGTCCATCATCTACGACTGATTGCTATAGATTTTTCCAAAGGCAGCAGCCTCCTCCATATTTTACACCCTCAACTCCTGAACTGTTAAACTATATCTGAATGCAACAGAACAATTTGTCAGATTAAGAGCATGGGAAAACTGCCTTCTCTATTTAGCAGCAAGTAACAGTGGTACTAGAAAAATCCTTTAGCAATGAATCCAACTGCATAATATAGAATGCCATTTACATTATTACATTACAGTGTTACATTCAATATGTTTTTCATGAATCAGATGAAGCAACTTTTTATGGAAATGAGAGTGGGTGTGGAGGGGAAACGCTCTCATTTATAAAAGAGCCTATTTCAGGTTCTGCTGATGTAATTTACTTTTTTGCTTCTGGGCCAGGCCTTTGGAAACAGAGTCCTGTTCTGAGGAAGCTGGAAGCAGAGCCCAATACAGTGGGGTCCTCCAGGAGCACACATGTGGCCACTTGTGAAAGGAATGGATGCTGGCCAGCTTCCCTTGGCTTGAGCCTGAGTCCTCCAAGCTGCACATGTGGTTAACTGAATGAAGGTGCAGTAGAGCACCAGAGCAGAATGAATGGAGGAGTAAATGAGGGGGATAAAGAATGGTCTGACTGTAAGCCATCTTCAAGCCACTGTTTCAAGATATCCATGAGAGAAGATGGTGTGAGCCAAACTGAGTTAGAAAAGAGACTTGTAAGAATGCTTGCTCTCTATTGATGACGGTAGTGCTAGCATCCCATGGAATCAAATAAAATTTTCTTTTCTTCGATATTAGTGACAGTTTAATAAATTCTTCTTGTATTATTTTGAAAGCTGACAGCCTACTAAGGTTCAGAGTTTCTGAGTTGATCATTAGTGGAATTAGACTTATGCATGATGTTTCTATTTTGGAGAAGATAGGAAAACCAAGTTTCAAAAACAAACAAACTAACAAAAACCATATAATTATTATTCCCTATCACATGGTGCTTAAGTAGGTCCCAGGATGACAGTTTCCTAAATCACTGCATTACTAAATGGTTCAGAGTACTTGCCCGAGGTCACACAGCTAATCTATCATCTATCTATCTATCTATCTATCTATCTATCTATCTATCTATCTATCTATCTATCATGTCTGTATATATACCAAAGGAAGAATTTTTACCTCCATCTTCTAGATTTCAAAGTTGGTCCTCTGACCTCTATGCTATGACATGTTTTGATGTACTTAGTTGGATAAAGAAATTATTTATTGGGAACTTACTAGGTACCAGGCATCATCCATCTAAGTGCATCCAAGAATAAAGAATGGGAGAGTCAAGGAAGAAGAGAGCTGATAAAAAGGGTGGGGCCAAGAGTCAAGAATGGAAGTGAGCATGGTGGTTTGGGCTCTTCCCCAAAATGAGGTTCTAGGCCAAAACTAACAAAATGGAGATGACTGAGGAGATGGAAACATCTGTACAGCTTGAGAAGGCACCTGGGAAGCTAGAGCAGAGGTGTACAAGACAAAAGGTAAGGGATTGAGCTGATTTGAAAGTAATCACCTAATATTATGTTCACAGTTATAACTATTTGAAAATAGTACAAAGTAAAGCATATCTTTTTCTGTTTCTTTTTTGTTTTTTATACATATGTGACAATATGCTTTGCATGACTACATATTTTGCAATGAGTTTTGTTTTTATTTAAAAAATAAGTATTTTATTTAGATTATAAGGCTTGTGAGGTCAGGGATTATTTAGCAGGTGTTTGTTGGATGCATGAATATGATAACTAGACCATAATGAATGATTATCGCTGATTCTAGTGGTGCAATTGAATCTGGAATCCTGGGACCTACTTTTGCACCATGTGATAGGGAATTCCCTTAATCTTGGACTAGATGATTTTTTTTTTCTTTTTCTTTTTTTTAGGTTTTTGCAAGGCAAATCGGGTTAAATGGCTTGCCCAAGGCCACACAGCTAGGTAATTATTAAATGTCTGAGATCAGATTTGAACCCAGGTACTCCTGACTCCATGGCCGGTGCTTTATCCACTGTGCTACCTAGCTGCCCCAGACTAGATGACTTCTAAGGAATCTTTTATCCCTAAGTCTGTGATCCTTTGATTCCATGAAAAGTCACTACATTAAGGAGGGGAAGAATTGATCTAGCACCTGGATCTTTTTAATCTCATTCTGGAATTCTTTCCCTATAGCACTACTTTGGTCCCAGGATATTCTGTGGACTCTTGGAGGCCCAAATTGGTTCCCTACCCTATAACTCCTTCAAAGCAGTCTGAATTTTCTAGAGCCATCCTCTTGAGACCCCATGGACTAGGGTCTAGACTAGACCCCAAATAATCTTTCCCTCTTCTTGCAATGTGAGTTTCATAGCCAGTGAGTCTCATGACTTCCTAGTCTAATTCCATAGCCTACTGGGCCTGAAGGGTGGACTCAGAGTGCTATACAACCAATTTTTGTAATTTCTTGGGTGGAGGGTTTATGCAGCATTGGAATGTTCTATTCTTCAGAGAATATCAATCAATGGCAGAAGGAAGGGAGGAGTGCTGTGAAGAACAGAAGATATTATGAAGGAATGGGACCCCAGGCAAGAAAAGAGGATTTCATTTCTGCTTTTTTTCCTACTGTCATGCTTATTCTTTGTTGGGCTTGCATACAGACTCATATGAATGGGGTCCTTTTCCTGCCATTGAGCTATTAAAAGTACCTTCAAGATCTTAAAAGTAAATGAATTACCCCCAAGTCATGTGGCATAAATTCATATATCTCCCCCCCCCCTTAAGCATTATTCTTTGAGGTTGGGTTTTAGATAGGATTTTGTTTATACTTAGGGAAAACCAAGAAAAGTAAACAGAATTACAGTGTATACAATTGTGAAATGACTGACTTGGAAATTTGACTCTAAGATACCCTTAATGTGGTCAAAGAAGCTGGCATTAGTCTGCTAGATATCCATCTGCCTTACATCTAGGTCTGACTAGATCTGACATGCAAGCAGCCAATACTGTGCTTTAGGAAAAGCAAATATTTTTTCCTTGTAGAGGTGTTGATTTTGTAGAAAGGTGACTATTTAGAATCAGAAGAATTAAGTTCAAATTTTATCACTGTCCATTAACTAACCAGATGAGCTTAAGCATATCATTTTAAGCTAATATCTTGTCACAAGAAGGAATTGGAGGGGTAATTTATAATTTATAATAGAATAAATGAGACATTGATTTACCTTCTCCCATTATATTTTATTTAAAAGCTAAATCCTACTGTTTTCTGAATATAATTTTAGTTGTCTTGTCAGATGCAACTTATCTCAATCTTGGAACCTGGTTCATTTTAAGGGCTGAATGAAAAATTGTTACTCCTAGATTAAAGAATATTGAATGACCATAAAATATCTTAAAAATTCTCTGAGCCTCAGTTTCTCATCTGTAAAATGGGGATAATCATCTTTTATTACCTCCCTGACCATGGTATTATAAAGAAAATACTTTGAATCTTTTAATGTACCATGGAAATGTGAGATATTTTTAGATTTTTCTCAATCCCATACAGGTTCCTTTCTATTTTGAGGCTGGCTGCTTTCTATCATTTTCCAAAATCAGACTTTCCATTTGTCATGAGCAAACCACATTAGCATGACTCCACCCAGATTTACTGTATCATGGTGTTCCACCCTCATCACCATGGAAATGTTTATAGGTTTACAATACACACCCAATACTTTCTAGTCACATAGTGTTTACTCCATATATTGTGTATTGATATAGAGGATCAACAATTAGGGAAGGCCTTTTCCTTATAAACTGAATTAAGGGATACTTTTAGCCACATTCCAAAGCATATACAGTATCTTTTTTAATCCCAGTGTAAGTAGACCAGAAATTCTGTATCTGAGAATTCTAGTTTGCGTATTCAAGCTTTGCCCAGAACTGAATCTTTAAACATGTTCTTTCTTTTACATATTTTATGTCTCCTTGGTTTCTGATCCCACTTTTGTCTCTGCTCACTCCTTCTGACTCCTCTTTATCTTTTCAACTCCTTTCTCTCCTAAGATATCCATACTTCCCTCTTATAATGGGAAGCATGCGGGTTACATGAAAGAAAATGCAGAAAATATTATGAGAAGTGAGCATGACTTCCAGTCCTAGACTGTAGTGCAATCTTTGATAAGCACCTGGAAATTTCTTCCTTCCTTCACTCAGTTTCCTTCATCAATCACCTTCTTCACATAGCAAATAGTGATTTATCAGAAATTTAACATGGAGATACAATGTGGCTTATTGGATGGAGAGATATCCTGGGCACCAGGCAGCCTGATGCCTTTCACACATATTGGCTGTGTGACCCTTGGCAAGTCACCTAACCTTTCAGTAGTCTAAGGCTTCAACAGTTAAGATTATATGGTCCTGATTTGCATTTAAAGGAAGTTCCTCACCAGTGCTTCCCATGTCAATGAAATCACCATTCTAGTCCTCATCTCTGTCCTGCAAGGGGAAGAAATTGAAGCATCTCATCCATAGTCCTTAAAAAAAATTATAGAGAAATCTGAAAAATCTTGTGTTATCTATGGCAAAAAACTGAGACAATAATCGTTGAGATGAGATTTGAATCCAGGTTCTCTGATAACTAAACCCTTCATATTTTGCACTATAGCATAACCATCTTCATTTGTTCTCACTCATCTTTATTAGAAGAAAAGATGAGGGAGGTATGTTTGTTTTTACATTTAGAAAAGGGGATAGAAGGGGAATATTCTAATAGAACTATGTGAGGATTTTCAGCTCTCAGTCTCCTGAGAAGCCTCCTAACTTTACTTAGAAGGAAGAAACCTGGAACCAAAGAAGAGGCATGGAGGAGAAATCAAATGAGAGACATTTTCTCATGGGGGTGAAAATTATAGCTGTTTTTTTTGATCAAACAATATGTTTATCTATGAAATACTTTTAAAAAATTTCTAATAATAACAATAATGTTCTTGTTATTCAGTAATTTCAGTTATGTCTAACTCTTTGTGATCCCATTTGGGGTTTTCTTGGCAAAGATACTGGAGTGATTTGTCATTTCCTTCTCCAACTCATTTTACAGATGAGGAAACTGAGGCAAACATAGTCACTAATAATAATAAAAATTTATAATAATACTAATAGCTTGCTTACATTTATATAGAACTTATAGGCTTACAAAGCACTTTTAACATTATTTCATTTACTCTCAGAACAATGTTGGGAGGTAGGCGCTATAATGATTTCCCACTTAGCAGATGAAGAAACAAAGAGAGGTTAAGTAAGCTGCTCAGAATCACAAAGCTAGTAAATTCTGAGTCTGACTTTGAACTCAGCAGGTTTAATCAACAATCCATTCATTTTATGAGACTGCCTCCTATGGCATGCACAAGTTTACACATTTACCTGACTCCACCCAGCACCCAACTCAGCTTCTTATTCCTAAAGGGGACTCAAAGAGTATTTGATGATTGAATGAATGAATGAGTGAGTGAGTGAATGAATGAATGAATGAGAATACACTTTGCCTCCATTTCTGAGGTGTGGAGGATAGAGGACATATATCACTTGGTCTAGAATATGATGATGTTTGTCCTTCGTTCTCGAAGAAAATCATGACATCAGGGAGGTGATGCCATGACAAGAACGTGAATTGGATTTGAGTGGGGGGGCTATGCCAAGTCACCAGCCTTACTTTTTCCTCTGGAGACATCTGGGTCCAGTGGCTAGATATGGATCAGGACACCTGGAGATAATCCTGGATGCATCTAGAATATAATTAAATGCTAAATGATATGGTAGAAATTAGTGTGGGTAAAGTAGGCCACCTTCTTTCCTCAGAAAGACACTAAGTATCTCTGTGAACCAGAATTACTTTCTTTGTGGAATTGTGGAATTCCTTTCTTTGTGGAAAGGGTGTGAGTAGGGTTTAGGTGGGATGAGGGCATTCAGTCTCCAACTTCTGATTATTTAACTGTTTTGGAAAGGGGAAAGTGTGATTTGGGGAAGCTGTCATAATCTTTTTTTTTTTTTTTTGCAATGTAATGGGATTAAGAGACTTGCCCAAGATCACACAGCTAGGTAATTATTAAGTGATACCGAATCTGAACTCAGGTCCTCTTGACTGCAGGGTCAGTGTGCTATCCACTATGCCACCTAGCTGCCCGCTCATACTCTTTCTTGCCATCCCTTACTTCTTTCCTATTTGAATGAATGAATGATGTACTAAGGCTAGTGTTTTTAATGAGTAATCTGTCCAGAGGATGAAGGGATGTGGCTTACCTATTTAGGGCTTCCTTTCTTGTTTGAATAAATTAGTGGAAATTCCCTTCTGAAGTTTAGTATAAAAGAAAGTTAGTATCCCTGGAAGGAAAAATCTCAGCCTTTTGTTAGCTTCTTTTCAGAATTTCACTCTCTGAAAGTTCATGTGATCAATTGAATTTTAAAAAGAATTTATTTATCTTATACTTATTCTAGTTTCCCATTTTTATGGATGAAGAAACTGAAGTCCAGAAAGGCAGAGAAGTGATTTTTCCAAGGTGACTGAAATAAATAGTAGAGTTAGAATTTGTATTAAAGTCTTCTGACTCCTGGGCCAAAATTCTTTTCATGAATTCGTCCCATTTCCTTTTCTGCTTAAGGGAGTGATGATGTTTGTCCTTCATTTTCGAAGAAGATCATGATATCAAGGAGGTGATGGCATGAAAAGCAAGTGAACTGGATTTGAGTTAGCTATGCTAAGTCACCAGCCTCACTTTCTCCTCCAGAACCATCTGGGTCCAGTGATGAATATGAATCAGATATGAATCAGGATGACTGGAGATGGCCCTGGATGCAAGGCAGTCAGAGTTAAGTGATTTGCCCAAGATCACACAGCTAGTACGTGTCTGAGGTCAAATTTGAACTCAGATCCTCCTGACTCCAGGGCTAGTCCTCTATCCTCTGCAACACCTAGCTTAGATACAGCCAGGAAAGGGAAGAATATGGTGTGTGTGTGTGTGTGTGTGTGTGACATGTGGTGATAGTGGGTGTATGTGTGTGGTGTGTTTGGAGAAGGTGGTGGTTATGGGGGTGTGTGAGTATGGTGAGTACAGTGGATGCGTGTGTATGTGCATGCGTGTGTGTGTGTGTGTGTGTTTGAAGGTGATGGTGGGTGTAAACAGGGGGGTGGGGGGGTGGGGTACAGAGCATGAATGAACAGTGTTGTCATCAGAAAGAAGGAAGGTAAAAACCAGATAAATTCTACCCTGTAGGGTAACAGTGCTTCGTTATTTCAAAGCCTTTTCAGGGAAGAATTTTTAATCTCCAAGATCTCAGGTTTAGAAATGATTTAGAAAGATTAAGATGGAGAAAAAAAGGGGTGGGGTAGGGAGGTGGGTGATTCTTTTGTTTTGCTTGGGGAACAAATACCTACGTGGAGGAAATGTTGCAATATTGTCTGCCTCTTCTTCTGATTCCCCTTCCCCATCCCTCCTCAATCCTCCTCTCTCTCTCCTTCCGTTCCCCTCCCTCCCAGGCTTAGGAGAGTCTGCAGATCACTCTGTTGATTGCCTTACCATCTGGGTTTGCATTAAGCACCTTCTCCACAAACACCATCCAGCCTATTATCAAAGGAGTTCATTTCTAGGCACCCATGATCAATTCCTGACTCAGGAGAGGTTCTAATTAGAAGTGGAGGCTGTGGGGTTGGCATTATTGGTCCCTCATTTCCTCAAAGGGATAAATTTAACATGAACTCGGAGGTCTTGTCAGCCTCAGCTCCAAGAGGGCTGTGGGTCACAGGAATTCAAAGTGGAACTTTTTCCTCTGCCCCAGCTGCTAGCCCAGTTTCTGAGGAATCAAGTCTTGTGAGAAAGGATGTTAGCCACAGGGGAAAAGTTTTCCCAATAGGGAGGTCTTAATGATCTAGTCCCCATATAGAGAAAGTTTTTTTTTGCAAATAGAAATGGCTCGTTATTTTATTTGATAATTACAGCAATATGATGAGATTGGTGTGATCCTTCTTTCCATTTTACATATGAAGAAAATGAGGCAGACAGTGGTTAAGTGACACAGTTAACAAGTGTCTGAGGCAGTATTTGAACTAAGGTCTTCCTGACTATGAGTACAACATTGGATCACCTAGCTAACTCATTTGTTGTAAGGGTTTTTGTTACATACATACATATATATATATATATATATATATATATATATATATATATATATATATATATAAAACCTTCAGGGGAGGAGGTGATAGAAGGAAGAAAAAATATCTCTTAATTTAGAAAAATGAAATTAATTAAAGTTGAAACTAGCTTAAAAAATAAAATACACCCCCCCCAAAGAGAAATAGCATGCCTGTGTTAGACATGCCTGCCTTGCCACAGTGACAGCTCTGACAAGCTGGAGAGATGACCAAAGTTCCCACCAACAGGCCACCTTGCTTTTCTATTCTAGTGAGTTGGGTAAGACTGCCTGCTGCCCTCTAGGATGAAGGAAGGATCATTCTCCATCTCCATCTCAGGCCTGGCTGGTCCCTTGGGAAGTAGAGCACAGCAGCACCTGTTCAACAACTGGACATAGGAAGGGTCATTCCCAGTTAGAGCAGCCAGGGTCTCAGTGAGAGAGCTGGTGATGTTTTATTGGGGGAAAGGAAGGACAGAAAAGACTCTGCCCTAGGGCACCAAAAAGATCCACTCTCTGGTTCCTGTGCCAGTCTCTCTCTCTGCTGCCTGAGTCCTTCCTCTTTTTTTTTTTGTATTTTTGTTTTGTTTTGTTAAAAAGTATCACTTCTTTCTGCACCTGCTATTATGAGGCAAAAAAGGCAGATATCAGAGAAGAGTAGTCTAGTGAAATTAAAAGAAAATAGAATAGAAAAATCAGAATGTTCTTCTCCTTCCCCCCCAGCCCCCATTAGCCACTTCCTTTTTTTTTTTTAAAGTATTTAAGAGAAAAAAAGCACCTTTATCAATAAAAGAGAACTCACCTCTACTCCATCTGTGGGCCAAGGTAGCTTGAGCATTGTAATATAACAGCAGAAGCATTAAGGTCTTCCAGCACATCTTTTACTTCAAGAAGAGAAAAACACCTTCAAAAGCACTCAGAACCCCAATACCTGTGGCTGTGGCAGCATATAATTCAACTAAGAATTATATATCTTTCTTATTGCCCTTCCCCTCTCAGAAATGGAGAAACGCCTTCCCCTTTCCTTGGAAGGAAGGACCTGCCTGCCCTCTTGGGTGGGACAGAAGTCAACACCTCTTAATCCAGCTCTCTCTGGAATTGGGGGACTCCGCTTCCACAGACAGACTCTGTTTTTGAGCACATCTGGAGTGACTCATGGGGCATGTGATTTCCTTGGCAGAAGGGTGGATAAATATAATTTCTGTACTTAAGTTCCATGTGTTGGATGGACCCACTGGAACTTTTCTTTAGCAAACAGACACAGAGAACTTCGTTAAAGAGCCTGGTGAAAGGTTGGCTGAGTTCTCCACAGTTCCTGGGACATAGTAGCAGGAATTGGAGAGAAGATGAACAAGGATGCTTAGTCTAGGATGGAAGGATCACAGCTATAGAGACAGAGCTTCGGCAAAATTGTCTTAGGATAGCAAAAGCATTTCACTGTCTGAGGCAGGATGTCAATCAGATGTTTTTCTCTAGGGATCAAGCTAGGAATTTCTTCTCCTGGGGCCAAGCCTGAGAGCTGATCCTTGGAGTATGTGAGGGAGGAAAGTTTCATCTTCTTCAGGCGCTCTCTCTCTCTCTCTCTCTCTCTCTCTCTCTCTCTCTCTCTCTCCTTCCTTTTTCCCTCTCTCATCCATTCCTCCTTCCCTCCTTTTTTCCTTTCCCTTCCTTCCTTCCTTCCTTCCTTCCTTCCTTCCTTCCTTCCTTCCTTCCTTCCTTCCTTCCTTCCTTCCTTCCTTCCCCTTCCCCTTCCCCTTCCCCTTCCCCCCCTCCACTGTTTACCTAATAGATTTGAGGAAAACAGAGATCTGACACAGATAAGGAAGTTGTGACAGAGGAATATGGGTAACTTGCTTTACTTTCCATCTCTGTAGAGTCAGGACTCAAGTTTTTTTTCTTTTCATCTGGTCAGACCTCTGGTCCAAGTCTCCAATCCACCACTTGTCATTTATTTAACCATTTTCTGTGTCTGTAACTAATACAGGATAAGATAAAGTATCACTTTCTCCTATTACTATGATCTGATATATGTAACATATCTCCATAGATTCCAAAGACTAACAAATCATGGAAAATTCTGGCATCCTCCATCTTCTCTTGGTTCTTACTCCACTCCTGCTTTCTTTCTTTTACTTTTTTTTAATTCTTTTTTGGTTTTTGCAAGGCAAATGGGATTAAGTGGCTTGCCCAACGCTACACAGCTAGGTAATTATTAAGTGTCTGAGACCGGATTTGAACCCAGGTATTCCTGACTCCAGGGCCGGTGCTTTATCCACTACGCCACCTAGCTGCCCCTACTCCTGCTTTCAAAGGCACATAACTGCTGTATGAATTCTCAATGTAGGTACCAATGGCTTGGTTTTAGTAGGTCACTTTTTGTTCCTGTGGACATTGATGCTGAATTGGTTGCAACATAGTTTGGAAACCAGGATCTAGAATGACAAGTTGCTATATATAGTACTCTCAGAATAACTTTTCAAACTGACAAAGTCATTAACTTCCAATCTCTTCCTCCCCTCCCTCCTCCTCCTCCACCACCTCCTCCTCCTCCTCCTCTTCCTCCTTCTCCCTCTTCTTTTTTTCTTCTTCTGACCTATGTTCTTTACAATTATGTCACTTGATCTATATAGAAACCCTAGGAGGTCAGTGCTATTATGACCCCCATTTTACAGATGAGGACACTAAGGCAAATAGAGATTGCACAGGGTTACCTAGCTAGTAAATAAGAGAAGTTGAATTTGAACTCAATTCTTCCTGATTCTAGGCCCAGCATTTTATCCACAGTGTCACGCTGCTACCTTATCTTTGTCCTAGAATAGAAAAGAATAAACAGAAAGACCATGGACTGAAGCCTGTGTTTCAGGGTCATTGGCCTCAGAGGAGAGAAGGATCTAAGGCTTTCCCTTTTACTGTATGATCAGTGACCAGACATCATGAGTGAAAGAGCCACTGAGCTCCTTTAGATGTGAATGAAATCAAGAGGCTGTGGTTGATGCTGAGAGATCTTTTGAATGTCCAGTCTAAGAACCTCCTTAATACCCCACGGCTAGCTGACCATTCCAGTTAAAGAATGCCTACACATATACCCAGTTATTTTATATGTCTTGTCATTCCCTTCTATGTCATTATTATTTCCTCCATGGGGAGATGTTGTATCAACCACACAAGTTGATGGGTCTGTATATCCTCTAGACTTCCATTAAGTAAACATGATTATGAAAAATATAACTGCAGAGATAACTTTCATAATTCATAGGATATTTACTTCAAGTGGGAACAGTTAATACACTCCCCATTTCCCCTCCAGCTTCACCCCCCCAAGTTTGTGACACACTCTCCCCCCAATACATACAGAGAAAGAAGAGGGGTAACATCTTATACCTGGTGGAAGTCCTTTTTTCCTTTTTGTGGGGTACATAAACAGTCCTCCACCCCTTCCAAGAAATCCCCCCATGGCATGTTTTAATATTCTGTTAGATTTTTTAGTGGAGACTTGAATCTTTTTTCCTTTTCATGTCTAATCAGTCCTTGGCTCCCAGTGCAGACACTGCTTCTAGCTACTGCTATTTCATAGATATTGCAAGAATGCTGATGGAAAGCCTAGATCCTTTGATACTCTGACCAAAGCAGGCGGTAGAGACTGAGGCTGAAACTGGGGCTCTTCTCTCCTCGCTTCAAGCAGGCCCTGCACAGGGGCTTGGCAAGAAGGTTTCCACTACTTTAGTTACCAAATGGACTAATCCTCTCTGTTCTAAACTGACTTTTTTTATCTTGAAGATGACCCACAGGGTACAACCAAATTTTCTCAACCAATCTGAACACACTTCCTGTTCAATATCACTCCTGCTCTTGCAAATAATACTCAAAAACATCTAAACTGATTAAAGTATTTCTCCAAGGTATTCTTCAACCTACACTTGGTTCACTTGAGAAGTGTTCTTACCTGGTTAAGGTATCAGAGCAAAGCATCTCATTACTTAAAGGGAAGTGGTAATTGATTTATTAACTCTATGGTTTTCCATGTTATACATATAAAGAGATGATGAGGGGTGGCTAGGTGGCATAGTGGATAAAGCACTGGCCTTGGAGTCAGGAGTACCTGGGTTCAAATCCTGTCTCAGACACTTAATAATTACCTAGCTGTGTGGCTTTGGGTAGGCCACTTAACCCCATTTGCCTTGCAAAAACCTAAAAAAAAAAGAGATGATGAGTTAATTAAAACCATCATTAACTGTTTCCTAAACCTGGAGTTCTGAGAATTGCTACTTGACAATATTTGCCCTCACTAGAAAGTGTCCTGTGCTCCAGAATTCTTTCTACCTTCTCCTATTAGAGCCCCATTTCATCCTCTTTACTGATTACTATCATGACAGATATCAGAATATAATTTTAATATAAAGCATGAATGATCAAGAAACTTTTCTTTTTTTCTATTATTCCGTCTACAGGTTATTTGCATTAAAAAAGCTCAAGTTAAGCAAAGAATGAATATCTAATGGGAGAATTTAAGATGAAGTGGGGAAATCAGAATGGGGATGATATTTCTGGATAATGGCTTTTTAGTCATTCCCTCAATTCACATTATAAAGATAATTGCCAATATATTACACGTATTGTGTAACTTTCAAATGTTAACACTTTCAATATATAGGCAGGAAACTAAGGCTCAGAGAGGTTAAATAATGACCATTATGATACAAGACTGTGCGAGTAACAGTACCTAAAATTTTCTCTTTACTGAATAAATGGTACTTATGAAAAACTAATTGCATGTCAGCTAAAAATATAAAAAAGATTTAGTTCTTTCATTCAAGGATATTTCCTGATTTTCCTTGACACAAGTAACCTCTTCTTCCATCAAATCAATCAGTCATTTCTAATATTTTATCTTCCAGTGGTTATGTCTTAATTTACATTGCTATTATTTGCATACATGTCTCCTCCTGGAGATTGTAAGCTTATGTGATTGGAGTATCTTGGTACCCTTTTTAGTACCATACATACTGCACATTAGACACTGAATTGAATTGAATATAACTACATTGCTTCTCAGGTTAGGGAGGAATCATACTGTTGGGCTACAGATCTCTATTTTAGCTTGGTGATGAAGAAGAGAGATACCTGGGTTTCTAACAGTCTTTGTGCTTTTTTGAAATAGCCTGGCACCCACATCCACCCACCCATTCCTAGCCCAGCACCTCATCTTTGCTCCACAGGGATTCTCATAGTTCTGAAATCTTTTTTGGTCTGCCCTTTGCCAACACCTCAATCTGTGATTCTATTTTTAGGCTGTCAGTGAGGTCATTTGGTATCATAACTGAGACATTGCAGTAATTATGAAGTCCCAGCCTGTAAAGCATAGGTGGGTAAGTCATTTCAATTCCAAGTGTTGCCAACACAAATGTTGCTGTGGCGGGCACTTCTCTGCCACGTCCAAATGTGGCCATGTGCCCTAACCAACTCTCCTACAACAGAGAAGTCCTTGTGCAGACAGACTATCCTTCTTTCTAGGTATAAGTCATTTCCAGGTGGCTTAGAAAATTGATTCTGAGCTTACATGAGCCTAAAACATTCAGTTGATGTAGTCAACTTAGCCAGACACACCCATCAGACCAGTTAAAGATTCTGTCAAACCACTTGTTGGACTAAATCCACTGGTCAATTAAGTAAAATGAGTCCAGTGGGTCAATTAATGTTGGCACAGAAAGAATCTGGCTAAGAAAGCATAGATCCGAGGTTGAGCTTCCCTGGTGCCAAGTGATCTTGACAAGTGAGGTGAAAATTCAACCAGTCCAGCTGTTTGACACAATTTAAACAAAACAGCTGAATAAAATCTAGGTAGAATAAACATGTAGATCCTTTGCCTACACAATACCTACCAGTTATATTAACTCCATTTCTCCCTTGACTAATCTAGAATTTTTGTCTTGTCTAAGATTACAGATATTATTTTAAAATCATGTTTCAGGAATTTAAAATAATTAGAATTTCCTCTACTTCTGTCTATCCAGAGGCATCATGGCGTAAGGGACAGAAAACTAAATTTGGACCTAGGAAACCAAGATTTGACTCATGCTTCTGATACAGATTGTCTGTGTAACCCTGGATAAGTCCCTTAAACTCTGTGTTCTAGGTAGCTCTCTCTCTCTTTTTTTATGATGCCAATTTGAAATAGATTTTATTCTCCAAGACAAAAATTGTATTTCCACTTGTTTACAGTACTGATAAAGTGCAATGTTGTTCATTTCTCTCCCCAGCACAGATTCAAGTATTCAGAGTTCCCAGATTTATACAATAGTGTAATGTTACTTAAATGTTACTTTTAAATTGTTTCTGCCTTGGCTACAAATTTTGAGTCCTTCAATTTTTGGAAAGTTGTGTAGAATGCTCTTTCTTCTGGTCCATTTAGTCAACGTTTTCAATGGTGGGTACAGAAGAAACATCTACAGATGGGACTGTTCTACCCCCTGGGAACCCACCAGGCCTGCCTCCTTGGCATGTCTCCTGGTATTCCTCCTGCACTCTGATATAGTTTAGTAATGTTGGGGTGGCAGATCTTCGATTCTTTCTGCTGATGCTTAAATTCTTTCTTCTCAGCAGTTTGGTACTTATCCAGCCAACTGATTATTTTATTACATTTACCAAGGATCTTCTATTTGTCTCCATCACCAATGTTGCCTTGCGTTTTTTCATCTTCTATTGTAGTCTTCATGTTGAAAGCATAAGACCCCTTGTCTCTCTGCTTCTCATCCTTGCTCTTGTATTTTTCAGCTTCCTGGACCATACTTTCAATGTCTTTTTTTGCTTAGATGACCTTTGTTATTGGTGATGACAATCTTGTTCTCCTTGCCTGTGCAGAAACATTGAGAATTCCATTTGCATCAATGTCAAATATCACTTCATTGTAAGGACCGCCCCCCCCCCCGGGGGCTCAGGATGGATTGCTGTGAGCTCAAATTTGCAAAGTAGGTTGTTTTCTTTTGTCTTGGCTCTCTCACCTTCATAAAACTGAATAAGCACACTAGAATGGATGTCTAAATGGGTGGTAAAGGTCTGTATCTGATTAGTGGGAATGGTGGTATTACATTTGATTAGAATTATCATCACTCTACCAGCAGTTTCAATTTCAAGGGAAAGAGGAGTGACATCCAAAAAGCAGCAAGTCCTGCACATTCTTAGATTTAGACAATATACAGCCTGGACAGCTGCACCACAGGCAATAGCCTCATTAGGATTGATACACCAGGATGATGTCATGAACCTATTCTTAATGCTTTTTCCAAAGCGTCCAGAGTACCATGGAAAAGATCAGCATTCAGCTATTCAAAATGGACTCAAGTGATTGATATATAGACATCAATATCTTCATTGAGGGAGTCAATCTCAATACTGACCTGGGCACTGGAAGAGAGAGTATGCTTTGCACATTCACAAGTGATATGCAGACAGTAAACAGCCCTCTTGTTCTTACTGATGTTCTTTTTGTGCTTTCTCTTGAACTTGGCAATGTAATGACTGACCATGCAGTTGCAAAGTCTTCCCCACACAAGAGGGTGTCCCTAACTGTGAACTTAACTTCAAGGATACCATCTTCAATGGTAAGAATGGAGACATCAAAAATACCACCTCCAAAGTAAAAAATTAACACATTTCTCTCAGCACCCACCTTTTTGTCCAAACCGTAATAGCAGTAGCATTTGACTCATTGATGATTTGAAACTCATTGAGATCAGCAATGGTTCCAATATTTTTGGTGGCCTGACGTTGGAAATCATTGAAATAGATTGGTATCATGATCACAGCATTTGTGACAGTTATCCCAAGCTAAGTTTCAGCAATTTCTTTCATGTTGGTCAAGACCATAGAGGATACTTCTTCTAGGTAGAAACTTTTGTTCTTCCCTTTGTACTATACTTGGACCTTAGGCCTGTTTGCATCATTCACCACCATGAAAGACCAATGCTTCATGTTTGGCTGTACAACTGCACATCAAATCTTTAATATTTCAGACATTTGGCATCAAAATCGATGGCAGTCGAAACATGATTTTGATTTCAATGTCAGTGAAGGCATTGTAGCTTGGGGTGGTCCTGTTTCTTTGGTCATTAGCAATGATCTTCATTTTCTCATGTTGGAAAACTCCCACATAGGAATATGTAGCAAGATCAAGCCAACTCTGGGTCTCTTTGACATGTTTGCTGTCAGAGATCGTACCTGACTGCTGTAAAGGAAAAAAAAGGGCTGCTGCTGTGGTGAGTAGTCCAAGGCAACTCATCATAAATTGCAGAGAAGATGATGAGATTATCTGGGAGGTCCATATACTAATGAAATCACAAGTTCAGTCTCTATCTTTATTCATCTTTTTAGGATTACAGGATTGGATCAAAGCATATACTGAACTCCAGGAGGAAGGAAATCCATGCTTCTTTTCATGCAACCATCTGGTTGCTCTTCCTAATGCTTCTAAAAAGCCTAGTTGTCTTTATCAGGTCCATCCCATCCAATTTCATTCCATCTGACCTCACAAATATATATTTAAGTAGTATCATATACAAGATATTGTTTGTTGATAGCATACTATATGTAAAGTGAACTGCTGGGGGGACGAATAAGACATATACTTATAAGAAGTTATTATAGATTTAGAATTCTAATGAGACAGAGTGATATAGTAGATAGAAGCCTGACCTCAGAGACAGGAAGCCTCTTGGATTTAGGTCTCTTCCTCCTCTAGTACTTCTGGACTGTATGATCCTGGGTAAGGGCAAGTCACCTAAACTTTCAGTGCTCAGTCAGACAGTTAACAAAAACTGATTATGGGCTCATATTTTGCCAAGCAATGGGCTAAGCGTTGGAGTTACCAATGTTTACCAGGAAAGGTTACCAAGAAAGGCAAAAACAATTGCTGTCTTCAAGGAACTTCTACTGTGATGGAGATAGCTCTCTAAAGCTATAACTCATCTGGAAGCTGCCAACATGTGTAGTTCATCCCCAGGGAACCCCAACACTCCATTCTAATGAATCACGAGTCCAGTCCCTATGTTTAGACTTATAAATGTGTATTTTTTTAAGAAACCGTAGAGATCACTTGGCTTAATCCCCTTCATTTATTTATAATGAATCTGAGGTTCATAGAGGTTGTCAATGGTCATACAAATAATGAAAGGCAGGACTAAAAATCCAAATCTCGCAATGTATGGTTTTGTGCTTTTTCTACTAACAAAGACAACACATGATAATAACAGCTAACATTTATATGGTGTTTATGTAGTAGGCACTCTTCCAAGTGTTTTACAATTATTGTCTCATTTGCTTCTCACAACCTTGGAAGGTTTAAGTGCTATTTTCCTCATCGTATAGATGAGGCAAACAGAGGTTAAATGATTTGGTCAGAGTCACACAGCTAGTAACTGAGTAATGTTGGATTTGAACTCAGGTCTTTCTGACACTGGACTAGCATTCTATCCACTTTGCCTCCTCATTGGCTTTTATGGTAAGTATCAACTAAGTGTCAGATAAATAAATTTCAGGCTAGGAAGTTTTGACTTTATCTTGGAGGCAATGGGTTATCTGATGTTTTGTTGTTCAGTCATTTCAGTCATATCCTACTCTTTGTGATCCTGTTTGAGGTTTTCTTTGCAAAGATACTGGAATGGTTTGCCATTTCTTTCCATCAGCTCATTTTACAGGTGGATAAAACTGAGGCAAACAGGGTTATATGACTTGCCCAGGATCATACATCTAGGAAACATCTGAGGCTGGATTTGAACTTAGAAAGATGAGTCTTTCTGACTCTAGACCCAGAGCTCTATTCATTGTGTTACTTAGCTTTTCTTTTTGACATTTTAGTCTTAGAATATTATGAAAGTATTGTTTGAAGAAGACTAATATGACAGCATGGTGCAGAGAAGATTGTAGACTTGAGTAAGAATTGAGACAAAGGAAATACTCAGGATGAAGGAGATTATGGACAGGACTTGGTGACTCATTTTATGTTGGGAAAGGGAGGAGTTCAATAATGCCTTGAAATTTTAACCTAAGGTGATCATTGTATCCCACAGGCATCCTGGGTTATCACAAGGCATCTTGACTTTTGTCCTGCCAGTGGACTTCAATGACTCGAAGAGAGAGTGAGACTGATGACTTTTCCCAATTCTGCCTTACTTAAATCCAAGATATCACTAAGAGATGCCACTGGTCCTCTTCAACAACTCTTCAGATAAAAAAAATACTTGTTGATTGATTGGTTACACTTAGAAAGTATTCAGTCATTATTTGTTCACTAATTTGAAAGATGACTTTGCTGACAGAAACAGGGTTTTTTTTTTGTTGTTGTCTACATTTATTTTTTTCTTTTATATTTCTTTTTATTTTGTACAAATGGTGTTTTTTATACATTACCAAAATATTCTTGTTTAAGAGTAAACATAATACCCCCCTCCCCCCAAAATATAGACCCTCATGAGCAATAAAGTAAAGGAAAGAAAAAAATAAAATAAAAAAATAATAAAAAAACGTACTTCAGTCTGTGTTCCAACACCACCAGCTCTGTCGCAGGTGGATCACATTCTTTATGTAAGTCCATCACCAAAGGTGTTTCCATATTTTTCCACTGTTGCCATTGCTAATCACAACTCCCTCCATTTGTACTTCCCCACTACCATATACTCTATTTTCTCTCTCCTTTCACTCTGTCCTTCTTCTTAAATGTGCTGTAGGGTGGCTGAGTGGTACATCAGACTGATCACCGCCCCTGGGGCCAAGAGGTGCCAAGCCCACATACCACCCCTAAGGCCCAGCAACCACCCGGCCCTGTGGTCCCAGACAGGCCATCCAATCCCAGCCCCTTGCAAGAAGTAAAAAAGAAAATGTGTTATATCTGACCACTCTCCCCCACAGTCCACCCTCTCCTCCATCATTCATATTCCCCTCCCCTTCCCCCTGTCCCCCTTCTCTCCTTCTTACTCTCGATGTCTATACCACATTGAGTATATATGCTGTTTCCTCTTCTAGCCACCTCTGATGAGAGCAAAGATTCCCTCATTCCCCCTTGCCTTCCCCACTTCCATATCATTGCAATAGTTCATTGTAATAAAAAAATCTTATTATATGAAATATCTTAGCCTATTCCACCTCTCCTTTCTCTTACTCCCATTACATTTCCCTTTTATCCATTGACTCCATTTTTACAATATATTATATCTTCAAATTTAGCTCTCTCCTGTGCTTCATCCATAAAAGCTCCTTCTACCTGCTCTATTAAATGAGAAATTTCTTATGAGTATTATAAGTTTCATTTTTATATGCAGGGATACATGCAGTTCATCATCATTAAATCCTCATATTTTACCCTTCTCCTCCACTCTCTATGCTTCACCTGAGTCCTGTATTTGAAGATCAAACTTTCTGTTCAGCTCTGGCCATTTCAACAGGAACATTTGAAATTGCTCTGGTTCATTGAAAGTCTATCTTTTTCCCTGGAAGAGGCTGTTCAGTTTTGCTGGGTAGTTGATTCTTGGTTGCATTCCAAGCTCTTTTGACTTCCAGAATATTATATTCCAAGTCCTATGAGCCCTTAATGTAGTTGCTGCTAAGTCCTGTGAATCCTGACTGCAGCTCCATGATATTTGAATTGTGTTCTTTTGGCTGCTTGTAATATTTTCTCTTTGACTTGGGAGTTCTGAAACTTGGCTATAATATTCTTGGGGGCTGTTTTTTGGGATCTCTTTCTGGGGGAGATCAGTGGATTCTATCAATTTCTATTTTGCCCTCTGCTTCTAGGATATCTGGGAAATTTTCCTGTAGGAATTCTTTAAAAATGAGGTCAAGGCTCTTTTCCTGATCATAATTTTCAGGTATACCAATAATTTTTAAATTATCTTTCCTGAATATGTTTTCCAGATCAGTTGTTTTTTCAATGAAATGTTTCACATTTTCTTCTAATTTTTCATTCTTTTGGTTTTGAAGTATTGTGTCTTGACTTCTCATAAAGTCATCAGCTTCCTTTAGCTCCATTCTAGATCTGAAGGATTTTCCTCAGACAGCTTTCTTATCTCTTTTTCCATCTGGCCAATTCTGCTTTTTAAAGCATTCTTCTCCTCAATAACTTTTTGAACTGTTTTATCCATTTGACCTAAGCTGGTTTTTAACATGTTATTTTCTTCAGCATTTTTTTGGATTTCCTTGACTAAGCTGCTGACTTCTTTTTCATGTTTTTCCTGCAACTCTCTCATTTATTTTCCCAATTTTTCATCTGTCTCCCTTACTTGATTTTCAAAATCTTTTTTGAGCTCTGTCATAGCCTAAACCCAATTTTCATTTTTTTCTTGGAGTCTTTAGATGCAGGAGCTTGTACTTCCTCATCTTCAGATTGAGTATTTTGATTCTTTTTGGGATCATAGACAATGTATTTCTCAGTGGTGTTCCTCTTTTCTCTCTGTTTACTCATTTCCCCAGCCTGTGCCTGGTTTTGGGGTGCTTCCTGAGCTTTTGAGTATTATTGGGACACCCCTCCACAAGGATCTTGGTATGTGAGGCTCTGTCTTCCCTCCTGGTCTGTGAATGACCACAAGAGCCCCCCTCTGCCATGGGGCTGTTCTATGGGGGGCCTAGACTGTGATCAGGATCTGAATGTGGTCAGAACCCCAGAGTCCTGTTCCAGGTACAGAGGATAGACCTTAGAAGTCTCTTTACACTCCCCTACCTTTGGTAGGCTGAGCACTCAAGGTTCAGTTTCTTGGGGGCTCCTGCTTCCATTTCTTGGATCTGGACTGCTGTGGCCACCACTGCTTGCTGGGGCTGGGCTTCATGAGGTCTGGGCTTCATGCACGCTCTGGAAGAGGTTCCCCCCCATCTTCCAAGTTGTGCCCAGTGCTCCCTAGGGTGTATATCAGGAAACTGCCCCCACTAACGTGAACCATGGCTCCCAGGCACCCTGGGGCTGCCTCTGTGAGGCTGAAGTTCCTTCACTCTGGAGGGCTGCCCTCTCTAACCCCGTGGAGCGGAGCCTTTCCACTATTTTCTATGCTACCTTGTTCTGGAGAATTACCTCATTCGATCCCTCTGTGGGTTCTGTCTCTCAAAAATTCAGTTAGAGTCATTATTTTATGAGTTTTGAAATATTATATAGAGAGAGAGCACCTAAGAGAGGTTCTTCTCCTGTTACCATCTTGGCTCCGCCCAACAGGGTTGGTTTTAAGCGTTCTTAGTTTAGGGTGGTGAGGCTTTCATAATAGGAATATCTATAGGAGACTGGAGATTGTAAGGTCATAGAATTATATTCTTATGAAAGAATATTTAGTTCAATTCCTTCTTTCTATGGATGAGAAAGCTGAAACCTAGTGAGAATAAGTGACATGGCAATCAGTTACATGGGAATAAATGTCTGAAATAAAATTTGAATCCAGGTCTTCATGATTATTAGTCCAGTGTTCTATCCACACTGCCATACTGCCTCTCCTATAGGTTTGGAATTCAGGAAGAGTCATGATTTAAAAATCTTCTGCATAAAAGTTGTCATTGGATCCATCAAAATAAATGCAATTTTTCAGGGAAAGAGTGTAAAGAGGGAAGAGCAGAAGGTAAAAACATTTAAGATAGGGACTCTAAATCTTTTGTTTTTTTGGCTCATGGAACCCTTTGGATTCATGGATCCATATGGTGAAATCAATGCATCTGATCTCAGATTAATGTTTGTTATCTACATTTGTAGAGGTTGACAAAAATAAAAATGTAGTTTTTTCCCCCATCCATGTTCATGAACCTTCTATAATTTACCCATGAAATGTACCCTTAGAAATCTGTGGACTCCAATGGAAGAACTCTACTCCTGTTTTCAGAGTTAGTAGGAGAATGGGTAAAAATTATATGATTAAGTTAGTCAAAGAGAATGCAAAGAGGAGAGAGAGAAAGTGTGTGTGTGTGTGTGTGTGTGTGAGAAAGAGAGAGAGAGAGAGAGAGAGAGAGAGAGAGAGAGAGAGAGAGAGAGAGAGAGAGAGAGAGAATACAAATAATTTACACAGAGAAGGAGATGAAATTCAAAGCAGATAAAGGTTTGAGCTTTGGAAAGGAAGAAAGCAGTAAGGTAGAAAATAACATTTTAGAAGATCTTTTCAATTCTTTGAATTGAAACAGCCTGAAGTGAAAAAGATTAACAGAGTGTGAGGAGTCATTACAATATAATAAAAAATAGGAAGCAAAGACCCATTGCCATCATGATCCTCTTCTTACCCAAACAGTCTGAGCCAAAGGGAATGGGTTATCCTGGTTGTTGTCAGTCCATGATAGACTTAGAATCAGGTTTTTGACTGTTTGACTCTACTGAAAACTATTCACTCCAAAGTGATCTCTTTTTTAAAAAGATTATTTTATTTTTGTAAGGCAATGGGGTTAAGCGACTTTCCCAAGTTCATACAACTAAGCATCAAGTGTCTGAGACTGAATTTGAACTTAGTTTCTCCTGATTCCAGGGTCAGTGTTCTATCCATTGTGCCACCTAGCTGCCCCTGCAATGATCTCTTAACTGCTAAATCTGGTGGTCTTTTCTCTAATCCTTATCTTGCTTGATTTCTCTACAGATTTGGACACCTCTAGACTCTTCTGAACATTCTCTCTTCAATTGTTTTTCATGATACTAATTGTCTTTAATTCTTTCCAGTCTGACCATCATCCATCCTCACACAAAGTATATAGATCCTAAAAGAGTCATACTGGACCTTCTACTATGTTCTCTTTATATTCTCTTCTTTGAAATTCTCATTAATTTTCATGGATTAAATTATTCCTAGGAAAATGATAATTAAATCTGGAATCTAGCACTAATTTCTCTTGTGAACTCCAGTTCTGTATCACCAACTGCTGACTGGAGAACTTTACCTAGCTGTCCCCCTGGCAATCTTAAATTCAACATGTCCAAACTAATACTGAATATTTATCCTCTTTATAAAATTTTCTTCCTAAACCCTCCTAATTCTTCCAAATCACTCCCTAAATTATTTCAAACCATTTCTGTGGGGGATGATACCATATTCTGAATCACCCAAGGTCTTAACCTCAGAGTCATCATTGACTTCTTCCTTTACCTACCTTGTTCAATCTATTATTTTTTGCAAGGCAGATGGGGTTAAGTGGCTTGCCCAAGGCCACACAGCTAGGTAATTATTAAGTATTTGAGACCGGATTTGAACCCAGTTACTCCTGACTCCAGGGCCGGTGTTTTATCCACTGCGCCACCTAGCCGCCCCCTTGTTCAATCTATTGCCAGATTTTGCCAACTATAATTCATTGCTCCATTTCTTCCATCCATCTCCCTTTCTCCCCAACCTTCTAATTGGTCCTCCTTCTTCCAGTCTCTCTCCTTGTTGTCATCTATCCTCCACAAAGCCATCAAAATAATCTTCCTAAAGCACTGAAAGTGCTGACCATGTAGCTCCATTGCTCAAACTTCTTCAATGGCTCTCTGGTGCCTGTAGCATAAAAATATAAACTCTTCATTCTGTTATTTAAAACTCTCCACAGTCTAGCTCCAACCTGCATTTCTAGACATTTCATGTTGCTCTCTTTCATGTATAGTCAGTTCTGCTAGAACGCCTGTTTTGAAAACTCAATTTGTTCCAACTTGATTGATCTGTTAGGGACATTTTGAACATAACATAAATTTCTAGTGTTTGATTTCCTTTGTGAGAAATATCAAGAATGAGAAACCTGTACCACTTCAATTACTCACTAACTGAAACCTTTCCTATTTCCTCAACCACAAGTAAGCTTCTAGTCTTTGTCAAGGTAAAGGACCATATATATTATATATCCACGGGTGCAGCAGGAGCAGTGTGGCTGAAAAGGCTGGTCTCTACTACCCCACCTATGCACTTTTGCCTTGGTCTCTTGAGTAGAGGAGATTCAGTCTATCCAATTTGTTAGTGCACTTTAAAGGCTAATAGCAGCCTGAAATGAACCACATAGCAATTATTTATTGTAGTGAATATGTGTGTGTGTGTGTTATATTATAGCCATTTCACACTGTAAAACTGCAACTTTTAAAAACATTAGATTCCTATCTTTTTTTTTTATGTCAATGATGACATTTTTGAGCATTGTGTCTATCCTCATTTTCTCCATAAATCTTATGGTTCTCATTGTACTATTTTTCATAATTCAATGTTTTTGGGGATGTTGAGTTACAGTTGTACTTAATGTTTGAATGAAACTGGCATAATAGCTTTGGTGAACTCCACACTGCATCTCCCACCTCTGTGCTTTTGTATAGTCTATTGACTATTTTTGGAATGCACCCTCTCTTAGTTTCTGTCTTTTAGATTCAAAGGTTTATTTTACAACTCACCTAATGAAGCATTTCTTCATTTCATCCTTCATCAGTGCTCTTTTCTTGTTTAAATGACTATGCTTTTATTTATTTGTACAGATTTCACCCTCCAAGTAGAATGTAAGCTCCTTGAGGTCAGGGACTTTTTGTTTTTCTTTTCCTTTTCATTCCTAGTGCACAGCAACTTAGCAAATTGAATTTGAATACTGATCAGTTAATCAGAACCAATTAATTAGAACTTTTGAACTAGAGAATCAAAATTTTAAGAATGAATAAAAGGATACCGAAGAGCTGTAGGGCTCTGCTGAATTTAGGCAATGCAAATTTGTAGTGGCTCTAGTTAGCATTTCCATGGCTTTCTTCTTTAGTGGTCCATGATCCCTTAGGAGAAGAAGAGGAAAAAGTGGGGGTGGAGGAGAATGTTAGAGGTGGGTAGTGAACAGCTGTAAGGTGGAGTCAACCAGGAAGAGCCAGGACTGGAGGTGGAGTTAGGTGGGTGGGTACAGATAATTTTATGAAGTGAGAGACAGGCAAAGGGTATGGCTGGGAGATCAGTTTCTTTGGGTGGGGAGTATGAAGCATGTATGGGCTGGTGGAATCAGGAAGGAAGCAAAGTCTCAAATAGTTTAGGATCAGCATTTAAAGGAAAATTAGGAAGGAAAAGACAAATAGTTGATTCTAAATGGGGAAGGGAGGAGGAGGAGGAATGATGATGAGGATGGCACACACATATATTTAATATAGATAAATAATAGAAAGGGAATCATAGGTGTTCCAAGGATGGCTAGCTAGTCTCTCCTGGGTGTGCTCTGAGGAAAGGTTATAATGTGGTAGAAACTAATGAGGAGGGAAGATAAGTATTGGCTGCTATTTATTGGAAGCCATAGAGAGTAAAAGTCTAACTCACAGGGATCATAGGAGCTGTCACAGCAAAAAGGTTGCACTTATCAATCATCTGAGGAAGGGTATAGTGATTGCAGTAGAAAGCAAAGGAGGAAAGGGTGTCAAGGTTTATTTGTAAAGAAAGGATTGAAGTGATGGACAATGCAGAGTTGGTCTAGGTAGATAATAAGAGGAAGTCAGACAGTGGACTGATAGATGAGATTATGCAGAAGGAATTGAACAAGTGAAGTGTGTGAAGGTACACATACATAGATTTAGAAGTTAGTAGACAATAGGAGACTTAATAGACAAGGTTGCAGAGAGTTCAAATGTAAAATAACTCAGCATGATGGTTAGGGGTGTACTGGAAAATGTTTAATAACCAGACCTGGGGGCGGGGGAAAATGCATGACAAGATGAATTTTTAAGTTTAGTCTTCATTATTAGCACAATCGATAAAACAACAAATCAAGGCCTAGTTTGTAGTAGTTGATAATTTCTGGGGTGCAAATGCTTACACTGAAAATTTAACATTGGGTTCAAAGTCAGTAAGAATTGGCACCAAAATATCCCTGATATGGTTATAGTTGTGTAGGTGGGAAGTTAAAGAGATGGAAGACTTCCTAGGACAAAGCTCGATAAATGGAATGGGTTAGATTTCAGACATTATCCAATTCAAACCTCTTATTTTTAAAATTTGAGGAAACAGGTTCAGGAAGTTTCAGTAACTTTCAGGTTACAGATTCATTAAGTACAGAGCTGGGAGAGACCTCAAAGACTATCTAATCTCTCTCTCTCTCTCTCTCTCTCTCTCTCTCTCTCTCTCTCTCTCTCTCTCTTTCTCTCTCTCTCTCTGTCTCTCTCTCTCTCTGTCTCTCTCTCTCTCCTCCTTTCCCCTCTCTTTCCTTTCCTCCTTCCCCCTCTCCATTTTATCACCTCCCTACTCTCTGTATTCTTTCTTTCTTTCTTTCTTTCTTTCTTTCTTTCTTTCTTTCTTTCTTTCTTTCTTTCTTTCTTTCTTCTTCTTCCTTCCTTCCTTCCTTCCTTCCTTCCTTCCTTCCTTCCTTCCTTCCTTCCTTCCTTCCTTCCTTCCTTCCTTCCTTCCTTCCTTCCTTCCTTCCTTCCTTTCTCTTCTCCTCCCTCCCTCCCTTCCTCCCCCCTTTCTTTTTCCTCTCTCATTCTCTCTCCCTTATCCTCTGTTATTTTCTTTCTCCTCCCTTTCATTCTCTCTCTCCCCCTTCTCTCCTTTGTCTCTCTTGTCTCTTGTCTCTGTCTCTCCCTTTCTAAAATTTCAGCCCAAGGTGCAAAAATACATCTGAAATGGACTCCTCTTGAAAGTCCATGCTCTTTCCTGACATCAAGGAGGTGATGTCATGACATTCATATGAATTGGATTTGAGTGAGGGTGTTGATGAACTAAGTCAACAGCCTCACTTTCTAATCTGGAGCCATCTAGGTCCAGTGGCCAGACATGAATCAGGAAGATTGAAGTAGTCCTGGATGTGAGACAATCAGGGTTAAGTGACCTATCCAAGGTCACACAGCTACTAAGTGTCTGAGACCAGATTTAAACTCAGGTCTTCTCGACTTCAGAACTGGTGTTCTCCCTATTTCACTATCTAGCAACATATCATCATCATCATTACCATCACACCTCATAGACAGAATTTGAAATCAGCTCCTCTCTAGAGCCTGTGCTCCTTTCCTCTGAAGCAAGCTGTTGAAAGTCAGTGGATGAGAACAGGATGTCAGATGTACATAGTCCGACTTGTGGTAGAGCACTTGGAGCTTGTATTGATCTGTTGAACACACTGTAATTTGTCTCTAACATAGTGATGTCATTTTGGTCTTCTTTGATGACAAAGGACAGGAACCAATCAACCATATACCTCCTTATGTAAAACAGTTTTAATGATGATTGTGAGAACAGTTACAGTCAATACAATGTGTCATTTTGCCATCTATGTGTCTTAAACTCACAGTGCTTTAAAATGAATATAAGGCTTCTTATCATCAATATTCATTGAAACAATGAAAAAAATCAACCTGCCTGCTAGTTGGCTATTTTTTCTTCTTTGACATGTCAAAATAATATCTGAACAGCAGCTTTAAAATGTCTTACATGGTATTCCTCTAATTCCTTTTATTGGACATTATAATTTCATTAATAAGTTTGAAGGTACCTCATTAAGTTTGGTTTAGCGGATAGGTTGCAACAGGAAGACTTGAATTCCAAGTTCTACCACCTCTGACTCATTCTGGCTATGTGACCCTTGCCAAGTCACCTTTATTCTCAGTGACCTAGATAACTTTTTTTTTGTAATTGATATTTTATTTTATTTTTTCTAATAAATGTTATGAAAGTTTTTCAACATTTGTCCACATGTGTATTTATGTTACATAAGTTCCTTCCATCCTAGCTACCTACTTTCTTCCCCTCAGTGGCGAGTCTAGTGAACATTGTATACAAACATTTGTGTTTAATATGTTTAATGGGTTAGTCATTTTCTAGGTAACATTCTAAGAGCATTCAGTTGTTTTTCAGTCATGTCTGACTCTGTGACTCCATTTTTTTTTTATTGGTGAAGATTCTAGAGTATTTTACTATTTCTTTTTCCAGATCATTTCACTGATGAAGAAACTGAGGCAAAAGGGGTTAAGTGTCTGAGGCTGGATTTGGATTCATGAAGAAAAATCTTCCTGATTCTAAGCCCAGGGCTCTATCTACCGCGCTACCCAGATATAAAATGCAGATAAAGTTATAAATTCATATTGGTAGAGGGAGTTCTCTACACCAGAGGTATCTCACTTGAGTTTGACATCACTGCTCTATCTATTGAAATTCCAAATCTGCCTCCTCTCTATTAACTTCCCAACATTTCACCTTCCCTCCTTCCCTGAAAAGAGCATCCTATGGAAATGAAACTGCTCTTGGGTAAAAAAAAGTATAGCAGAGAGCCCTTAGGAAGTAAACAAAGTTGAAGGTTCCTTTAATTGTGTCTAATTATCTTTTTGAGAGAGCTAGATTAGGTAATTTTTAAGGTCCCAAAGAGAGGATGCTCTGACATTTTGTGATTCTGAGAAATCATACTCTTTAGAATAAAATCTATAACTGGGGACATAGAAACTGGGAAGCTGTGGGACTGAACTGGTTCTTTGTAGGATTTTTTTTAAACTTTCCCTAAATAGTTAGTCAGACATACTTTGAGCCAGAGAAGGTGGGGGTGATGTTGGGAGAGAAGGGAGTTAGTGAGAGGGCTCAGGCTCCAGATCCCAGCAGGAATCAGAAAGGGAGGTTAGCTATGCAGGGCATTTCCTGACTTTTCAATTCATAATGCCAATAACCACAGTCTTGAAATTTCACCTCCTAGGGACTTGGAGTTTTTAGAACAACTGCAGAAACAACATGGGGTCTCACCATAAAGCCTACAGCCAAATCAGGGCTAGCCCATTCCCCAAATTACAGGTAGAGACCACCTACATGACTTGATCATTTTTTTTCCTCCCCTCATTCACAGCAGACATAACAGAGCAGAAGTTTTACATTTATTTTCTTCCTTAGCTAGGAACATTTGGGCAAAAACATTTTTCTCTTGGAAGAATAAGAGGTGGAAGGGAAAAGCTATAATGGGAAAGAATTAGAAAATACCCATTTAGAAAGACTCAATATTGGTAGAGAATGTGTGAGAGGATAATACTTCAAATTACTGAGCTAGAGAAGATTAAGGCTGAGATAACCAATGATGCTTGTGGGACATGATTCCACAGTGTTATCAGGTTAAGAGCAGGCAGGTTGGTAGGAGTGGGCCTGATACTACCAATTTGTTAATTAAGCTTTGATGTTGAGATGAAATGAAGTCTGTAAACAGTTAACAAGAGGAGATATACTTAGCTATAATATAGTTAAGATATGGAACAGTGACACTTAGCTTCAGTGCAGTCTCCCTGATCTCCAGATAGGAGTCTGGTCAACAGAGCAAGTGTGTGATGACTTGTGTGGTCTTCAGATATCCACCTAGGCAGAAGGACTCCAGACTCCAACAGAATGGGATTTTTTTTAATGCCTTTAGGTGACCAGAGAGCACTGTCAACATAATCAGAGGCTACCAGGAAGCTGTGTCAAGGGAGACAGGGGCCACTCACATCCCAGAGAAAGTTTATTAAGCTTTTAGGGGAAAACTAATCTATTCTGTAGATACTGGTCTATCACAGTGACATTAGTAGGGGAAGGAATAGTGTCAGGGTAATATAACACATAAATCAAGTGCTTCTTAGGATGAGAAGGGGGTTATATTGACCCTTCCATGAAGGCCATTTTCTTCTCCAGCTCATTTTAAGATGAGGAGCTGAGGCAAATTGGGTCAAGTGTTCTAGTGTTTCGTGGTAGAGTTTGAACTTAGAAGATAAGTCTTCCTGACTCCAGTCTAATGCTCTGTCTACCACACCTCCTAGCTGTACCTTTTTATCTTCCTTAGCAAATGGCAAAAGGTATCCTACAGTCTTCTCTATATCTCTTGGGATAATTCATGAGTCTTCTTCTGAAACCGAAACAAAGTGGTATCTCCTTTCTAAGATTTTTTTGGAGAAAAGGGTGGGAAAGAGTTGTAGTTTCATTGAGGTAGGGAATTCCCTACCTCAATTGATCTCTAATTTTCAGATAGCTTCCTTTCTATCCTAAGCCATGACATATAGAAAACTCTTAATAAATGTTTGTTGCTTAACTGACTTATAATTTTTGAGACACTTGCAATCCAAGAGCGTGCTGCTAGTATATATCTAAGGTAGGATTTGGACCCAGACTTCCTGACTCCAAGACTAGAACCCCCTTTTCATTCCATAATTGTCTCTGAGATCAAGTGTAGTTAAAAAGTCTCACTACGCTCTTTCCTTTCACTCTTGTTTTCCTAGGATGCAATGAAAGGAGGCTTATAGCTGGCACAAGAGGCAGAGTACTTTTCCTCCTGTTTTCTCCCTTGATTCCCTTCTGCTATTTGCTACTACAGCTGCTCTTTTTCCCTGAGCCTTCTTGGCTGTGAAAGACTCTCTGTTTGCTGAATGAATTGAAAGCCACAGAGACAGTTGTCTGAACAGTACCAGACTTATACCTAAAATGGTGGCCAGGAATTTGAAGGTAACCAACATTCTCTTCAGGGAGAGACAAGTGACAATAGTGTTATTTGACCTAGTTGTAAGGAGACAGTCCCTCCAAGAAGCAAAATGAATCATAAAAAAACCCCTCCCTATCCTAATCCCTAGAGAAGGGGGAGAAAAGGGACATTCTTATTTGGGTACCAGTTACAGTTACAACATTTATGGATTGTTCCCTGTCTGGCTTAGCTCATTTGCACCTCCTCACTGAAGCTTGATGCTTGCAATGGAAGTGTTCTCTTGTTCTCAGATTTTCCTAGAATATTTTGCCTCGAATCTCTCCTTGGTATTATAATTGCTTTATAATTACAGAGGCAGCTAGGTGGTACAGTGGATGGAATGTTGGATTTGTAGTTAGGAAGACTTGAGTTCAAAAGTGGTGTTAGAAATTTGTTAGCCTTGTGACCTTGGTCCAGTCCTTTAAACTCTGCCTTAGTTTCTTCACCTGTAAAACAGGGATAACAGTTTTGTAGTGGTTAGACTGCTGGGCCTGGAGTCGAGAAGACTAGAGTTCAAATTGGACCTCAGACACGTACTAGGTGTATGACCCTGGGCAAATCACTTAACTCTCTTTGTCTCACTTTCTTCATCTGTAAAATGAGCTGGAAAAGAAATGATAAATGATTCTAGTATCTCTATCCAGAAGATCCCAATTGGGGTTATAAGGAATTAGACAAGACTGAATAACAATGTATGACTCCCATAGGTTGTTGTGAGGATCAAAGGAGAAAAGATTGCACATCTTAAAGAGCTTTATAAGAATCATCCTTGTACATGTCTTAACCACAAATAGATTGTAAACTCTTTAGGGTTTATATCATTTTTTCATCTTTGTATCCCCAGTCCTAATAGGCATTTCATAAATATTGAGCTGAACTAAATTGTTTTTTCCCCCCAGCTCATTTAATTAATGCAGGAATTCATTTCAGTAACATGCTTTTGTTTATGGCATAGGGACAAAACCAGATTTATTCTCTTTATATATAGGGCATGCTGTAGACACTTGCTGGCTATATGGCCTCAGGAAAATTACTACATTTCTGTCTCCATTTCCTTCTATTTCCTTCTATGTAAAATGAGGGGTCTGGATTTATGACTTCTAAGGTTCTATTAAGCTTTTAACAGTAAGGAGGATTACTATGGGGTCTGAGGACAGAACCACCCCTGTCCTTCATATGGGTTGACCATCCCCAAACTTTAGATGGGGGAGAAGAGTCAAGAAGATAGAATTTAGAGTGTGAGGCAGGGATTGGAGATCATCTTAGTCTCTTGGGTTGGCAGTTAGAGAAGCAGATCTGGGATTCAGATCCAAGTCTTTTGACTCCATATTCAGTGTATTTTCTGAGCAGTGGGCATCCTCACACACTGGGCAGTCTTAAATGGAGTCATGAATGTTGACCCAATAAGGTATTTCCAAACTTGTGAAAGAGTCATATTCAAGTTGTTTGTTTGTTTTGGTCAACTGGTGGTTTGGATCTTGGGATGCCTCTGACCACAGGAACCTTGGACAATAAGACTCTATCATATACCAAGCATTGTGGTAGGCCTTGGGCATCCAAATAAAAAGAATGAAATAATTAGTACTCTCATGGAAGTTAGATTCTGATCAGAAGACATTATAATGGGACATCTAGGTGGCACAGTAAGTGGATGGAGTACTGGGTCTGGAGGTTTGAATTCAAATCCTGCCTCTTACATTTACTAGATGTAAGACCTTGAGGAAGTCACTTAACTTTAGTTTGACTCAGTTTCTCATCTGTAAAATGTTTCTCAAGGTTGTTTTGAAGATCAAATGAAATAAAAATTGTACTTAGCTTAGTGTCTAGTACTTAATAAGATTATCTATCTATCTATCTATCTATCTAATCTGTCTGGATCATCTATCTCTCTCTCTCTATTTATATTTGTATCTCTTTATATATCTTTGTATGTGTGTATGTATGTATGACTGTATATATTTACCCTACTATCTGTTTAGCTATTGTTGTTGTTTTTTTAATTAATTTTTATTAAAGATATTATTTGAGTTTTACAATTTTCCCCCCCAATCTTACTTCCCTCCCCCCACCCCCCCATGGAAAGCAATCTGTCAGTTTTTGCTTTGTTTCCATGCTGTACCTTGATCCAAATTGGGTGTAATGAGAGAGAAATCATATCCTTAGAGAAGAGACAAGAATGCTAAGAGGTAACAAGATCAGACAATAAGATACCTGTTTTTTTCTAAATTAAAGGGAATAGTCCTTGAACTTTGTTCAAACTTCACAGCTCCTTAACTGGTTACAGATGGCACTCTCCTTTGCAGACAGCCCAAAATTGCTCCCGATTGTTGCACTGATGGAATGAGTGAGTCCTTCAAGGTTGATCACCACTCCCATGATGCTGTTAGGGTATACAGTGTTTTTCTGGTTCTGCTCATCTCACTCAGCATCAGTTCATGCAAATCCCTCCAGGCTTCCCTGAAATCCCATCCCTTGTGGTTTCTAATAGAACAATAGTATTCCATGACATACATATACCACAGTTTGCTAAGCCATTCCCCAATTGAAGGACATTTACTTGAATTTCCAATTCTTTGCCATCACAAACAGGGCTGCTATAAATATTTTAGTACAAGTAGTGTTTTTACCCTTTTTCTTCATCTCTTCAGGATATAGACCCAGTAATGGTATTGCAGAGTCAAAGGGTATGCACATTTTTGTTGCCCTTTGGGCGTAGTTCCAAATAGCTCTCCAGAAAGGTTGGATGAGTTCACAGCTCCATTAGCAGTGTAATAGTGTCTCAGATTTCCCACATCCCTTTCAACAATGATCATTATCCTTTCTGGTCATATTGGCCAATCTGAGAGGTGTGAGGTGGTACCTCAGAGAAGCTTTAATTTGCATTTCTCTAATAATTAATGATTTAGAGCATTTTTTCATATGGCTATGAATTGCTTTGACCTCCTCATCTGTAAATTACCTTTGCATATCCTTTGACCATTTCTCAATTAGGGGTAGCTATTGTTATTGTATGGGGTGTTCAGGAAGAACTGGCACCTCTGATGTGAGGGCTGCTGAGCCTTTTTCCGGGCTGCTCATCCACCTTTGATGTCCACCTTTACTCAACTCTCACCTATGGCTACATGATGTCGTATAACATGGGCAGCAGCTACGCCATGATAAACCCATTTCAGCAGGCAGGCTAAATCAAACTGAGGGTAACCTCAGCTCTGTTAGTGAATTGGGGGGTGTGTACCCCAAGCATGTGAAGACTTCCCCCAAAGAATGAGCAGATGAGAACAATTTGCTCCAGTGGTCATAAAGTTATCTGAAGCAGGCACTGTGGAGTACTTTGGTCAGATATTGAAGAGACTGAGGTCATCCTCTGCATCCCAGGCCATTGCTTTGACTTTTTTCCTTACCTCTAGACTTCAATGACTTTGAATGAGAGAGTGAGGTTGATGACTTTGCACAACTCTGTCTTCCTTAAATTCAATTCACAAAGTTAAATCCAAGTCAGTATATCACCTTATGATGTCATTGATCTTCTCCAAAACAAAAAATGAAGAACAAGAATAAGTACATATATTAGAATGTATAGACTTGATATAAAGAGAATACAAGGTAGGGAGAGAGGTCATTAGTTACTGAGTAGGATCAGGAAAAGTTTCATGCAGAAGCTGGGGCTTGAGTTGTATCCTGAAGGAAGAGAAGGATTTATTCGAGGCAGAGATGAAGAGTGGGATACATTCTAGGTATGGAGGGAAAGTCTATTTGAAGATACAGAGACAGGAGATGGAGCATGATATGAACAGCACGTCAGTCAGTGTGGCTGGCCAGTAGAATGAGTGGAGTACTGACTGTTCCATGTAAGAAGGCTTGAAAAGATAGGGAGGGGTCAAAATGAGAAGAATTCAAGGTCACACACAGGTAAAAAGTGTCCAAGATGGGATCAGAACTCGGGTATTCTGATTTTTAAATCCAATGCTTTTCTCATTGTACCATGGTGCTAAAGGATTTTGGAACAATAGTTAAGATGGCAGAGATCTTTTGTGGTTGACATAATAGAGGCAATGATAATGAAGGATGTATAGCTCCTTGGGTGGTCATGATGGGGTAAGGCAGAGAATAGAAGGGGATAATTTGGCAGAAGTGGCTCACATAGGGGCTGTCACTGGGGAATTGAGCAAGAATTCTGGAAAGTTAGACTTTGAGATTCACACAATAAAAGTGGGGGGAAGTCCTTCAGATATTGCCATCATCAGCCAAGCAGGCACAGATGGGAGATTATTTTTCACAGAACTAGAATTTTAAAGCTGGAAGAGACAAGTCACAAGTAAAATAAAAACAGGGAAAAATCCCCACCACCACAAAATTCAATCATACTATTATTTTCTAGTCCTGGATCTGATGTGGACCTCAGGCAAGTGACTAAAATCATTCTCTGTCTGTTTTCCCAACAGTAAAATGAATAAAAGCGAAATAATTTCCCCTTCCATACAAAGAATCCTCCTGGCAATATCGATATTCTGAGAGGAAGACATCTGTGCCAAGATTTAGAAAGAAAGGATAAAGATGAAATTTTATAAAGTAGATTTACTTCAGGCAAAATAGAAATATGAAAGAGAGGAGGACAAGGAGAGAGGGAAAAAGTCAAGAAGAGGAGCAAGGGGAAAAGTCCTGGAATGGATATCATTAATAGGTATCATTAGTGATTTCAATTAAAGATCTGATTGGTCTGATTTGTCAACTAAATTGATTAGGTCATTTGAATAGTCAGTATGTTTTTGGGCAAATGCAGTGAAAGAGAGCAGAGAGAAAGGAAATAGGAGGGGTGAAACTTTCAGGAAAAGAGGAGGCCAGTATTGGAAAAAGGTAGATAGGAAGTTTACAAAGGGCATCTTAGCAAACTGCTGAAATCTATGCCTTAATCAGAAAACCCTTGCAAATTATTTTTGGTGAAACACTCTCACTATTAGAATTAGCATGTTATAGCTATTCAATGGAAAGAAATATCAAATCACTATTATATACTAATGACTACAGGTAAAGACTACAGAATAACTGTAAGGAGAAGAGTCATCTAAACTTCTAAGAGAACTGATAATTCATTATAAGTATTCAGTACCATAGAACAGAAGCATCAGACATACTGCCAGTAGGCCATTGTAGCTTGTAACATTTTCAAGTGAAACCAAACCAGATTAAAATGTAAATAGTAAATATTTAACAAAAAATACAGTAGAACAAAGATAATGTTAATATGTGCAGGGATCCTTATATGTGGTTTAGCAACTCAATTTCTTTGAGTTTGACACCACTTTTTTCTTTTTAAGGTTTTTTGCAAGACAAATGGGGTTAAGTGGCTTGCCCAAGGCCACACAGCTAGGTAATTATTAAGTGTTTGAGACTGGATTTGAACCTAGGTACTCCTGACTCCAGGGCCGGTGCTTTATCCACTGCACCACCTAGCCACCCCTTTGACACCATTACTAAATAAATTTTTATTTCTTGTAATGCTTGGGGTCCAGAACATTACCCCTTGGGAAAGAGTCTGCACAATTCTTGGACCATGGTGACCTAATGAGATGAGACTTGGATAGGTGAAAAGTATGTTACATAGTGGAAGATTTCAAAAAGTGAGTTAATTCTGGAGAGCATTTTGGAACTGTGCCCAAAGTGTAATTAAGCTGTGCATACCATTTGATCCAGCAATATCCAAAGAGATCATAAAAAAGAGAAAAGGACTTGCAAGAAGGTCCTTTGACCTGAAATGAAGTATTTATAGTCATTCTTTTAGTGGAGACAAAGAATTGGAAATTGAGGGGCTGTCCATCAGTTGGGGGAATGGTTGAACAAGTTGTAGTGTATGAATGTAATGAAATATTATTGCACACACACACACACACATAATGAGCAGGAGGATTTCAGAAAAGCCTGGAAAGACTTATATGAACCAATGCCGAATGAAGTGTGAGTAAAGTCAGGAGAACATTCTATTTAGTAACAGCAACATTGTACAGTGATCAGTTATTATTACCTTAGCTCTTCTAAGCAATACAATGAACCAAGACAATTCCAAAAGAAACGTGGTGGAAAACGCTATCCATATTCAGAGAAAGAATGGATGAAGTCTAAATGCAAATCAAAACAAACTATTCTCATTTTTTTTTTTGATTTTGTTCCTTTTGTTCTATTTCTTCTTTTGTAACATAACTGATGTGGAAATATGTCTAACATGATTGAAAATGTGTAACTTTTATTAGATTTCTTGTCATCTTGTGGAGGGGGAAGGAAGGAGAAAGGGGAAAATGTGAAACTCAAAATCTTATAAAATGAATATTGAAAAATATCTATACATATAAATTGGTTAGTCAGGGAGAGGAAGATCTGGACTAAAACACCTCTAGGTAAGACTTCTCTCTTAAGCTGAAAAAAATGTTGAGTTCTGGGTCTTTTTCTACATTTTTGCAATTGCCTCTCTTCCTCCCTACTTACTCTTCTCTGCTCTGCATGCTTTCCCCCCAGTTCCATCAAAACCCTTCCAGGTTAAGCTCATCACCTTTGATCTCTTCATACACAGCTAACTCAAACTCGCCTCCTCTCCCTTCTGTTTGGAAGGCTGGAAGGTGGAGTACAAAACTCCTCCTAATATCTCTCTCTCTCTCTCTCTCTCTCTCTCTCTCTCTCTCTCTCTCTCTCTCTCTCTCTCTCTCTCTTTTTAGGTTTTTGCAAGGCAAATGGGGGTTAAATGGCTTGCCCAAGGCCACACAGCCAGGCAATTATTAAGTGTCTGAGACTGGATTTGAACCCAGGTACTCCTGACTCCAGGGCCGGTGCTTTATTCACTGCGCCACCCAGCTGCCCCCACTATCTCTTTATAAAGAGAACAGAAACTGGACTTCTGGCCACATTCCATTTTGTAATTGCTTCCCTACCAGTTTTTTCAGCTCCACAGAACAAGATACCCCCTGGTGTCCAACCTCCCAAACCCCCTTTTCTGCTTCCTTTGTTTCTTCCTATTGGGGTAGCCAGGTGGCACAGTGGATAGAATGCCAGGCCTGTACTCAGGAAGATTCTTCTTCTTGAATTCAAATCCAACCTCAGACACTTGCTGTGTGATTTTAGACAAGTCACTTAACACTCTTTGTCTCAGTTTCCTCATCTGTAAAATGAACTCAAGAAGGAAATGGCATCCACATGGTATCACTACCAAGAAAATCCTCCAAAAGGGTCATGAAGAGTCAAATAGGACAACTGAAACTTCTCCTATTAGATTATAAACTCCTTGAGGCCAGGGACTGAATTTCTTCTTGTTTCCTCAGTACAAAATGTTTGAGATGTAATAGGGGTTTACTATTTATTGGGTTGGTCTGGACCTGTATAGAGTATATGCCTACATATATCATTATACACATAGTGAGGTTTCTTTGTTGCTCTCAAGGTGACTGTACTGAGAATGTATTGTGGCTAAATATATTGGCAAAATATAAGAGAAGGGAAAAAGAAGATGGGGAGGAGAATATATTCCCTTGTTGAAAAAGAAGCTCAAAGGTTTCTGAGAGAAGACATAAATAATAGGAAAAACCTTTAATTTTCTTAGTACTTTAAGATTAACAAAGCACATATCTCCTGCCAGCCTCAGAAAGACTATGACAATATGTATTACATATCTCATTAACTACCAATTTTGAAATGAGGAAACTGAGGATCAAAGACTCAAGAAAGTAAATTATGTGGTACAAGTGGGACTTAAACTTTTAAAATTATGTCTTCAAATCTGAAGACACACACACACACACAAACAAACATATATATATATATATATATATATATATATATATATATATATATGTATTGGTCTTTTGAAGGCAAGGAGGTTGCTGCATCTAGCATTCCTATTACAAGGAAAGGATGGCAGAGATAAATTTACTTCTCCCTCCTCCTCTCTTTTAGGGGGGCTTTGCCTGTCCTAAGTTAAAACTGATATTAAGATATCTCTGGAGGACATTACCAGCTGCCTCTGCTCGGGGAAGCAAGGACATCTGATCTCTGAAGGTCATTTCAACAGAATTCTCTTTCTCTCTCTCTCTCTCTCTCTTCTTATTTGTCTCACTCTAGGAAGAAAGATGAACAGTTCCACTTGGAAGATTTGAAGACAGAAGGAAGCACAGTTAGATAAAGCCAGCGGGTACTGAAACATGTGTCCCAGGGAGATAATAGCTCTGAAGTTTCTCTAATGCCTCAAACCTCCCAAAGTAAACAGTCGGCTTTATTTTTGAATAATCATCTGTTGGCAGCTTTTCTCTTCTATCACTAGCAGCTGGGTTGGACAATTATTATGTCAGTGTAGGACTATTTGTCTGTTGAGGTGTGACTTGTGGGTGACCCAACTATGTAGAAGAAAGTGGTGGAATTTATCACCAACAACAAGCTTTGTAAGACTTTTCAATCCTTCCTCCTTCCTCCCTTCCTCCCCCCTCCTTTCCTCCTTCCCTCTTTCCCTTCCTCTCTCTTTCCCTTCCTCTCTCATTCCTTCCCTCTCTCCTGCCTTCCCTCCCTCCCTCCCTTCCTTCCTTCCTTCCTTCCTTCCTTCCTTCCTTCCTTCCTTCCTTCCTTCCTTCCTTCCTTCCTTCCATCTTCCCTACCTTATGTATATTTAGAAATCTTCTAAGAAGAGGTACTCAGGCTTCACCACATTGTCAAATGGATCCATGACATAAAAAAGTTAAGAACTCTTGGTCTACATCCAAGATCTTTTGATTCTAATTTTTCAGAGCAGGGGGTATTGATGTGCATTGGTAGGAAAAAAGTCCCTTATTGGGAATACCCTTCATCAGTGAAATCACAGTCAATTAAAAAAAAATTACCTTACAAGTACTAACCACCTCTCAGTTTTGCTTTGAACAAAATATTTGTTGACCTTAAGATGGTGCAGAAATGTGAACTATTTCTCATTATCAATATTCTGGACTTTCAGAGGCCACTGCAAGGATCAAATGAGATAAGGGATGCAGAGTCCTCTATAAATCTTGAAAGGTCACATAAATGGTAACTCTTTCTTGACAGTGGCCAAAATTCCCTTCACAAAGCATTCCAGAATTGGAATTCCAAGAATAAAGAAAACTCTTGTTCACATAATGCTTTCCTGTTTACAATGTCTTTTTATCACCACAGTACATCCTAGGAGGTTAATAATTGAACCAAGATCTAGTCTCCTCTTTGAAATAGGTGCCCTTACTTATCTGTGTGACCTTGGGCAAGTCACCTGCTTTGCAAAAAAAAGGAAATGGGTGCCCCACAATGTCAGTGGGATTGAGCAACATGGGTTTGAGGATTTAGAGTTTGCCCTATTCCTGATTGGTCACGTGAGCTTGAACCAGTCTCTATATACCACTGTCCTTTTCTTCATTCCTATTTCCTCCCCAGTTCATTGGAAGGACTACTGAGGCTTATTTAGAAGATACTCTGATTACCACAGAAGTATCATAGAATTCCTCATCCAATGCTCTTTCCACTACACCATAAATCAAACATAATCTGGTTTTCACCTCATACCAAAAGACGAAATTCTGGGAAAAGTGTAATCTAGGGTATGAAGGTCAGAAAACTTGGACTTGGCTAATGTATCCTTTCAATTAAAGCAGAAATTCTTAACTCATTTTGGGTCATGAACCTCTTTTGGCAGCCAAATAAGCCTATAAACCCCTTTTCAGAAGAATGTGTTTTGTTTTCTTTTTCAGAAGATTGTTTTTAAATAATTGTAGCAAATGAGAATTTTCAATTAGACATCAGTGCAAATAAAAATACAATTTTTTCCATATAAGTTCATGTAACCCTTGAAATCTATTTATGTATGGCAGTATAAACACTACTGAATAATAAAATTCTTTTAAAAATAATAAAAGGACAGTAAGTCTCAGGGCTCTTTGCACAAACTAAGTCTAGTATAGTCAACTGACATATTTCTCAAGCAGATAAGAGTGTGATGAAGTCTTCTGTAAAGGAACAAGAGTTGCTTGGTTGAACATGACATAGAACCCTAATAATTAGAGTTAGCTCAAAGTGGAATGGGATACACTGGGCATCTCTGCTCTAGTGGTTTTCAAATAGGCTGATTACTTTTAAGTGATGCTGAAGAGGGGAGTACTCTTGAACAGGTATAGGTCAGACTAGATAACCATTTAGGCACCTTTAAGTTCTTAGATTCAGTGATTACTCTGGCCCCCATCTGCCTGAAGGACTAATCGGTTACTTTTTACTCGTTCCACAGGATTCTTTAGTACTCTTAAGGATCCTTGGAGAGATCTAAATTCTGCCATTGGTATAAGCCCTAATGATTATATTCTCTCAAATTTCCCTCACCCCTTATGCTTATCCACTTAACTTTTATTAAATTTTACAAAGAAATGTTTACTTCAAAGTATAGTAAGAACAAATATGCAACCCCCCCTTTTCTTACACCCTTCTCCCCAATTTTCTTTCTTTTTTCTTTTTTTTTTTGCAAGGCAATGGGGTTAAGTGGCTTGCCCAAGGCCACACAGCTAGGTAATTATTAAGTGTCTGAAACCGGATTTGAACTCAGGTACTCCTGACTCCAGGGCCGGTGTTCTATCTACTGGACCACCTAGCTACCCCTCCCCCATTTTCTAGGAGACACAATCCTTATTGGTACCACCTTAGGTTCTAGGTAGGAAAGGGAGATTTGATACATGGTTTAGTTCAGTTTCTATATAAAATAGTCCCACCAAGTTCCAAGTCTAAAGTCTCCTTGCCTTTCAGGGCTTTCCTGATGGATTGGCAGCATCAAGTAAACTGGAATTTGACTCCAAATTTGGCTCAAGCACAAGTTTAAGTATCTGGCAACTTCACCACCTGCCTCTAGAACTGAAATAGCCCAGTACTTGGTGTCCTAGCTGCAGGTGAGCAGAATCCTTTTCCCTTGGATGCTACCAGAAAGAAGGTAAGTTGTGTCCAACTTGGAGTTTTAAAGACACAATTTGTTGGTCTATGCAGTCAATGGGAAGAGGTTGTTCCATCCACGTGTTGGGGAACATAGGCTGTCTTCTCCAAGAAGCAGGTTCTTGCTGTCTCCTATATAAGTATCTCCATGTCTGGGCATGCACCAAAGTTAGGTTACATTGACAATTGAGGTTTGATTTTGTACTAGCAGGCAGCTTTGTATGAATGGTGGTGTCTAGTTAGAAGATATGAGTTGAATTTTTATTCTGTCTCCTTTAAACTCTCTGACCCTAGGGAAATCACTTGGTTTCTCTAATCCTTATTTGTATTTCTTCTTTGATTGTGAGTTGGCTTTTTTTGGTTATTGTTGTTGCTTGCTTGTGTTTGTTTTGGAGGCAATTGGGTTTAAGTCACTTGCCCAGGGTCACACAGCTAGTTAAGGGTCTGAGGTCACATTTGAACTCAGGTCTTTTTGACTCCAGGTTTGGTACTCTGCTCATTGTACCACCTAGCTGCCCCAGTTGTGAATTTTTAATACCCAAACCCATGATCAGTTTTTGTGTAGACATATTCCCTTTTATTCCCATTCAATTTTCTCAAGGGGTCTATCATATCTAATTTTTCTAAAATTTTATCTCTTATTTATCTCTTATTTTTTGGTTAAATTTATTTAGTTCTGAGAGGGGAAAGTTGACATCTCCCACTAGTATAGTTTTTCTTTTTTAGGTTTTTGCAAGGCAAACGGGGTTAAGTGACTTGCCCAAGGCCACACATCTAGGTAATTATTAAGTGTCTGAGACCGGATATGAACCCAGGTACTCCTGACTCCAGGGCCGGTGCTTTATCCACTATGCTACCTAGCTGCCCCCCCCCCCCCACTAGTATAGTTTTGCCATCTATTTCCTCCTGTAACTCATTTAATTTCTCCTTTAAATTTTGGATGCTATACCACTTGGTGCCTATATGTCTAGCATTGTTATTACTTCATTGTCTATGGTACCTTTTAGAAGAATATAGTTGGTCCTCATTTGTAAAATGAAGATTCTGAGAGTTGTACTTTATAGGGTTATTATGAAGGGATCACTGGAAACCTTTTAAGTGCTATAGAACATGATTTAAAGCCTATGGAAAAAAAGTGGATAGTGGATAGTACTGGACTTGGAGTTAGGAAGACCTGAGTTCTAATCCCTACTCAAAACATTGAATACTAGATTTAAAGCTGGAAGGGACCTCAATATGTGTGAAGCCATACAGGTAGTGACTATCAGAAATGGAACTTGAACCCAAGTACTTCAACAATGGAATCTGTATATTTATCCTGGCACTCATTGGCTGCGTGATCATGGGCAAGTCATTTAACCTCTGTGAACCTCAGTTTCCCTACCTGTAAAATGAGGATAACAATATCAGTAGTCAAATGAAGTCCACAAGCATAGATTAAGTGCTCATGAAGTGTCAAAAACTATGCTAAGTGACTGGGGATACAAGGTAATACTTACCTTCCAGCCAAGATTGTAGTGAAACTCAAAAGAGGTAATATATGTAAATCACTTTGTAGATTTTAAAATGCTGTAATATCATTTATTGTTTTTCCATGGCCACAAAATTTAGTCCTTCTTCAAACAGCTATCTTGGAAATGTGTGCCCTGCATTACAAAGGGTATCTGGCAAGAGTATATATCCCAGTCACTTGGAAAGCAACTTAGAAAAAATTGGGAGATAAGTATCCTTTTTGTGTCTGCAGGTCCCATTATGACCATAGACTCTTTTACTAGGCATCAGGACAAAAAGAACAAGCTCAAACTCTTCTTTTACCTCTACTTCAACCCATTTCAGGACTTGGCTGGCTGTAGTCCATGAGTACTGTCTAAGTGATCCTCAGAGAGTAAGATGGTTAAAGCAAAATAAATACAACAAAGTCTCAAGAAAGACATGAGAACATCTTTCCTATTTGCATTGGATACTGTACCTCTACCCCAGCTTAAATATCTTTCTGATCATTTCCAGAACCTTTTCTCTGCTCCCTGGAATATATATATATATATATATATATATATATATATATTTTTTTTTTTTTTTACAAGTTTTAGGAAGCTTCATTCTTTTGGTTTCTGATTGTCTGCACTGACCAAAATCAAGGCAGTAACTCAGGCAGGTAATTCATACTCCAAAACTTGCTATTAAGAAAAAAAAGAATTGCTGTTATTTGGAAACAATGGTGGTTTCAATGATTCTAATTCTTTTCACTCTATTTAGACTTTGAAGCAAAAATCTGAAAAGTTAGTGTGATCTTGGTTTTCATTAAAAGAGACACAGTTTCCAGTAATAAAGAGGTCATAGCATTGCTGTTCTCTGGCTCAGATGAGCCTACGTCCAGAGCATCATTTTCCATTCTGAGTGCTACAGATTAGAAAAGATTTTGACAAGTGGGAAAACATTAAGGCAAGGGCTATCAGAGTGATGGAAGACCCTGAGTTCATGCCATAGATATTGGCTGAAGTGACAGAAAAGAAAAGATTTGGCAGATGGTGGGATAAGGGTTGGAGACAGACATGTTACCTGTCTTCAAGTATTTAAAGGGCTATCATAAGGAAGATGGATTTAATTTGTTCTATTTGGCCCCAGATGGAAGAATTTGGGGCAATGAGTAAGTGCCTTAAATAAAGAAGCTTTCTAATAATTTGAGCTATTCATACCTGGAAGGGGCTGCTTTAGATAGTATCACATTCCTTTTCATTGGACTGCTGCAAGCTACTGATTGATTGCCTGGAATGTATATTATATACAGAGATTTTTTTTTCAGGTATAGATGGCTGCCAAAGTCCCATTCATTTACGAAATTCTATGATTCTTTGATTCTTATCTAATCTTATCTAATCTCCTCCATGACATCAGGGAGGAGATACCATAATAAAAAACATAGCTTATTGACTTTATGACTATGGGCAAGCCATCTCTATAAGCCTCAATTTCTCTCTCTATAAAACAGGCATAATAACAACTGTAGTCAAGTCAAGCCAACAAATCAACAAGCATATTTAAACTATATGTGGTGGTGGTGATGATGATGAGGAGGAGGAGGAGAAAGATGATGATGATGATGGTGATGATGATGATGATGAGAATGATGATGATATTAGTTCAGCAGAACTTGGTTCAAAGAAGTTCTGATGCTGATATTTATTAGCAGTGTGACTATGAACAATTACAGCTTCTTTGAATTGTAATTTCCCCAGGGAGGGATAAAGATATTTCATACTACCCATGGCATATCACTTTGTTTGTCTCAGTTTCTTCATCTGTAAAATGAACTGGAGAAGAAAATGCCAAGTTATTCCATTATTTTTGCCAAGAAAACCCCAAATGGGGTCACAGAGAATCATATATGAATGAAATGACTGAATGATAATTAGGGTTGCTATAAATAAAACTTACTCTAATGTGTAGGACTCTATTATGAGTTATCATGATATATTCTAGTCCAAGTGCCTCATTTTTTTAAAATTTATTTTTTTATTCTCATTTTGTACAAATGTTTTTTTTACATTAATAAAATATTCTTGTTTACAAATAAACAAAATACCCCTCCTCCCCCATGAATATAGATAGAAGATGTGTTTGGGCGAAAAAAGTAAAGGGGAGAGAAAAAAATTAAAATAAAAAAATAATAGTAATAATTGTAGGTATGGCCAGGTGGCACAATGGACAAAGCACCAGCCCTGGAGCCACAAGTACCCGAGTCCATATCCAGCCTTGTAAACCCAACAATCACCCAGCCGTGTGACATGCAAGCCACCTGATCCCCACTGCCCTGCAAAAACCAAAAAAAAAGAAAGAAAAAAAGACCCAAAATAAAATAAAATAGTAATAATAGTAGGGGTGGCTGGGTGGCAGACAGAGCATTGGCCCTTGAGCCAGGAGCACCTGGGTCCAAATCCGGCCCCAGACACCCAAAGATCACCCTGCTATGTGGCCCCAGACAGGCCATCCAGCCCCACTTGCCCTGAACCCTCCCCCAAATAATAATAACAAAAAATGTGCTTGAGTCTTTGTTCCAACACCAACAACTCTGTCATGGGTGGATCTCATTCTTTATGATAAGTCCATCACAAAAGTTATTTCCATATTTTTCCACCATTGCCATTGCTGATCACAACTCCCTCCTTTCTTATTTCTCCAGTACCATGTACTCTATTTTCTCTCTCCTTTCACTCTGACTCTGCTGTAGGGTAGCTGAGTGGTGCAGCAGACAGATCCCTGGTCCTGGGGCCAAGAAGCCCTGAGCCCCCATACCACCCCTTAGGCCCAGAATCCACCCGGCCCTGTGGTCCTGGGCAGGCCTCCCAATCCCAGCCCCTTGCAAGAAGTAAGAAAGAAAATGTGTTATATCTGGTCACTCTCCCCTCCATGGTCCATCCTCTCCTCCTTTATTCACATCCCCACCCCTTCCCCCTGCTCCCCCCTCCTTCTTACTCCAGATGTCTATACCCCATTGAGTATATATGCTGTTTCCTCTCCTAGCCATCTCTAATGAGAGCAAAGGTTCCCTCATTCCCCCTTGCCTCCCCACTTCCATATCATTGCAATAGCTCATTGTAATAAAAAAAATCTTATGTGAAATATCTTGGACTATTCCCCCTCTCCTTTTTCTTTCTCCCATTCCATTTCCCTTTTTTATTGACTCCATTTTTACACCATATTTTATCTTCGAATTCAGCTTTCTCCTGTGCTTCAACTATAAAAGCTCTCTCTACCTGCTCTATTAACTGAGAAGGTTCATATGGGTATTATCAGTATCATTTTTCTATGCAGGAATACATGCAGTTCATCCTCATTAAGTCCCTCATATTCCCCCCCCCCCCCTCCAATCTTCATGCTTCACCTGAGTCCTGTATCTGAAGATCAAACCTTCTGTTTAGCTCTGGCCATTCCACCAGGAAGAATTGAAATTCCCCTGGTTCATTGAAAGTCCATCTTTTTCCCTGGAAGAGGACATTCAGTCTTACTGGGTAGTTCATTCTTGGCTGCATTCTAAGCTCTTTTGCCTTCCGGTATATTGTATTCCAAGCCCTACGAGCTTCCAATGTAGCTGCTGCTAAGTCCTGTGTGATCCTGACTGCAGCTCCACGATATTTGAACTGTGTCCTTCTGGCTGCTTGTAATATTTTCTCTTTGACTTGGGAGTTCTGGAACTTGGCTATAATATTCCTAGGGGTTGGTTTTTTGGGATCTCTTTCTCTGGGGGATCAGTGGATTCTCTCCATTTCTATTTTGCCCTCTGCTTCTAGAATATCAGGGCAATTTTCCTGTAGTAATTCTTTGAAAATGATGTCAAGGCTCTTTTCCTGATCATGACTTTCAGGTATTCCAATAATTTTAAATTATCTTTCCTAAGTCTGTTTTCAATATCAGTTGTTTTTTCAATGAGATATTTCACATTTCCTTCTAATTTTTCATTTTTTTGGTTTTGAAGTATTGATTCCTGATTTCTGGTAAATTCATCAATCTCCCTGAATTCTATTCTTTGTCTGAAGGATTTGTTCTCCTCAGAGAGTTTTCTTATCTCTTTTTCCATCTGGCCGATTTTACTTTTTAAAGCATTCTTCTCCTCAATAACTTTTTGAACTGTTTTATCCATTTGACCTAAGCTGGTTTTTAGCATGCTATTTTCTTCAGCATTTTTTTGGATTTCCTTGAATAAGCTGCTGACTTCATTTTCATGTTTTTCCTGCATCTCTCTCCTTTCTTTTCCCAGTTTTTCTTCCAACTCCCTCATTTGATTTTCAAAGTCTTTTTTGAGCTCTGTCATAGCCTGAGCCCAATTTCTCTTTTTCTTGGAGTCTTTAGATGCAGGAGCTTGTGCTTCCTCATTTTCAGACTGAGTATTTTGATCCTTCTTGGGCTCATTTGCAAAATATTTCTCAATAGTCTTCCTTTTGTTTCTTTGCTTGCTCATTTTCCCAGCCTGGGCCTGGTTTTTGGGGTGCTTCCTGAGCTTTTGGGACACTCCCACAAGGGTCTCAGTGTGTGAGGCTCTGTCCTCTCTCCTGGTCTGTGAATGACCATAAGCACCTCCCTCTGCCACGGGCCGAGGTGGGGGGGCCCTGCTGTTCTATGGGGGGGCCTAGACTGCGATCAGGATCTGAATGTAGTCAGAGCCCCAGAGTCCTGTTCCAAATGCCTCTTTTTTTTAAACTTTTATTTTTTATTTTACTTGCAAAAAGTATTTTTCATATACACAGCAGAGCACAAAAAGAGGATTGAATATGAAATCCTGAGTTTCCAATTCAGGCCACTTGCTTTCTAAAAGAAGGATATAATAAGTTACAAATGTTGCTTTCAAAACTATCTGTGTTTTCTTCTGTTCTCTTCTGTGTTTCAGTGACTCTTCTTTTTGACATTAGTATTGCTATGCACTTTGGACCTCCATTAAAACTTAGAGAAAAGAGGGGGGGCAAAAACCTTATAACAACTAAACAGAATCAAGCAAAATGAATTTACATAGTGATATGTCCAAAAATGTGTCTCTTTCTATAGCTTGAGTCATCACTTCTATCAGGAGGTAGATTAATGTGCTTTATCATAGTTTCTTTGAAGATGTCATTTGATTAGAATTGATTAGAATATCTTAAATTTTTTCAAAATTGTTTTTCTTCATACTGTTGCTGTTCCTTTATTAATTTGTCTCTGGGTTTTTCTCAATTCATTATTCATTTCAGTTCTGAAATCATCTCTCATAATTTTTAATGGTGCAATAATATTTTGTTACATTCACACACCACAGTATGCTCAGCCGTTCCTCAGCTGATAGTTAGTCCTTTATATTCTAGTTCTTTTTTTCTCCCTTTTAATTCTCCCACCAGGATTAGGAACTTGTTTTGCTATTGGTTATTTCTTTTCCCATATTGGTCCACCTCTTATCCATTGCTTTTTGTTTTCTTGAGTTGAATTTGATTTATTTCTACACCAAATTGTGTGTATTTTATATGTTTAGCCCTTTTTGTTCATTTAAGAGGTTTATCTGATGTCCATTGGTGACTGTCATGTCACAGTATGTTGTATATTCTTTTTCTTCTTTTTAAAATATTTTTATTTATTTAAGACAATGGGGTTAAGAGTGACTTGCCCAAGGTCACACAACCAGGCAATTATTAAATGTCTGAGGCTAGATTTGAACTCAGGTCCTCCTGATTCTAGGGCTGGTGCTCTATTCAGTGTGCCACCTAGCTGCCCCTGTACATTCTTCTCACATTTCCCAATGTAAGAAATAACAAGTTCCATTTCTCTTCTCGTATTTCTTCCCTAGTATATTCTTTCTTTAACTTCCCTTTTCTTTGCCCTCTTTAAAGCTTAGAACAGAGCCAATATCCCCCCAAAGCCTCATGTTTCTTGTTTAATTGCTTTTGAAAATATTAAGTTTCTCAAAGGACACTTGTTTTTTTCTCCCTTAATTAGAATACATCATCATGTAGGTTCTTTCAATTACTATAAAGATTTTTCCCTTTCTAGGTTTCTCTAGGAACTTATTCCACCTTAGTCATGGTTTTTCCATCAAAAATTCCTAAAATTTCTCTATTTTACTCAGGGTACCTTACTCTTCATAGTGAGTTTTTCAAGATAAATTTTGTGGTTGGTTGTAAGCTTATCTTCTTTGCCCTTTGGAATATCGTAAGCCAAAATTTATGTTTATAGTAAAGGTAATAATGCCTTGTATGATCCTGACTTTTTCTCCTTGGTACCAAATCTGTTTCTTTCGGGATGCTTGCAGTATTTTTTTTTCCTTTGGCAAAGGAGTTATGTTTTTTGGTTCTGACATTCATGGAACTTTTCCTTTTAGGTGTTCTTTCAGGAGATGATTAATGTATTCCTACAGCCTTCATTTTGCCTTTTGGTTCTAATGGATACAGGCATGTTTCCCTTTTGATTTTTTAAAAATTATATTCTAAACCTTTTCTAAAAAACCTGCTTTCAGGAACTTCAATGATTCTTAAATAATCCTTACTTGGCTTGCTCCTATAGTCTTAATATCAGATATATTTCCGATATCCAGGGCAGCTAGGAGGTGCAGTGGATAGAATTCAGGACCTAGAGTCAGGAAGTCTCATCTTCTTGAGTTCAAATCTGGACTTAGACATTTACTAGCTGTTTGGTCCTGGGTAAATCACTTAACCCTGTTTACCTGAGATCTTCCTCTGTAAAAAGAACTGGAGAAGGAAATGGCAAATCACTCCAGCATCTTTGCCAAGAAAGCCCTAAATGGGAGCATGAAGAATTGGAAATAACTAAACAATAATCTTACATTTTATTCTATTTTTTATCATTTAATTTTATTCTAATATTTCTGACAATGTCATGAAGTCATTGATTTCTTTTGGTCTAGTTTATTATATTCCCATTATCTGGGTCCAGTTTTAACTACTTATATTCCTTTCAATTTTTTTCTTCAGAGATTTTATTTCATTAAAAAGAAAATCTTGGGGCAGCTAGGTGGAGCAGCAGATAGAGCACTGACCCTGGAGTCAGGAGGACCTGAGTTCAAATGTGACTTCAGACACTTGATAATTACCTAGCCATGTGGCCTTGGGCAAGTCACTCAACCCCATTGCCTTGCCAAAAAAAAACTAAAAAAAATCTCTTCATTTCTTTTAAGTATTCATACAGCTTTTGTGGAAAATTCATTTTTTTGAATCTCTGAAATTGTTATGGAATCCTTGTCTCTTTCCATGTGCTTATTATTATAATTTTTGACTGGGATATATTAGAAGTTATCATTGACTGGTTGTATGCCCTTTCTGGCAATGGTATTACTAGGGTATTGTGGTTGTTACATTCTATCCCTAAACTGTTTTGGGAGGAGTATAGATTAGAGGGTCTAGGAAAAGGTCCTTTCCTTTGGTGAGGTAGTCACTGATGTAGTAGTTATTCTTGGCTTGCTCTGTTCAATCCACTTATTAGCTCTGGACCCCATGGCAGAGCCAGAAGCCCTTTTTAAAAAATCTTAAACTGAACAGAGAAATTCCTGATTCTGATTCATTCCTGTTTCCTCACTTGTGCAATGAAGATGATTATATGTATTATATGTATATATATATGTATATATGTATATATATATAATGTATATGTTTGTAAATTTTTACATAGTGTGAGCTAGGCAAGATAAAAAGAATAAAGAAAAATATGATAGAGATTGACTTCTTTAGTTATTTTCAGCTTCTCATTAAAATCATATATGTGTATATATATATATATATATATATATATATATATATATATATATATGCCAAGGTTTATTGTTTCCAAAACATATTCCCTTCTTCCTCCCCATGGCTCCTTGCTCCCTTACTCTACCTGCTGAGCCTATGCTTCTCCCTTGGAATAGGTTAGGTACTTTTTGGACATCTCCTGAACTTATTCAGACCTCCGGATACTACTCATTACCTTATCCAAATGCTCTGGAGGGAATCTAAAGAATAATGTTGAATCTTGCAAACTCCAGTGTGTCCACTGTGCTGATAAAGGATCCCAGCTGTGACAGGGAGATTATTTACTTGGAACTAATAAACAAAGCTAATTACTGCTGTGGATTTGGATAGGGACAGACTGTACCAGAGCTGGCTGCTGGCTAATGTTTTCAACCCTCAGATGCAGTGATGGAGCCAGAAAACCCACTCAAAGTGTCAGTTTTTAGAGAAAATAAGATGCCTGTCTTTGTGTCTGTCCTTTGAGAAAAGAAAAAAAATAAAACAAAAGCTCAATGACAAGCAGACTTTTTTTTTTAAGATGATGGTTTGGGGCTCAGTTATATGTGGGAAACAAGAATGAATTTTTGTGGCTTGTTCCTTTCCCCTCAGAGTTCCTTCTGTTTCTTATTTTCTTAAAATATTTAATAAAAGAATTAAAGTCTGACTTTCTGGAGGGCTTGGGGTTGATACTGGGTTGGGCTTTTGGATTCCCCAATCTCTATGCCTACTTCATTTCTCATAGCTCTCATATATCCCCTCCACTATAGTCAAGCTCATGAGCTTACTGTTCCCCACACATAACATGTTCATATCCCCTTCTGATCCTTTGGTTGCTCTTTGGCTATTCTTTTCTACATTTGGATTATCATACAATCACAGAATTTCAGAATTGGAAATAATACTCAGTGACCATCTAACCCAAACCATACCTGAAAAAAAAGGATTTTCATTATAACCTCCCTGCTTAATAGTCACATAAGTTAATTCAACCTAACTAAAATCAGTTCTCCTCAATTCAAAGCATTTAAAAATTAGTCCCAGCTTGGAGAATCTCAAAGATAGGGACCTTTGACGTCCTGAGGCAGTCCATTCTATTTTGGAGAAAGTTTATCATTGCACACTAATTCCTAATATTAAGAATAAATCTGTAACTTCTACCATTGCTGCTCCTAATTGCTTGTTAGAACCAGAGCCATTCTAATCCCTGTTTCACATAACAGCTCTTGTGACATGGTAACCCTTGTGTTTTTGTCTGCATCTTCTCTCTAAATCTTTGTTACCCATACAGATCACTTCAAATGTGGTTCCCTTTCTTTAAAGGAAAAAAAAGTCCATCATAATAGACTGTGCAGAGGATCTAAATTCTTTATGATGGAATTTTATTGAAATGAGTGCAATGATTTTGTTACTGTTTGTGTAATTTAATACACACCTCCTCCCCCCAATCAAACATGTTTCTAGTTTTACATACAATCCTCTTTTTATTCTTTATTGATATATTTGTTGATTGTAATCATAATAGAATCAGTTTAGCAAAACCAACTAGGGTTTATTAAATACTTATTGTATATCTCCCACTCTTCTAGATGTTGGGTGAAATACAAAAAACAGGAATGGCTCTTTCTCTTTAGGAAATCAATTCTATGGTAATATAAAAGAAAGGGGGAGATAGGGCACTGTGGATGCTTTGTCAGTCAACCAGTATTTATTAAATGCCTATTATTTGCCAGCCACTCTGCTAAGTGATAGGGATAGAAGGAAAAAAAAGTAAAAAAAGTCCTTATTCTTGAGGTGCTTATGGTATAAATATTGTGGGAAGCAGAGGTAAGGAAAAGCTCATTGTGGGTGAGTAAATGCTTCCTGGAGAACTCAGATCTTTTCAGAAAGTCTTAAAGAAATGAAAAGATTTAGTTCTTAGAGAAGAATGGTATAGGGAGAAAGACCTCTGTTTAAATCCCACCATTGATGGTTTAATCTTAAGCAAATCACTTAGCATCTAGGGGTCACAAAATTTCTCATCTGTGAAATGAAGGGGTAGCTTTCAGACCTACATCTGTGATATTAAAAGATCCCAATGTGGTGAATAGCTTGAGGCAAGAATGGAGAAGAAAAGACTATAAACAACATGTAGATAGGAAAGAAAGAGAAGAAAGGAAGAAAGAAAATGTGAGTCACACAAGGAATGGGTTAGTAGATAATAGCAGTGATGTTTTTTTTTTAATATGGTAGCTATAAACAGAACTAAAATTATAAACAAACAATTCTAATGACTTGGGAAAGCTGGGAGTGTGAGAGCTAGAAACCCTTAGCAGACAAGGTTCTGGAGGGAGAGTCTTTGAGATACCAACTGCTGCTGCTGGAGAAGACACCACTGGGTCAGGGAGGACCAGAGGAGAAAGCACATCTGAGAACCAGGTCCTCTGATACAAAGTCCCCAGTGCCTTGTCCTACTGACTGTAGCTACATAGTACAAATTTCAAAAGGCATGAAATGGAAGGAACATGATAGGAACATCCCAGTGGTCTGGGAGTGATAATGAGGAATGAGAATAAGATTTATCTCTGTTCCTTTCTTATTTGAATTCGGGATTAGGAGGTAAGCCCACCATGGGAGAAAGTAGTGAGGAAAATATCATTTGCAAAGAGATAAAGTGAGAAGGTGGAGGCTAGAGATGAAAAAAGGGGGTCTAAGATAAAGGTACTTTGATCACAATGGAATGAAGATTCCAAGGGGAAGTGGAGACTAAGTGGAAAAAGGTATAGGACTTTGGGACAGTGATCCTCCCAGCTATTTAATAATGAATTAGTAAATGAAAAGAAGTATTTGAACTTGTGCAATGGGCAATACAGGAAGGAAAAAAAGAGTGAAGTCTCCTGTATTCAATATCCTTTAGCCTTAAAAGCAATAACTACCTATGTATGTGGTAAATGTTTTGAGGGGTTTAGATTTGAGGCATGGGAGCTGATGGAAGAGAAGTTTAGATAAGTCCTCTTCCATCTATGATACAAATAGAATGAATGAGATATTTTCTTTAAGTTTTTTGTTTTTCAGTTGTTTCAGTCACATTTGACAGACTCTTCGTGACCCCGTACGTTCTTGGCAGAGATACTGGTGGTTGGTGATTTCCTTCTGAAGTTCATTTTGTGGATGAAGAAGTGAAGCAGATAGAATTAAGTGACTTGCTCAGGGTGACACAGCTAAGTGCTGAACTCATTGTACTTTATCTACTTTGCTACCTAGCTTCCCCATTTCCTTTATACAGATTTTTATCTTAGTATTGATTTTAATCAAATATAATTATTCTGGGTCTTTATCTAGGACATGGAAGAAGATTTATTATACAAAATACTTTAAAGATAGATATTCCTTGTAATTAGATTTTGACTATATCTGGATTGCACTTTCTCTCTCTCTCTCTCCTTCCTCTCTTCCTTCCTCCCTCTCCTTCCTTCCTTCCTTCCTTCCTTCCTTCCTTCCTTCCTTCCTTCCTTCCTTCCTTCCTTCCTTCCTTCCTTCTTCATTTTTATTTTAAGAATCTGTTTCCTCAGCTTCAGAATTAGAGTCCAGAATAGAGCATCCAGTGGAGACTCAATCCAGTACATGATTCTGATTTATTGGAAGCAGCAACCTGGCTTCTTCAGAGGGCTGAGCTTTCCTGCCTGCATTCTGTAGCTCTAAGGGATTAACCAATGACTCATGCTAAGCATGGATCAGACCAGCCGCCAAGGGATGGCTAAAACTGTTAGTACAGTGTGTACTGCCCTACTGTGAAAGAGGTGGGGAGAGTTAGGACCAGCTAGGTAGGAAAAATGAAAGCCTGTTAAAGGACCCCTCCACTTGACTAATCCCCTCCAAGCCATTAGAAATAAGGCATTTCCCAGAATTAACCAAGCTGCTCACCTCAGGCATGAGGATTAATTAGGTATGAGGGATGGTTGGCCAGAAACTGGGTTATTGGAAGCCTGGCCCCCTCAAAGAGAATTTTTCTTTTCTTTGTGAAAATGGAATGTGTCAACACTTCAATGCCTTCTTTGATAGAAATCCACACAGGACAGTTGTATTTCCTACCAGACCCACTTTCTTGAGTGAGGGAGAGAGGGAGGAGAATTGAGGGAAAGGGATCATCAACATTTAAGAAGATAGGGAAGACCCTATTTCCAAAATATGAAAGAAAAGAAGAAAGAGTGGGGAAAAGGAAAGAAAAGAGAAAATCATTGTGGAGGGAAACATGAGAAAACAGACCAGACCAGTAAGTCAAAAATAACCCCACAGTAAAATGGAAAAGGCTTTGGTCTTAGTTACAATACCAGAGAGAGCAAATCATTTAATTACTTTTTGTGCAGTCTTAGACAAGTAATTTAACCTCTTTTAAAAAAAAGCCTAAGATGGTATTTCATGGGGAATGTTAAGTAGCTAATCATATAATGATGCCATCTTAATAAATACTTTTGCTCTGGGTTAATTGTAACTGTTGACTGACTGGTAAAGGTAAGGTGGCTTGGGACCACAAAGTACCCATGATCTCTGGGGAGCCAAACTATAAACTTCAGTTGTGGTGGAAGACTTTGAAGAATAAGTACAGAAACATCAGGGAACTTTGGAGAAGCTATGGGACAAAAGGGAGCAGATATGATAGTTGCTACCACACTCTTGTTTTGAAGACTCCTTTTTTCTACAAATGATCATAAAATTACAGATATAGAGCTGGGAGGTGTTTTTAAGATCATGGAGGCCAACCTTTTTATTTTAAAGATGATGAAACTGAGGCACAGAGAGAGGTTTAAGTTACTTGCCCAAGGTCACTTAGTAAATATTTAAGCTGAAATTGAATTCAGGACTTCATGGCTTCAGGCCTCTGCACCAGGATTGTGGTCCATTAAATCTTACAAAAAGGATCCCTACAGGTTGCCTATTGACTTAGAAAACTACACATGTTTACTTATTTCTTTTTTTAAATTAATATATCAACACATTAAAACCAGATGGGAAGTACATTTTAATCTGATTTGGGCTTTCTTGGGAATGATGAGATCTGCATAAACTTTTTTGGGGGGGGTCTCATGTTTGATATCTGGTACTCTTGCTCTCTTTCTCTTTTTTCTTTCTCCCTTTTTTCCTATTTTTCTCTTTTTCTTTCTTTCTCTTTTCTTTTTCTCTCTCTTTCTCTCTTTCTTTCTTCCTTCCTTCCTTCCTTCCTTCCTTCCTTCCTTCCTTTCTTTCTTTCTTTCTTTCTTTCTTTCTTTCTTTCTTTCTTTCTTTCTTTCTTTCTTTCTTTCTTTCTTTCTTTCTTTCTTTCTTTCTTCCTTCCTTCCTTCGTCTTTCTGTTTTTCTTTCCTTCTGTCTTCTCTCCTCTCTCTCTCTCTCTCTCTCTCTCTCTCTCTCTCTCTTTTCTTGTAAGAGTCTGTTTCCTCAGTTTCAGCATTAGGACCTTGGGGAGCTTGAGAGCAGAGAAGAGGAGGAGAGGAATATAAAAGAAAAGGAGTCCCTGTTCATGGAGCTGATGATTTATGAGGTGAGGTTGAATGGGCACATATGACGAAAAGGATAGGAAGAGATAGAAAAATGGGGCCTAGAAGAAAATGAAGCCATCTTGCCTCCTTTAACACCTGTGAAACAAACTTTCTCTTGTTTGAACAAGTGGACTAACATCAGAGGAAAGCTGACTACCTGGGGTCTGCAAGGCAGGTGCCTGGCCCATAACCTGAAACCAAAGCTGGGGAACAACCAGGGGATACTCACCCTCCAGCAGTCTTGGCCAGCTTGGTTAGGTTTTATATTTTGGCGGCTTGTGGCCCCCTCAAGTGCTATTTTACCTCAGGGCCTTAATTAGACACAGCAGCCACCCTCTGGCCTGCTGAGTTCCCATTTCATGTAGTATTACAAAAGAGCCAACAAGAGAAACTAGGCCTTTTATTATTTCCAAGGTTTTAAACACTTTTCCCTCCCATCAAGACCCCTTTTTTGTTCTCTGTTGGATGTCATATGTGCCATGAAAATTTGTTTTAAATAGGTCAAACAGCTGTTAATAGTAAAGTATTTCTTTTTTGTGACAGGTTCCATTTATATTACTTTTCTGTGCTTACTAATTTAAAGGCTTGCTCTCTCTTAATTCAAATTTTTTTATTTACCTACTTACTCATCCATACTGAGTTCTCTTCTGAGTTCTCTCATTCTCTATTTCTGTCTCTATGCTTCTGTCTGTCTCTCTTGTCTCTTGGACTCTGTCTTTGTCTCTCTGTCTCTGTCTCTGTTCTCTCTCTCTCTCTCTCTTTCTCTTTGTCTCTCTCCTCTGTCTCTGTCTGTCCCAGGCTGTCTCTGTCTCTTTGTCTCTCTCTCTCTCTCTCTCTCTCTCTCTCTCTCTCTCTCTCTCTCTCTCTCTCCTGCCTTTCCTTTCATGGAGGGGACTAGCTACAGCATGCCTATCCTGAAAATTGTGCTTAGTGGGTTGATCTAATGGAAGTTCACCCAGCTTGTTTCAAGCAGGTTTTTGGAGTCTAGGAAAAGGATGACCATACCCTTCACTTCTTACCTCATTAAAGAAAATGTTAATACCTCTTTGGAGCATAGATCCACTCCTACTCAAGAATGAGCTCAATCTCTCAGTCCTGAGACATTCTTGTGTTCTGGGGTATTCGATGGTAGAGGGATAGGTCTAAATGTTGTAGAAATTTAATGGGCATTTATGTTATCTTAGAGAAGGCACTCAATAGCCTGTGTTTTTCTGAATACTTCATTAAAGAGGCAAGTTGCATACTTCCATACCCTAGTTATCAGTAATTGCAAAGTTCTTTGCAAAGAAGTTCAGCTCCCTCTTGACTCCTGACTCTGCTCCTATAGGTCCCTTCTACCATTGCCTACATTGTCTAGTTCTTCCTAAAGCTTCAGGGCAGCTAGGTAGTGCAGTGGATAGAGCACCGGTTTTGGAGTCAGGAGGACAGGAGTTTTAATCCAGCCTCAGACACTTAATAATTGCCTAGCTGTGTAACCTTGGACAAGCCACTTCACCCTGATTGCTTGCATCAGGGGCCATTTCCAGTCATCCTGATTCATATCTGCCACTGGACCCCAGATGACTCAGGAGGTGAAAGTAAGACTGGTGACTTAGCAAGCCACCCCCCCCAATCCAATTCACATGCTTGTCATGGCATTACCTCCTTGATGTCATGGTCTTCTTTGAAAAACATTATTAGAACCTCTATTTTGAGAAAAGATCCTAGACCAGTCATTCCTATTTCTCTAGACTTAACCACCATTTGTCAGCTGCCTCTTGATTCTCTGTACTTAGCTATCATGCTCCTACCTGGGTCCTTGTCTTCAGCCCATGACTCAGCTTTTCAGCTCCCTCATTAGAATGCAAGTTTCATGAAGGCAGAGGATTATTTTTTTCCCTTATATTTCTATCCTTAGTGTTTTTCAGGGTATCTGGTAATATTAAGATTTTCTATTGACGGACTGACCATATTAGACTAAAAGTATCCCTATCTGATAGGTATAGGTTTTAGTGTATGCATTTTATATTTATTATTATTATTTTTACATTACATAGTCTTATTGTAAAGGTAAACATAATCCCCCTCCCCCCTGGAGATAGAGAAACCTCAAAAAAATAAAGTGAGAGGGCAAAAAAAGTGTGCTTCAGTCTGTATTCAGACACTGTCAGCTTTGTCTTTGGGATAGATAGCATTTTTTATCATAAGTTCATCAGAGAAATTGCTTCAATTTTTTCCCCACAGTTGTTACTGCTAGCTGTATTTCCTTCTATCCTATTCCTCTCATCCCATTATTCTATTCTCTCTCTCTCTCTCTCTCTCTCTCTCTCTCTCTCTCTCTCTCTCTCTCTCTCTCCTTTCACCCTGTCCCTCCTCAAAACTGTTATATCTATGTACCCTCTCACTGATCTTCTCTCTCCTATCACCTACACCCTGCCTCCCCTCCTCCCATCTTTTTTCTCCCATCCCTTTCCTATTCTCTTCTAGGGTAAGATAGATTTCTGTACTCTATTGAGTATATGTTATTTCCTCTCTGAGCCATTTCCAATGAGAATGAAGGCTACTCATTCCCCCTAACCTTCCCTCTTTCCACTCCATTGCAAAAACCTTTTTCTTTACTCTGTTATGTGAAATAACTTAGCCTAATCCAACTTTCATTTCCCTATCTCCCACATTCCTTTCTTGCCCATTAACTCCATCTTTATAATATATTATACCTTCATATTCAGCTCCCTCTTGTTCCTTGTCTACATATGCTCTTTCTAACTGCTCTAATAAATGAGAAGGTTCACATGAGTTATCAGTATCATCTTCCCATGCAAAAATACATGCAGTTCAATACCATAAAATCCCTTATAATTCTTCCTGTCCACCCTCTCTATGCTTCCCCCAAGTCCTGTATTTGGAGATCAAACTTTTTATTCAGCTCTGGTCATTTTAATAGGAAAGTTTGAACATCCCCTGTTTCACTGAAAGTACATCTTTTCCCCTGAAAGAGTATGTTCAGTTTGCTGGGTAGTTGATTCTCAGTTGCATTCCAAGCTCTTTTGCCTCCCAGAATATCATATTCTGAGCCCCATGAGCCCTTAATGTAGACCCTGCTAAATCCTGTGTAATCCTGACTATAGCTTCCTGATATTAGAATTGTTTCTTTCTGGTTGTTTGTAATATTTTCTCCTTGACTTGGGAATTCTGGAATTTGGCTATAATATTCCTGGGAGTTTTTATTTTATTGTTAGGAGATGATCAGTGGATTCCCCCGATTTCTATTTTACCCTCTGCTTCTAGGATATCAGGGTAATTTTCTTGGAGAATTTTTTGAAAAATGAAATCTAGGGTGTTTTCCTGGTCATGACTTTCAGATAGCCCGATACTTTTAAATTTAGTCTCCTGGATCTGTTTTTCCAGTTCAGTTGTTTTTCCAAAAAGGCATTCCACATTTTCTTCTAGTTTTTCATTCTTTTGGTCTTTTGTTTCTTGATTTCTCACAAAGTCCTCAGCTTACTTTAGCTCCATTCTACATTAGAAGGAGTTATTTTCCTCAGAGAGCTTTTTTATCTTCTCTTCCATCTAGTCAATTCTGTTTTTTAAGGCATTCTTCCCCTCACTGACCTTTTGGACTGCTTTTTCCAATTGACCTAAACTGATTTTTAAGATGTTATTTTCTTCAATTTTTTTTTTGTATCTCCTTCACCAAGCTACTGACTTGGTTTTCATGATTTTCCCACATCACTCTTATTTCTCTTCCCAATTTTTCTTCTGCCTCCTTCACTTGATTTTTCAAAATCTTTTTTGATTCTTCCATAGCCTGAGGCAAATTCATATTTTTCTGGGAGGCATTGGATGCAGAAGCTTTGACTTTGCCATTTTCTGAGTGTGTATTTTTATCTTCTATGGGACCAAAGAAATTGCCTATGTTCAGATTCTTTTTTCCTTCTGTTGTTTGCCCATTTTCCCAGTCTATGACTTGATTTTAACTCTTTGTTAAGATGGAGTTCTGTTTTCAGGGACCACCCCACCTCCCCTGGGACCTTGGGCTCCCCTGGGTTTGTGATAGCCTTCTGGCCTATTAGGTAGTTAACCAGTTAGGCAGATGGGCTAAAATAAAGTCAGTTGAGCAGAACCAACAGGTCTCAAATTCATTGGTGTTAAGGGAATATTCATCCCAAGCATGTGAAGAATTTCCCTAGCAAATGGACAGATGAGAACACTCAGTTTGTTCCAACAGCCATGAAGGTGGTTGAAGTTGTCTCTGTGGAGTGCTCAGAGCTTGATTGGACATAGAAGGTCATTCACTTTATCTCAGACAGCATCAGTTATCCTAACTTTTATCTTAACACTGAAGGTTGATGACTTTGTGTAACTCTGCCTTACTTAAATCCAATTCATCCAGAAGTTGAAATCATCCTGTGATGTCATTGGTCCTCTTTGAAAGTGAAGGATGAATAATTAAGTAGTAGAAATTATAATGTTCTCCATTTTTTCCTCCCTGGATATCTGATAGTGAGTGAATGAATCAGTCAACAAGTCTTAATTAAGCCAACACTGTGCTAAGTATTAGAGATACAGGGAAAGGCAAGACAACAATAAAAACCGTCTCTAGATGGTCAGTTCCAATGACCATAAAGATAATTGACCCAAGGGTTATCAGAATGAAGATAACTGAAAAGGAAATAGGTCATGGATGCCCAGATCCAGGATATCCTGGATGTCCAATATAGCCCAGGAATGAGCTTCCAGATAAAAGACTGGGAAGAAAGTTAAGTAGCTTAAAGTGACTCTAGAAGAAACTTTAGCTGATATGATAAAATCATAGAAAGGGAAGGAGGTCTGGTATAGCATTGATGGCTTGGAAGCTGCAAATGAGGAAACAAATCAAGGCTGTCATCTTTATACCAGTCATTTTATTAAGCATTCCCCACTCTTTTGTTAACATCTCATTTGATTCTTACAAAAACTTGGATAAGTCCTATTATTATCCCCATTTTAAATTGAACAAGGGAAGTTAGGTGGCACAGTGCCTAGAATAATGGTTTTAGAGTCAAGAAGAACTGAGTTCAAATTTGACCTCAGATACTTTCTAGTTGTATGACTCTGGGCAAGTCACTTCACTCTGTTTGCCTCAGCTTCCTCACTTGTAAAATAGGCTGGAGAAAGAAATGACAAACTGTATAGCACCTCTGCCAAGAAAACCCCCAAAAGGGTCATGAATGAACTGGACATGACTGAAAATGAATAAACAACAATAATAAAATAATAAATAAAATAAAACAATAAAAATTGAAGAAACTAAGGCAAACTTAGTGATTTGTCTAGAGTTTCACAGCTAGTTAATGTCTAAGTTTGTGATTTGACCTCAACTCTTTTTTTATTTTTTTTTATTTTTATTTTTTAGGTTTTTGCAAGGCAATGGGATTAAGTGGCTTGCCCAAGGCCACACAGCTAGGTAATTATTAAGTGTCTGAGCCTGGATTTGAACTCAGGGACTCCTGACTCCAGGGCCAGTGCTCTATCCACTGCACCACCTAGCCGCCCCTGACCTCAACTCTTTTTGATTCCAAGCCCAATGCTCTGTCCACTGAGCCACCAGCTGCCTCAAAGAACATTGTTATAACAAAGACCATTCCTCTAGGTTTTCCTCCTTTGACTCACACCTTCTCAGGTGTGATATACCTTCTCCGAGATGCAGAGATGGGGGGATCCAGGCATTGGAAAATCTTAGCAATTCCATGACCTTGCTTCTCCCTGACCTGAATTTTTTTTAATGTCTAGAGTTATTCTCTGGAATAATTTTGTTTTTGTTCAATCATTTCAGTCAGGCAAACAGGGTTAAGTGACTTGTTTAAGGTCACTCAGTTAATAAGTGTCTGAGGCCCGATTTGAACTCATAAAGGTGATGAGTCTTTCTGATTCCAAGCCCAGTGCTCTATCCACTGAACCACCTAGCTGCTCATTTGGAATAACTGGTCTGAGAGGGAACCAAATGACTTCTGCTATAATAGGGATGGTGAAAAGGATGTATAGACCAGCTGGGATTCCCTATCTTAGAATTTCAGGAAATGATATCAACTGGAAAATGCAATTCTTTCAAATGAGTTGAAAGAGACACTTTTTTACCACTGTTCCATTCATTCTGAAACCCTTTCTTGTTTCCTTACTTGGATAATAAGAAATGAAATATTGAGAAGTATTAGCTGAGTTAACCATATTCCAGAACCTAGGGAAAATCTGAAAAAGGTGTTTGCTCCCCCAACCTTTACTTAGGGGAAAGTTGTAGAAATGTTTACCAGATCTTTGGAGTCTCCAGGAATAAGCTGATTGAAAAACCAGCTCTCTCAGCAAAAAGGGAGAGAAATTCTTTTTCCCAAGGAAAATCAGGGAAAATAATGGCAGCTGATAGCCATTGTTTCCCATCTTCTATTCCTAGAAAGAGTGAATAACAGTGAAAGGAGTGCTTCCAAATTCAACCAAGTGTCATGGGGACATGATACTTAGCTCCAGTCCTTGACTTTTCCTGCTAACCTTACCAGTAGTAGGAATTGTGGGCCAAAGACCTTATCTATTTGTATGAGTTGAATGGGAAGAAGGATATAGACAATAATTCATAGAAGTATAGACATAAACTCAGATATTACTATCATATTACACAGCCCTCAAAAACATACAGGATACACATTCACAGGATCAGAGATGGGAGATCATTAATGTTTGGAAAATTGGTTCCAGTCAAGTTAAAAGTAGGTCCCATGGGCTTATGCAAAGATCATCCTAATGTCTGAATATCATTAGAATTGATATACTTATGAGGTGGAGTGCCCAGTCCCTAAAGATGATCTCAAAGCTTCTGAAAATAGGAAAGACAGAATGGGACTCTATTTAATTCTTGATACCTGAGTACAATGTTCTTACAAAGCAATTCCTGGGGGGGGGGGGGGCAATGGCTATTAAAGATCTGCTAGATATAGGAATAATATCACCCCAACCCAGTATCCAAATATAACTTTTCTATTTGACCAGTGGAAAAAAGAGTACTGGAAATAGATAATGGCAGTAGTCTATAAGAAATTGAACAAAGTAGTAGAAAAGCTACCAGCAGCAATCCTTAATATTATTCTCTTAATTGAAAACAAAATCAAGGCCCCTGGGGGACTAGTTTGGAATAATGGACATTGCCAATGCCTCTTTTGCATTCTGACCACCAGGATCAATTTGCATTTACCTGGAAAGGAATCCAGGATACTTTTGTCACTTTCCCTCAGGGATGCATTAACTCAATTCCACAGATTTGAAGTCTAATTCGACAAGATCTGTATATAGTTTACTTTGCCACAGGGGTTTTTGTGACTTATTATAATGAAGATATCATAATCAAAAGCAAAGACTCAGAAAGTGTGCAGAAGGCCCAGATGGATATTTTTACTACCTTGGGACATGGGGACTGGGCCATTAACCCTGAGAGAATAGAGACTGATTTCTGTGAGCAAATAATTTTCACAGGAAAAAGACTACAACTAGAAGATCTTGGTGGCTGTTCTGTAAACACGGACATTTGCCCCAGTGGGACCTCCTATACCACTGGGATAAATTCTGGAAAAGAACCCTCTCTCTCCCCATTCAATGTTACATGTCTATGTGAATTAGAGTGAAGGGGACATACTGTCCCTAAAGTTATGTCACTGATACTATTGGTTGGATACAGGACAAATGGTTCATCCAAATATTACTAATTCCAACATGAATAAGTTTAGTCAACCCCAATGACCATGCGTAGGCTGATACTATCCTTAGCTATGCAACAACTCCTTTCTCCTGACTCTGTTCTTTGTTTTGTTGGCTCCCTTTGTTCATGATAGAGGAGAGCTAGATGGTGTAGTGAGTAGGGTGCCAAGCCTGGATTCAAATTTGACCTCAGACACTTATTAGCTAGATGACCTTAAGTAAGTCACTTAACCTGTTTGCTTCAGCTTTCTCAATTATAAAAATGAGGTCAATCTAGCACTCCCTATGAGATTAAATGAGATAATATTTGTAAAATGTTTATCTTAATGCCTGCCACTTGCTTAATAAATAAATACTATTTCCCTTATTTACTTCTCTCATGTTCCCAGTACACTGGACCAGGACAAGAACAGGGAGGAGGAAGATTCTTCTCTCTGCCTCTGTTAATCTTTTAGGTTCCCTTCAAATATCAACATCATTCTGTCCAAAATCTGATTCCTTTTTCTAATCCCTGCCACCTTAACCTCCCTCTTCACTCTCTTCCTCTTATCTCAAGGGATTCAACTTCAGTTTTGGGTTTTTGTATTTGCATCTTCACTACCTTGCAAATAGTAGGCACACCATAAGATATGCTTGAATGGAATTCAATTAAATTGAGGTTAGTGCTTTATTTTACATGTGGGTAAACTGAGGATCAGAAAGGTTACATGACTTGCTCAGAGTTACAGTCTAGTAAGTGATGAAGCTAGATTTTGATCCCAAGTGTCCCTGGCTCAGGACCAACACAAATGTCACCATACTGTGATGCCTCAAATGGTATTGCTGACTTCTCGTTCTTCCCAAGATTGATAAATGATTCTGGAAGGCCGAGGCTAATGGTAGCTGTGAAGGCACAAATGTTGAGGAGACACAGAGAGACCTTAAAAAACTTTTCTTTTTATAAATGTACATATTTTAGATTCCTGAAATTCTGTCCTTTAGATCATTTATTTTGTGCTAGGTTAAGTTGTACATATTTTAGTGAAGACTTGAACCCTCTCATAGAAAGCCGGTGATACCTGAGGGATTTAGTTTCCAAATCTTGCCCTTTGGTACACAAATGCTTTTGCCACTTTGGATTATGTCTATCATGGGTTCTCCCATTTTAAGGTATCTTTTGATTCTGCTCTATGCTAGACATTGCTTTAAGCCCTGGAATTTACCTCCTCTCTTCATTCATTATTAAACCATTCTGATCCATGTTTCAATCTCCTCATCTTACTCTGCTTTTTAAGTTAATTAAATGAGGAAATACATTTAAATGCATTAAAGGATCAGGACTAATCCTTTTCTCATTAAAACAGTTCTAATTATTTTGTCATCCTTTTTTAAAATTAAAAAAAATCTTAACTCCTTTTCAGACATCATCTCTATACCCCACTCAAGTATTATTTACCCCAAAATAGCCATCTGGTGACACTACCCTTGACTTGTATAGCAAGAATGTAGGAAGGACCATAATGTTGAAAATCTCAGGTCATACTGGCAGTGTTACTATGGCTGTTGGGTTGAAGAGTTACCCCTCTCAAGATATCCTCACAGTGGCTGCCCACTCCTTAATATAGGTTTAGCCCTCCCAGGAGGTATCCTTGTCATTTGCTTATTAGCTTATAAATGTTTGTCCTTCATTTTCGAAGACCACAACATCAGGGAGGTGATGCCATGACAAACACATGAACTGGATTTGAGTGAGGGGAGCTGTGCTGGACCCAAGCCTCAATTTCTCCTCCAGAGCCATCTGGGTCCAGTGGCCAGATATGAATCAGGATGATTGGAGATGGTCCTGGGATGTGGAGCAGTCAGGGTGAAGTGACTTGCCCAAGGTCTCACAGCTAGTGTCAGAGGTTGGATTTGAACTCTTGTCCTGATTCCAAGGCCAGTGCTCTCTCCACTGCTCCATTTAGCTGCCCATCTAGCTTATAAATGTTGCTTATGAGACCCTGCTGAGGGGTGGGAAGGGTCCTGCTTCAGGACTGGGGGCATCCAGGGTTTATCTCCCATGTTCCTTGCTGCTCTGCTATGGGACCTGATGCTTCTTCCAAGATCATCTTTTGGCAGCTGTGTTATGGACTATGGCAGCCTTGTTCTTTCCTCACAGGAGGGAGTCATACAAAGTTAACATTATCCTACCCTCCTTTCCTCCAGATGAAACTTTTCTGAGGATGTTTAAGGGTAGGGAAGTGGGTGTTAAGAGAGGAAATATGTGGAGAGGGAGGAAAATGAAAAGAGGAAAGGAGAAAGGGGAAGACAGAGCAGGGAAAGAAAGTGGGTGGGCATGAAGCTATTCTGCCACAAAGACCTTTCCCAGAAACTCCCCGGATGCATTTACTATTCATTTTCCTCTCCAGAAAATCACCTCTCATTGCTGAGCAGCATCATAAGACATACATACAATGATTCTAAAACTCAACCTAGTGATTTCAGCCCTTAGTTTCCTGCTAACATGAAGGAGAATCAGGTGACTTCATCACAGAGCTAAAAATATAATTTTCTTTGCAACCCTTGCCCCTCCCAGGTCCTAGACTTTCCAGGGACAGCCTGTGCATGTTAATTTTGGTTGAAACTGTGAATGTATTTCTGGAAGAATTCAAAGTTCCCTTAGAACAGCCTTCTTATCTTCTTCCAAAAAAAAAATAAACTCTAATAAAAAGCATGTAAGTTATCAGTGAAAGCATTTAGGGGTAAAGGCATTATTATTATTATTATTATTTTTGCCATATTTAGACATTAAATTCAGAACACTCATACTCTCTAATTTTAGCCCTGGGTGAGCCAAAGGCTAAGTTCAGATTCCAATTATCTAAAGTATATGTATGTATACATTCATAAGTATGTTAAGACCCATATGTTATATATAAGCCAGCCATAGGAAAATTAACAGATGCAACTTATTCAAGTACAGAGAAAAACTTGATTCCAGGCTTACAAAATGGTGAACTTAATTAAAATTATAAAAATAACAAAAGTGAAGATTTTCACTGAGATTAAAAAACAGTGAATGACAAAATAAGTTAATAATGGAGCCAGGGGACAGGTGATAAGCTAGATTTCCCTTCTCTTGGAAGAGAGGTGAGGAGCTCTGGGTGAGAAAGGCTGCAGAAAGGATGTTGTCAGATGCTGTCATTCCTCGGTTTTTGCCTAATTGTTTTTCTTTATTTTAAGAGGGGGTTCTTTTGAGGACGTGAAGGCAAATTATTGGAACATGCCTGTGGTACAAAAAGAGTGTTAAGAAAACATTTTTGGAAAACAAGTTAATTTAAAAAACTTGAACTTTAATTGAATTAGTAGACTGTTTGAAAACAAGGGGGAAAAAACCCTACCACTAGGTTAACACAGAGGAAATCTCTTTTATTAACTTGTCGTATAGTTTTTTACATGCATACATGATATAAACACATATGATAATGAACATACACAGAAATGCATCTTTTTCTATTCTATATATTTTGCAAATATATAATAAACATGAAGAATATACAAACTAGGAAGTCTTTTGTTTGATAAAAGAATTTTATTTGTGTTTTTTTTTATAAAGAGAAGGCTACTCTTGCTATTGTCTTGGAGAATGAGGACAATAATAACAGCACCTACTTTCTAGGGTTGTAAGGATCAAAATAAAATATTATTTGATAAGCATTTGACACATGGTAGATGCTTGATAACACAAGATAGGTGTTGGTTCTCCTCCCTTCCTGTTTTCCTCAGACTTTTCCTCACACCCCATTTGATTGTATTCAAATTAGATTTTTTGGCATCTACCCCATTCACAGGAAAATCTCAGATCTTGGTAGAGTTTAGCTTTGGTACTCATTCTTCATTAATACCCTTTGTTCTTCTGACTAGAAGGTGGAATAACAAACTCAACCTTCATTTAAGAGAGAATTCTCAGCCATCTCCCAATTTCCACCTGGCTATCCAAAATTTATCATAGTCACAGTCATATATGAGAGGCACTGTGCTAGGTGCTGGGGTCCAAATAATAAGGGCAGCCCCTGCCCTCAAGGAGCCTACAATCTAATGAGGGAAGAGAATACACAAGAAGAAGCTGAAGAGAGTATCCACCTGGTGCTGGAGCAAGGTAGGAAATGCTAGGTGAAAAATTCCTCTAGAAAAGGAGACTTTGGGAGGAATTTTTTGCTCCCTATTCGAGCCCTTCAGTCAGAGGGGAGAATATTGCGGAAGGATTGCATTTCAAAGATGAAGTAGCCTCCATATTGAAGAAATTTTTCTTCCTGGGGAAGAGAATCAGCTGGTGGGAAATGAAGAAAAGGCTGGACAATCCTGAGACCTCTATCTAGGGAGGCTTTAGGAGGAGTTTATGGACTTGTTTAGTTTCTTCACTACACCCATGGTGCTAGGTATCTTTTCTCTCCCCTGCTTTTCAGTTTTCTTTTGTGCGTTGTCTTCCTGCAGTAGATTGTAAGATCATTGAGGGCAGAGACTGTCTATTTTTTTCAAAGTCCAGTGTCTGGCACATAATATTTATTGACAAGTTTGTTGACAAATCAAGCAAAATAAATCTGCATATTTGTTGTTCAATCATTTCACTTGTGTCTGACTCTTCATAACCCCATTTAAGGTTTTCTTGGCAAAGATACTGGAGTGTTTGCTATTTCCTTCTCCAGATAATTTTAGAGATAAGGAAATTGAGGCAAACAGGATTAAGCGACTTGTCTAAGGTCCTACAGTTAATAAGTTTTTTTTTTTTAGGTTTTTTGTAAGGCAAATGGGGTTAAATGGCTTGCCCAAGGCCACACAGCTAGGTGATTATTAAGTGTCTGAGACTGGATTTGAACCCAGGTACTCCTGACTCCAGGGCCGGTGCTTTACCCACTATGCCACCTAGCCACCCCTTGTTAATAAGTTTCTGAGGTCAAATTTGAACTCAGGAAGAGTCTTTCTAACTTCTGGTCTGATTTCTATCCACTCTACCACCTTCTGCCCACATGTATCTCAGATTGCTCATTATGAGCTCATTGCTACCCCCTCTCTGTTAGGAGCTGGATAGCCTTCATCATCATCAAGAAACTTTATTAAGCATCTACTTAATTTTTAAGTATCATATTATTCACTGTTGGGGGGGGGTGGCAGATGGTTGGCCATTGCAATGCAAACACAACATCTTTCTCATTCCCGCCTCCCCCCCCCCCCCCCCCAAGCCTGGATCACATTCTTCCACAAATACACATAGGGTTTTTAGGAAAATGGGTTCAAGCCTCAAGAGCAGATGTGGCAAAGAGATAACTCCTATCTCCTGATTAGATGGGGGGGTCCTTTTCCTCCTTCCTGGAGTTCTCATGAAGATACCCTGAGGTGAAACCCTTGGCCCTGCAGGTCAAGGTAGTTGTTGCCAAGCCTTGAAGCTGCTTTTTCTGATTGCATCTGATTTGTAATCTCTCAGCTCTAGTTGGATGCATGGTCTAATTTCCAATAATATGATCATTTGGAGGATGGGGGATGGAGAGTGTGATACTCTCCCTTTTTACTATTGCCGACCTCTAATACAGCTACAAGGGACTGCTCTTTCAAATTCTTGAAGCTTGATTCTCAAAGTAACTGCTGGAATGCCTCTTCTAGAATAGCCTTATGCTATGATCCAAGTCCACAGGTTTTTCTAATTCTTTCAAAGCCAGTACATTTACCCCTATGTATACCTTTCATTGATTGATTGATTCAGAGGTGTTCAGAAATTGACCATTGATTGACTGACTCTGTGAAAACGTCAAGAGACTCCTACCCTTACACTGGTAAATACAAAACATAGGCAAAACAGATAAAAGGTATCCTTGGTGAGTGATTGGGTAGGCAGTTCTAGCAACTGGGGTAGCATTGGAGAGGGCAGACCAGGAAAGGCATCATGCAAAATGGAACACGTGGGTTCTGTTTTGAAAGGAACCAGGAAGAGGTAAGAATACCGAGAGAGTATTTTGATTTGGTTGAGAGTTTTGGGTAGTCCAATCATGGAAACTTTAAAAGAGTAAGAGAGTGTGGAGTGTGTTGAATGCTTTGGGAATTCTCAGTACTGGGAAGCACTGTGCAGTGTAGAGAATGACAGCTTTGGAGGGGTAATTCAGGGATTATTCATCCGAAGTGACTGAGACACTGAATATTCAACTAAAAGCACAACTACTGGGTCTGAGAGATATGGGGAAATGAGATAGTGACCTGAGTATTAGTGTGATTTCCCTGTGATTTCTCTCTTAGAGGGTAAATACTAGTAGAAACAGCTATAATGAAAGGGTAGGAATAACTTTATGTCTAATAAAAGATAACTGAATCATGTATTTTCTGAACTCTTCCTAATTCTCATTGGAAAGAGATCAGTAGAAGACAGGGACAGAGATGGGGACAGGGTAACCCAGAGCAAGTGGTGTGTATGCCTTGTCTAAAGTAGTCCCATGAGTAATGAGTAGAAAGTTCAGGATTTGAACCCAGGTCCTCCAGTCCCAAATTCTATGCTGATTTCCCTATACCAAACTGTAAAGAGATTTGCTCACATAAATGTCAAAAATCATTGCCTGCTCCCTTCAAAGCATTTATAATTATATGAGATACTGATCCAAGACAATGGAACAAACTGGAACATTCTTCCATGTAATTGCTAACTCCCAGACTTTTGCCAACTATCTCTGGCCAAGTGGTTGTCACACCCTGGAATGAATTGGATTCTCTTTGGGGAGCCTCCCATCCATCTGCCATGCTAGGCTTCTGGTGAAAGATTTACTCTGGGTTGCCTTAGATGTGTTCTCAAATCTCCAGTTTAAGAGTGAATTGAAGAAGGACCACCATGGTGTCCAAGGAAAGCTTTGGCCAAGACTTCTGTCCACTTTCCATGTTACTGCTAAGGGATTCCTGTCTGTGACTGGGATAAATCCTACAGTGATAGCTGAAATCAATGCAGACATAGATCTTCTTTGGTCCCTTGACTCTTTCTATCCTGGAGTTATGACTAAGGGCTAGGTCCCTCTCTCCAATTGCACATGGAAAGTTCTCACTATTTGGATTACAGTAATAGTTTAAAAGGCAGTTAGCTGGTGCAGTGGATAGAGTACCTGACCTGGAGTACGGAAGATTTATCTACTTGAGTTCAAATATGACCTCAGACACTTACTAGCTGTGTGACCCTGGGCAAATCACTTAGCCTTGTTTGTCCAAGTTTCCTCATCCGTAGAGAATAGAGAATCCATAGAGAATCCGTAGCTAGAATAGGAAAGGGCAAACCACTCTAGTATCTTTGCCAAGAAAACTCCAAAATGGGGCCATGAAGAGTCAGACATGACTCAACAATGACAACAACAACAGTATATTATAGCATTATCCAATGAAGGCTCTACCCAGATAGTTCTCTTTGTGGGTACTATCTTTCACCAAAGAAAAGTTTTTATATAATAAATCTTGATAATTTCTATTTATAATATAGAATCTACAGGATATTAAAATTCTAATTACTTGTAGTTAGTAGGCAGAGACCCTATGGAGTTTATGATACAGAGCTGAGCAAAATGGCACCTTGCCAAGTTCCCCAAATCAGGTAGCAAATGTTCTGGTTAGAGAATAAAAATACATGTAACTTCAACTAAAATCTGAGGGAAATTTATTTTTAGGGGTTTGTGTCATAGGTCCACACAACTAGCTGCATTTTGGACAAACATTGGCAAAATAAGTTATTAATAATAATGCTGACTAGAATTCAGTTCAAATAAGTCAGACCCAGTGACCCTACAGATTTTATTGATCTTGGATCTATGAAATCCTCTTTGGTTTATAAAATTCATCATTGAATATTAGAGTAGGAGAGAGGGACCTTAACATTGTCAAGTCCAAATTACCCTTCAAGGCTATCAAGTCTAATTTTTGATTTTAGAGATAAAGAAGTCAGAGACTGAGGAGATGTAGGGATTAGACCATGATCACATAGGCAGGAAGTAATAAAGATGGAATTCCAAGATTCCAAATTCCAAGGTCTTTCCCTGCACCATCCTTCTTCCTCTCACTCTACGGGTTCATATTATGAGTAAGTAGAGGCAGCAAGCATAGATAATCCTTGGTGGAAGAAGATCATCTGATTCTCCCTTATCATTTTATTGATGATAAATTTTTTTTTTTTAGGTTTTTGCAAGGCAAATGGGGTTAAGTGGCTTACCCAAGGCCGCACAGCTAGGTAATTATTAAGTGTCTGAGACCGGATTTGAACTCAGGTACTCCTGACTCCAGGGCCGATGCTTTATCCACTACACCACCTAGCTGCCCCAATAATAAAATTTAAAACCAAAGCTGCTACTTAACTTACTGGAAGTCACCCAGCTCATTCATGCCCGGGTGTTAGATCTAGAGCCCAGGTGTTTTTACTTTTACACTGCCATTTCTACTACACACACTTCTTGGTCAATGTGAGTTGTATACCAGGGCAACTGGTACCCCCCTCCCCCCCAACAACAATGCTGATGACAACAACAGCAGCAACAACAACTGCAACAACCTATACCCAACATAATTTAGTCTGAATTAATAATATTTTCTCTACCACTTTCTTGTCTCAAAAACAACAAAACCATAAATTAAGTCCAATTTGTAGCATTTGAACGTTTCCAAGCTACCCACTTGCACAGAAAGTTCCTCATCTCCACTTACTGATTTACTTTTAAAAGCTCTGATGTGAGTTATGATAGAATGTTCTTTTCCTGCTCTGTTATCTAGATTAATCCACTTAACCTCTCTGTGCATTTTCCCCCTTTAGTGAATGTATTTGTTAGGTTTTTTTTGGCAAGGCAATGGGGTTGAGTGACTTGCTCAAGGCCACACAGCTAGGTAATTAACTGTCTGAGGTAGGATTTGAACTCAGGTCCTTCTGACTCCAGGGTCAGTACTCTATCCACTGCACCACCTAGCTGCCCCCTAGTGAATGTATCTGGAGGACTCACTGGGTACATGGGACTAATTGAATTGTCCCTTTACTGATCATGTCACTGATATTTTTCATCATGATAAATACATGAGTAGCAAGAAAGCAGCATCAATCTGCACTGAGGGTTTTGGGAGAAAGTTGCTAGGTAAAATTAAGGCATTAATGTTTGGAAGGCCATGTGGCAAGGATAAAATGTAGCTTTTTTAGAAGTTTTCCTCTGACTTTGCATCAGTGAGCCAATTTTGTCTAAGAGAAAGTTAAAGGGAATCCACCTTTTAGCTGGGGTTTCCAAGAAACTTATATGATTAAAAAAAAAGTTATCTAATCAACCCAAAGGGATTTATGAAGGCTTCTTATATTGGTCTTGCTTTAGGTTCCCTTAAACATTTCCCTGCTTTCCTTATCTGACAATTGAAGCATCTTCTTTGAATGTAGAGCTCAGAGATCATCTCATCTGACTATTTATAGAATGAAAGACAGATAACATTAATAAGTTATAGCTATAGATATAGATATCGATATGGATGAGGAAACTGAAGTCACAAAGTGATTTGTCTAGGACCACATAACCAGGAAATAGGAGAACTAGGATTTGAACCAGGACCTCTGGGTGGACTCCAGAGCTCTCTCTCTATCATACTATAGTACTAAGGAAATTTCCTAGAGTTAATATTTTAATTTATTCCATCATTACCACTAGAATACATAAAACCAAATAATTCCAACCAGAAAAAGTTTCTGGACCATTTGGGGACTTCTAGGAGTGTTGTTCCTGAATAGACCCAGGAGATGAAAATCTAGGTTTGCAGAGAGAGGTTAAAAAGATGTTATGAACAGAAGGAAATGTTCACCAGCACCTCAATGCTCTCCTTTACTAAGTGCCCCTGCTTCATCTGCCAGCTCATCTCTACCAATGCCTAGATCATATTCCTAAATTTTAACTGTAGGAATACAATATTAACATCTGGATGAAATTCACTTGATTTTCTGGAGTAGCCTCAAATCCAGATGTTTGACATTATGAAGATACAACCTAAGAGATCCAGGCAGCTGTTAGCACTAAAAACACTGACACCATATCTATATAGAAAAAGGAAAAAAAAATTCTGTTAACTATCCAATCTGGGCATGGAATCTACTCTCACATTTCCTATAGCTTGTCCTCTTGAGTATTCAAAGCTCACAAGGTTATGACCATCTCAGATCCCCTTTATCTAAAAGCAGGAAGAAATAGATATAATAGCAAGAGAAGCAACAGAAGGACTATGCAATCATGGACCACAACCTTGGTGAGGAGGTAAAGACCCAAGGTCTAGCTTCCAACTTGAGGTTTAGTCCTTGCCTCCTCATTGACCACATCAAGTAGGAAAAAAAATCAAAGATGAGAGAATGATCCTGGCTTACTAGTGGATTTTGGATTCTTCTCTTCAATTGGCATACTAGAATCAGGTACAGAAATTCTGTGCATGCTCCAAATCTGGGAGCAGAGAACTTCCATTACTTGTCATCATGCAGTCTTTTCCACATAGGGGACTGTATCAAATCTGTCCCCTGCTCCAATCACTCTGTTACCTTGACATCTTTTTTTTAGAAATCACTAATCACATTGGATTAAATGACATAAAGAAAATCCCAACCTAATGTTTCTATTTCAATATTGAAATATAACCTCCTGTAGCTGAAATCTTATTATATTGAATTTCAAATTGCTGTGGAAATTTTGATCTACTGAAATTTTATTGGATTAGGACATAGACTTTTAGGAGATTAACTTAATTGAACCCACTTTTTGTATATGTGGAAGTTCCCACTGAGATGTTAGAAGTGTATCTGGTGAACAAAGTTATAGAGCACTTGACTATGCAGTCCTTTCCCTAAAAATGGAGGAATTCATGAAAAAAGAATATAACTGCTTACAACTTGCCAGGCATTGGACACTGAGGATACAAATATAAAAGCAAAGTCATTTTTCATCCTCAATAAACTTAAGTTTCAATAGGGGAGTTGCAAACTGGTTGAAGGTAACCTACTGGCCTCAAATCTAGTGAGTTAGGGGGATGTGTACCCTAAGCATGTGAAGACTTCTGGTGGAATGGATACATCCAATTCAAACATGAGTCAAGTCATCAGCCCTGATGCCATTGGTCCTCTTCTAAAATGAAAGACAAACAACAAGCCAGTCTCCTAAGAAAAGAACAGATATTTCATGGACAACACATCAACATCTGAAGAAAATTATTAATTCTTTGAATCCTCTTCTGATAGGAAAAAGGAATAGAAAGTGGTCCCAGAAATAGAGTGATAGTCAGGGACTTCACTATGAAAAAAAAGCAAACCTGGACCTTGTTTTCTCACTATTGTTGTGAATTAAATAAAATTGTGAATTAAAAAGTCTATTAAATCATAATACAATTCCAAGTAAAAAAATTAGAGGTTAGCCTAAAATGTTAGGTTGTCACTATAGGTTTCTAAGGGGAGAGAGAAGAACTCATGGAAGAATGAGGGATTCTTTCTCCATTGACTTTTGGTATATTTCTCTTCTGGGGAAGTCTTAACCATAATTACTACTGTTTTGGTCCTTTTTTGGAAGGTTAGGACTCAATGAAGAAGAAAAGAGAACTTCCCATAACTCCTTTATTTTTTTTACACTCTTTGGATGGGTTGAAATAAAGAACATTCTGCAGTGTATATTATTGTTTATTTGTTCAGGAACTAAGGATTTTTCATGAATGTTTGGGAGAACTAGACATGAGCTATATTATGATATATATTTCCAGGGGTTTCTGAGTTGAGTGGGGGAGAAGGTTTTGGGAAATTAGAAATATTCTGAATTTTTCAGAATAAGTGTTGATTTGGGACATCAGTTAGTGTTATTAGTGGGATACTTTCAAGATTTAAACCCAGTGCATGTAAACCCTAGAGCCTTGAGTTCTGGAACGTCATAATATGAGAAAATAAAAACTTGAGATAAATTGAGATATGATTGCTCACAACTTAGAAGTCTTTTTTATTATACAAAATCATGAGATTTACTATGACAAAATATGGTCTATTAATTATAAGGATGATGATGATGATAGTTCATATGTATATGTAAATCTATAGAGCTAGAAAAACCCATCAAATCCAAACTTCTCTCTAAGACTAGAACTGAACTATGGATTTTTCCAAATCTTCTGTACTCATTTTCATTATTACTCCTCACTCTTTCTTCAGGGTAAACTATCATTGCTCTTTCCATTTTATGGAGGTCACAGAAGAGTGACTTGTCCAGCTTCATATTTCAATGAGAGATGAGACCTCCCAGTCCCCGACATCTTCACTTATTGTATTTTCCCCTTGTCCAACTTCTTTCTGTTTCTTCCTTCTATATTGCCCTGGGGTTGACTTATATCACCCAGATCACACATTCTTACACAAGACATCGACAATCTGTCCACTCTTCAAATAGCAGAACTGAAGAAAAGAAAACAAACCAACCAAAGGTACCCTACAGGGCAAACCGGGAAGATTGGACTTTGCAGCTGGAAATGTTGGCTCTGGTTTCTTTACTGCAACTCCAGTCAGCTAAAAGCTATGCCTGGGAGCAAGTCACATCTTCATTTTCTTGAGTGACCCCAGCATGTCTTTCACATTCTTACCTTTATTTCACCTCTTTCCCCATTTTTTTGAGCCTTTACTCAATCCATAAATAACAACTTTATTTTCAATACTTTGCAATCACAGGAAGTATTGCTGTGAATTTTTTAATGTCTATGAGGCCTTTCTGTGTTTGACCTATTTTGGAGGCATATTCCTAGCAAAGAGATCTCTAGATCAAAGAGCATGGACATTTTAATCACTAAAAACAAACAAAATACCAAATTGTCTTCTAGAATGGTTAGACCATTCTAGACCAGCTCTATCAATAAAAGTGCAGATTAAAGTATATATATATATATATATATATATATATATATATATATACACACATATACACACAAACAACTTTATAAATATAGATATACATATATATAATATATACACATATATATGTGTGTATTTTTAACTATCATCTATCTATTTAGCTATGACTTTTTTCAGATTATGCAGAAGAGAGCTTCTTGCTTCTTTTCTTTCTTACTTGCCTTACTCATTGAGATATACTGATAGTCTTACTGTCCCAACTATTTTTTTTCTTCCCTTTTTGGAAGTGATCATTCTTGGTCTTTTTGCCTCATCTCTCTCTCTTACATTACTTTAATGACTGAATAGATGTAACCTCAGTCAAACTGTGACCTAGGAAAGACCTAGTTTTTAAAAGGCCAAGTCTCCCACTGGATCCAGGACCAATTCCAATTGTCCTGGTCCATATGTGACTACTGTCTCTGGAGAAGAAAGTGAAGCTGATGACTTTGCATTGCATTTCCTCACTTTCATGTCATGGCATCACTCCCCACCAATGTCATGGTCTTCTTTGACAATGTAGAACAGATAACACGAATGACATGGCTAATGTGGGAATTTATTTTGCTTGATCATACATATTTATAAAGTAATTGGTTTATCTCTCTCTTTGTTTTTTTTTTCAAGGCAATGGAGTTAAGTGATTTGTCCAAGGTCACCCAGCTACTTTAATTATTAAGTGTCTGAGGTCGAATTTGAACTCAAGTCCTTCTGACTCCAGGGTTGGTGCTCTATCCACTGTGCCACTTGGCTGGCCCCTATCTCTCTTTCTCAATGAAGGAAAGAGTGATTCACAACTGATAATTAGATAAAATTGAATTTTAAAAAAAGAGTTTAAAAAAAGAGATAAGTAGATAGGAGCATGGAAATCATTCCAAGACAGAGGAAGTGATGGTGTGTGTAGGAAATAGCCAGTAGATTAACCTGGCTAAATCACTTGATTTTTGGATTTTCTTTGTGAGTTGGAGGAGATTTGAGATTCTTTTTTTTTTAAGGCAAAGAGGAAATAGTTATGGAAAATTAAAGAGCAAAAGAGAGGGGATAATTGATAGAGAAAAATCCTTTACAATCTAGGAAGAGATGAGATCATATATTAGAATTGAAGTGTACCTTAGAAATCATCCCATTTCACCTCATTTTATATTTTAGTGGCTTCTCAGCTAGTCTCCTTGACTGTACTCTTCTCTTCAGCTCTCCAATCCATTCCACACACCAGATATGACTTAAGCTGGAAGGGACTTTAGAGGTCATTTAGCTCAACTTTTCATTTTACAACTGAGAGAACTGAAGCCTAAAGAAATTGAATAACTTGCCAAAGGTTATATGAGTAAAGGACCCAAGATAGGAACCTAGAACTTCAGTGATTTTTCTTCCTTTATCCCACAATTTTTAGTAAAGCACAGTTCTGACACCACCCCCCTCCCTGCAAATGGCTAAATTCAACATTTCCAAGTTTGAAAGTCTAGTGTTAAATGATTCTTATCTAGAATCTATCTACTCTTTATATTTTTATTAATCTAGCTCCAATACAACCTTCTAGGTTTATCTCATCTTATTTTCCTTCAGTAAACTTATGCTTCAGCTAAGTTAATTTATTTATAGTTTCTGAACCTTATTGCCTGTCTGTGCAAAAAGAACCTCTTTTTGCCCACCCCCATCTATTAAAATCCTACCCATTATTCTTGGCTCAGATAAAATGCTACCTTTTCCTGGAGACCTGCCTTGGTTTTAATAGCCAGTATTTATCCCTCTTTCTTTTGGAATTTAACATATAAACTAGTATTGAAGTTATTTTTGTACATGTTAATTTTCTTTACAATACTGTATCTTAGAGAGCAAGGATTATCTGAATATTTTTTTAATATTCTATATCCCCAGCATAGTGCCTTGTCCATAGATGACAATAAAAGTTCATTTAAATAAATCATGCCTTGCATATTTTTCTCTCTGCTACTTTTCATTTGGTACCTCAGTGGATAGAGTGACTGGACTTGGAAGCAGAAAATATTGCATTCAAATCCAGTCTCAGAAACTCCTTAGCTATGTAACCTTGGGCAAGTCACTTTGCTTCTGTTTGCCACTGGAAAAGGAAATCTCAAACCCCTACAGTATCTTTGACAAGAAAATCCCCCCGACAGAGGTCCATAGGATTATGAAGAGTTGGACACAAATGAAATGAGTGGATAACAAATTTTCACTCCTTTCAAAGAGAGTAAAAACTGATTCCTCTAGATAAGGGATTCTTTACTTTCTGTGTTTCACAGGTAACTCTGGAAGGATGGTGAAAACATATACACACCTGCTCAGAATACTTGTTTTTTAAAATTAGCAACTGATTTGTTTCCATGTTGGTTGTTGTTTAGTTATTTCCAATTCTCTGTGATCTCATTTGGGGTTTTCTTGGCAAAGATACTGTAGAGCTTTGCCATTTCTTTCTTTAGCTTCCTCAGATGAGGAAACTGAGGCAAACAGGATTAAGTAACTTCCCCAGGATCACACAGCTGTGTGTCTGAGGTTGGATTTGAACTCAGGTCTTCCTGACTCCAGATCTGGTACTCTATCCACTGTGTCATTTAGCAATGCTAAATTTCAATAAGGAGTTAGTGAAAAATAGGACATTTTTCCCCCTATCCAAATTCCCTGAACCCTAAAAGTTATCCATGGAAAAGATCTGAGGGCTCCAGACTTCAATTCTAGATAATGTAGGGTCATCCCATACATTAAACTGGTTAAGCTGATTTTTCCTAAAACCAAATGTTTTAAAAATTGTCCTAAACCTTTCCCATTTCTCACAAAACAGTGGGAATATAGGTTATCCTGGTATCTGTGGAGTCAAATTGCAAAGAAAAGATTACTGTGGTTGTCAGGAAGACACTGGACTCCTTGAAAGTTTGAGAGATGTTCCGTATGACAGGGGAAGAAACCCTTAAATCAAAAGACTGAAATTCATTTATTCCAATTCACCTTTAAGTGAGGACTGGAAACTTTTCTCTAAAGGAAGAAGTAAGCAAAATTTTAATAGGTACGATAAAAAGCTAATAGAACCAGCAACAATTCTTCTCCTCCACATCCTCATTGGATGTCCTTTCCCCACTCCTTTCCTCCCTTCCCTCTCTTCTTCTCCCCTCCTTTCCCTTCTCATCCCCACTCCATAACCTTAGCATACTACTGGCACATAGATTCTAAACTAATGTTCTCTTCCCCTATTTATTGAATTAAATTTGTCTTAGAAACTCAGCCTTTTTTCTTTGTAATTTTCTACCCTGATATCTTTTCCCACTACCCCACCCCCAACTCCCACTTCTCCTGCTAACCCAGTACCTCAGTACTCTTCATTTTCCTTTTTGTATTTTAGGGTGAATTTCTTTAGGGATGTAGGTTGATCCCCACTATTCCTTTGTTAATTTTTTCTCAGATATTTTCATTGTAAGCCAACTCTCCTGTATTTTATAATGAAAGGCTTTGTCTGAAGTTAAAGTAATTTCAGGCTTCAGGGAGCAAGTTGGGGACATGTGGGTGAGTTGGGAGATTTTTGTGTTTATAAAATTTTTGTGTTTATAAAATTACAACATACCTAATCCTAGACCTTGCTCTAGAAGTAAACCTACTTCAGTGTTTTTTTAGCAGAGGAAAAAGGCAGATGGAATAATTGATGATTTCTATCTGTCCCATGCATGGTGTTCTCCTTTTCCTGCAAAAAATAAAGAAACAAGAAAACAAACAAAATAGATCCTAAACCGTCCCTTTCAATAGTTTCTGGAGGTCTAATGCTAGTTACTACTGGGGATGAGGTACCTTCTCTGGGTACCTCTGTCTTTATCTAATCACAGCTCCGGAACCTATTGACTTCTTTCCCCAAGCTCAAGTCTTTTTGTTTTGTTTTGTTTTTTTTTAGATTTTTGCAGGGCAATGGGGTTAAGTGGCTTGCTCAAGGCCACACAACCAGGTACTCAAGTGTCTGAGGTCAGATTTGAACTCAGGTACTCCTGACTCCAAGGCCAGTGCTCTATCCACTGTGCTAGCTAGCTGCCCAAGTCTTCCTTTCTTTTCTGGTAATTTCTTACCTCTGTCTCTTGCTGCCTCTCCCTTTCTCACTCCCCACAGATAGCCAGATGAATTGAATTTTTGATCTTAGAGAGATCATCTAATGTAGCCTCTATTTGACAGATGAATCCCCAGAAAATTAAGTGACTTGGCTAAGATCTGGAAAAAGCTGGAAATTAGATTTGGATTTGAAATGAGAAGATGATGATGATGATGATGATAATGATAGTGATGATGAAGATGTGGTGATGATGAAGATACTGATGATGTTGTTTGTCCTTCATTTCAAAGAAGACTTAAGAGAGATGATGCTATGATAAGCACGTGAATTAAATCTGAGTGAGGAGGTGCTATGCTAAGCCACCAGCCTCACTTTCTCCTCCAAAGCCATCTGGGTCCAATGGCCAGATATGAATCAGGATAACTGGAGATGTGAATGTGAAGCAGTCCAAATTAATGACTTGTTCAAGGTCACACAACTTGTGCCTAAGTTTAGATTTGAACTCAGGTCCTCCTGCTTCTAAAACAGGTGCTCTTTTTACAGCACCCATGAGTTTTGTTTCTACTACTAAGTCTCTAATGGCTGTGAGTCATTAAGAGAGTTATTTATTTACCTAGGAATAAATTTCTCCATACACAAAATAGAAAGGTTGAACTTGGTGTTAAATCTCTATGATACCTGCAGTTGGTGTGAGAGTTAGACTAGAAAATAGGTCCCCTATCTTGGGTCTATGTTCTTTGAATGATATGACAATGTAGGAACCTAGGTTGGATTTACAACCTTGCTCCTTTCTAGATGATAGACCTAAACGATTAAATGCTAATTTGGTCATATTGCTTCCTGTGAATTCAATTATAAAGTGTGCATCAATCAATAAACATCAAGTGCCTACTATTTGTTAGGCACTGTGTCAGTGTCAAATTAGAAAAAAGAGTGTATTTAAATACTGTAAATTTGAAATAAACATCTACTTTGATTTTTAACATGGGATTAACTTTAGCCCAAAAGTTTAACACCTTAGGTTTCTTTGAGTTGCTTGGTGGCTCCTGGGTTGGTTTGAATTTTCCATTTCCAGGGTGAAGGTGTGTGCTTTGGTTTTAAGACCCATGTAAATTGTCTTTTGAGCTAGTTTGTCAATGTTTCCTTTCTTATGCATTGTTAAGTGATGCTACAGATGTGATTTTTTTTTTGTGTGTAGCAAAACTCTGTTTCTAAATATAGGGTCAATGATGTGGCTAAGTGAGAAAATAAAGATGTTAGATAAATTTTGTGCTGGAATGGCTATAGCCTTTTATACCTGGAGACTCTCACAGGTTCAGAAAGCATGTGTTTCTGTGGGATTATTTCAAGCTGGTTCATCTCCAAAGTCATCCATTAGCTATGAAGGACAGAGTGTTTGAGGTGATGTCCAGATTTCTCCAGTCTTGGTATCTTCTGACAGCAATAACTAAAGTCCCAGCAACTTTTCCTTTGGTTTCATAAGGTGACTAAGGTAGAGAGGTTTACAGGAGTATGATTTACAAAATAACTCCATTCATACCACTTCCAATACAGAGAATTGGTAAGATCCAGATGAAAAAAGTCTTTTAGGTTTTAGTTTTAAAATGTTTTTTTAGTTTTTAATTTTAAGAATTTTCTTTCCTGTATAGTATTTATGATGTTCTAAATTTTATGTTAAGAAAAGTGAATATTGTCTGAAATTGATTTTTTTATTTAAATTGAGGTATTAGCTCAAAATGTCACAAAATTCTAGGGAATTACTAGGGAGAAAATGTTTTGTGTGTTACCAATTTTATTTTGTATATTGTATTTTATAGGTTACTATGTTAGAAAAGTGCATATTATTAGAATTAATGTTTTATTTTGAAGAACTGTAGGCAGAGAGGTATATTTACAGCAATCGATAATGAAAGATAACAGTTTTTGGTGGATGCAAGAACTCAACCCTCTAATTTGCATAGGTTCAATGTATTGATATTTATGATTTTAACTTTTGCAATATTTTCTAGTAATGTTACTCCATGAAAATGGAGGGTTGATTGGATTTTCTCCCTTTCCAATTTTCCAGTTCTCTTTTATATGTTGATTCTGAATTAGAATGCAAGCTCTTTGAGGGCAAGGACTATTTTTTTGTTTTTCCTCCTATTCCCAGTATTAAGCCCTTAAGAAATCTTGTTGACTACCTGATTATAGTATTGGCAGACCCTCAGTCAATTTGTCCTTGCAGTGAGTCCTAAGCAGTTTAGCTATTGATCTTTTACTTTGTAGGGTAACTTGATGTGAGAAATAGAACTGAGTTACTTCCAAAACTGTATAAATTGGAAATAAATACTTAATTTGGTTTTATTGTGAGAGTATAGGACTACATAGTTTTTAGGTCACTCCCACTTCTGAATCAATGACCTGCCTAACACAGTATTGAAAAAAACAAAAACAAAAACAAACACAAGCTGTTATTATCATGTCGGCTACACTTCTATGATTTTTTTAAACATAATAAAATAACAATTACCTCATTAATGTAAGGCCTTGGTGATAAAACCATCAGGGGACATACCTAATGGAACATTTGAGAAAATTAGGGGAAGAAATGCTGCAGAAGGTCCTGTACTTCTTCTTTTGGCCACAGGATGGCACACTCTTCTTAGGAGAACAGACAGCCATAGTGAAAATAGTGATGTCAAAGCGATGCCAAGGATAAAATCATTGACTTGGTGTGTCAAAATGCATCTCATTCATCCCATGGCTCAGCATAAATTATATTCCCTAAACAGGGAAAAAAGCCTCCAAACCTAACACATCATATGGGTCTCTAAAACTTAAATCAGCATAGGAAAGGTGTACAAAGTGGGACATTCTAATTAATCTCTTTGGGATTACTGTGATTCTTTACCCTTCTCACTTAGAAAACCTCCAAACAGAAGTCTTGATCTTTGATTAATTTTCCATTACTACCCAAGGATGAAAACAGGAAAACATATTTCTCCAAAGGCTGATTGAATTGTTGGTCTTTTCTTCTCTGGGATAACCCCATTCTTGGTTCAATACACACAATTAATTCAAATACATAGCTAAATTTGCTATTCAAAGGAATTTGGAGGTAAGAAGTTTCTGAATTTGAACTGCAATGTCCTCTCTTCATATTATTCGGTTTGGCAAATGTCTAAAGCAAAGAATCCTAAAAACATATAGTTGGAAGGGATTTCTCTGGATGAATCAACTGAAGTCTAGATAGATAGATAAAGTACTTTGTCCATATCCCAATGCCCGGAATTCCTCCTCCTCTCTTTGACTTGAGAATCCATAGCTTCCTTTAAAGTTCAACTTATCTACTATCTCCTATATGAAGCCTTTCCTGAAACCCCCTCCAGGTGCTAATCCCACCTTCTCCCATTACTTTTACTTTCTTACTTGTATGCACTCTATTTACCTTGATAGAATGTAAATTCCTTGAGGGGAATGTTCAGCTTCTGCTTCTTATTATCTGTGAGACAGTGGATTGATCCCTTAACTTTCTTTTATTTTCAATAAAAATCAGGGGGTTGAACAAGATTGTTCCAGTTTTAGAGTTGTGATCTTAAGTTCCCATGACCATTTCATTTTTGTTTTTGTATCCCTGCTATTTAACACAGTGCTTGGTACATATTAAATAAATGCTGCTTGATTGATTGTCCAAGGACACAATATTAAAACAGAATTTCCTGGTACTCTTTGTCACTTATCTCACATTCTCTTCTATATTCCTGCTTCTTGCAATTACAGTTTTTCATGGTGGAATAACTTGTATATTCTGCTCAAAGATCAAGCAATTTCCTTTAGTGTCTTTTGGCTCCTGGAGAAACAAGAGCACTTTTTTTTTTTTATGTAGGACACAGGTTCATCGCCTTTGAATTTTACTCAGAACTGCTGTCCTGACAGTCAGCTAACTCTTTCATCTCTTAGACTCCTCATCATATAGCTGCTTGAGAGCCTTTCTCTTGCTTGTGGACACTGAGTCCCTTACAGAATTTCCTTTAGGTGAGACACATAGGAGCAGTGCCTTTTAGGTGACTTTCAATTTTGATTCTTCAGAGATTATGATTGTTCAAGATTTGCAAACATATGGCACCATCTGGCAAACATTTATGTTGAAGAAGCAGGTCTTTGCCCCTAGAAGTAGTTTGAAATCTCTAAAACCATTCATTGTCCAGTATTTCTTATGTCCTCTCATTGACTTTTGGTAATGGTTATCCAAGATGCAAGTGCTGATGGATTAATAAATGAACTTGCTATCCATTTGTATACCTTGATAATTTTTCATCCACTTAGTTTTTCTAGTGTAGCACATCAGAGCAATCCCTTGAATAATTTTGTATTATTAAGGAGGTCCTTTGGGGACTTTGATGCAGCCTGAAATATAGCAGATATTACTATTTAAAGGAGAGGCTCTACAAAAAATGATGATTGGTAGAGGGAAGGACAGGGGCCCTTTGGCATTATATGTAGAGTAGAAAGAGCAATTTCCCCCTTTCCATTGTGCCCACTGCTGTTAGATGGAAGGGAGGGAAGGAATAAGGCGGCTGGATAGGCAAGCAAACCTGGAGCACAGACAAAAATAAGGACAGGGAAGGAGACAAAGGAAGGATGGCAGAGAGGTGTGTGAGATGATAAGAGAGGCAGGAAAAGAATACAGGAAAACAACCACTAGGGAGCTGAAGGAGTGTGGGATCAGGGTGGGAAAGAGAGAAGGTTCCCTACTCCCAAAGGGCAATAAAACTGTGCATACTCTTTGTATCTAGCAATACCATTACTATATATGTGTGTGTGTGTGTGTGTGTGTGTGTGTGTGTGTGTGTGTGTGTATGCCAAAGAGACCATAAAAAAGAGGAAAAGACCCACATGTACAAAAATGTTTATAGCAACTCTTTTTGTAATGACAAAGAATTGGACATTGAGAGGACACCCATCTATTGGGGGATAACTGAACAAATTATGGTATATGAATGTGATGGAGTACTAATGCTCTGTTAGAAATCATGAACAAACAGACCTGAGAAAAATAAGGAAAAACATGTATGAATTAATGCTGAGTGAAATGAGCAGGACTAAAACATTGGACACAGTAATAGCAAAATTGTGTGATGGTGGACTTAACTCTCCTCAGAACTACAATTATCAAAGACTTGGGATGGAAAATACCATTCACATCCAGAGAAAGAACCACAGAGTCATGTGAATGTAGACCAAAACTTAATATTTTCATTTAAAAAATTTGTTTTGCTTTATGTTTTTCCCTTCTCATATTTTCCCCCTTTTGTTCTGATTCTTTTACAACATGATTAATATAGAAATATGTTTAAAATAACCTATAAAAGCTTATTCCCTGTCAAGGGAAAGGGGGAGTGAAGAGAGGGAGGAAAAATGTGGAACTCAAAATCTTAAAAAAAATTAATGTTAAAAATGATCTTTGCATGGATTTGGAAAAATAAATAAATTTTTATAAAAAAAGAAGAAAAGAGAGTTCCCAACTTTCCACTTCAAAATGACCTATCCCATCTAGAATTTGAATTAATCAATAAGTATTTATCAAGCATCTTGAGAGTCTGTAAATTCTGCTTTGATCTTGTATTTCAGGATGGAAAGGAAGAAATTATCTGAGTTAGATAGCCCTAGTAGTAAAGGCTGGACCTGCAAGGGCAGCATGAATGACATAACTTATCATTTTGCTAGACAGGAGTAGAATGAAGAGACAAGGGAGAGCAAGAATGAGTAACTTAATTATATCAAAGCTGGGAAGAGACAGACAGAGAGACAGAGACAGAGAGAAACCAACACACACACACACACACACACACACACACACACACACACAGACACACAGATTGAGAGAGAGTCCCTGAAGAAATTTTTCTTGGGAAAATAAGAATAGTTGAATGGATGTATAAAAGGGCCATTGGCTATATCAGAAATAAAACAATAGTATGAGGCCATTTTATATCCTTTTCTACTTGATAGATCAAAGTACTGAAAGATGAGGCCATCTCAAATATGGGGAAAATCTGAAAACTCTATACCAAAATAAAAATAAAATAGAGAATTACATAATAAACGTTTAATTGTATTCTTCAGGAATCAGGAAGGTGACACAGAAGATTGAGTATTGGACCCAGAGTCAGGAAGACCTGAATTCAAATCCTGCCTCAGACACTTACTAGCTATGTAGCTTTGATTCAAGTCACTTAGGCTTTGCCTGCCTGTTTTTTCATCTGTTAAATGAGGATTATAGTAACATCTACCTCCCAGGATTATTGCAAGGATCAAATGAGATATTATTTGTAAAGTGTTTTGCAAAATTAAAGAGCCATGTAAATTCTAACTGTTATTATAAAGGAAAGAATATTGTATATGAATTTACATCAGTTTTAATTCTTACTTGTTTTAAGACCCTGGAGAAGTCATTCAACTATCTCATCCTCAGTTCCTTCATGTGTATAATAGTAATACTGGCACCATCTTCCTCTTAGGGTTGGGAGACCTTGAATCACTATATAAACATAAGTTATTATTCCCCCCCCTTTTTTATAGAGAAAATAAACAACTTTAAAGAACCTACTTCCAAGGAAGGCCAAAAGAAAAGACTAAAGACAGTTTTTCAGATTTCCAGGGAAAAGGCTTACCTTTAAGATGTTTGACATGGAAGAACCCTTAGAAATAATATAGTTAAGTTCTTCATTTTACAGAAGAAGGAACCCAGAGAGGGGAAGGGGCCATGAGAGGAATAAGGAAAAATCTGGAAATTTTCCAAAAATAAGGAAATTCTTCCCCCCCTGCAGGTTTTGACTAGGTTATGCTCTGTCAGAATACCTGGATTACTTTTTATTTCCCCAGCCAAGTAACAACTGGGGGTTCTGGGAAAGAAGCCAGGGTCCTTAGCCAACCTGTCTTAGGTAAGCATATTGGCCTAGTCCATGTTCCTGGAATAGAACACCTCTGGTCCCAAGGGTACTCATTCTTTCCCTGGGTAGTCATGAATCCTGGCCTGCCAAGGCTCAAGACCTGACCTATTCTGCAGCCACTCTCCCTTTCTGCTGTAGACAGCTGATCCACTTTTGTTAGATAGTAAGTGGGGGTATTGTGGAAAGGTGAAAAATCTCCTGATTTCTCTCTGTAAGGTTTGGGGACCATTAATAGCAACTCAACCAGCCTCTGCCTTAGTTTTGAACCTCATGGGGCTTTGGAAAAAGGCTGCAAGCAGCCTTCCTCTCCACCCACCAGCCTATTTGTGAGGTTGAGTGGGAGAGAGGCCCAGCCCAAGCCACACTTTTTTAAGGAACACAAAGAAAACCAAGTCTCCTTTTTATAGTGAAAAATAATGTAAAAGACCAAGGAGGTGGCATGGAAAACTCAGAATAGTATTACTCAGAAATTGACAGTTCTCTTGGCATCTTGGGCATATCATTACCTCCACTGAACCTCTGTTTCCTCATCTCTAAGATGGAAATAATTGTGCCAGTCTTGCCTACCTGAAAAAGTTGTTTTGACTGAATTCAATGGATAATGTATATAGTAACCATTAGGTGGTGCTATCTGGCAAAATGTAGAGATTTTAGGTGGCTTGTAAAAGTGAAAGAGGCATTTCATCTTTCCTTTCTCCTTGCATCAGAATTTCAACTATCTTACCAAGGGAGGAGTGACCACTATTCTCTCAACACATTTTCCTCTTAAGGAGTGGTCCAGGAGGCATGACCTTTCCTTGTCCACTTTTCTACTCAGTCTTCTCACTCTGATGCTGAAGTTTCATCAAGTGACTTTTGATTCAAGTCATCTTGGCTTACCTATGACTCTATGAACTTAGAGGTGAATGATCCCAAGTCATATGGTTAGTCTGTCTATGCTATTTATATACTTAAATAGTTATTAATGAGTGGAATATTCCTAGTAAAACCTTCACAGGGTTAATATTCCTAGTGAAATCCTCTCAAGGTTAAGAAATATGAAGAAAAACAAACTATTATTATTGGACTATTCCTAGAAAGACTTCGTATTCCAAAAGAGAAGCTTATGAGACACCTGCTTTATGATAAAGACTATTTTTACTAGACTTGGACATTACTTCATTTTAGATAGTTATAGATATGAAGGCTATTGAAATCTTTTTTTTATTTTTGGTTTTCTCACCAAGTGGATGATGAGGTAATATTTTATGAAAACTTTTCATTCTTTTCTTTGTTGCTGGGGTAGATTTTCATGAATATAATGTAACCCTGAAAAACTCAGCCATTGAATTGAAGGGGAGGGGTTGGGGGGGATTGTGTTAGGTCATATAATTTAGTTTGGCTGTCTTTCAAACTCTCACCACTTGATGTGAGATTGTGAGTCTGTCCTTTTCTCAAGCAAAGCAATTAAATTTTCATTTTGCTCAGAATCAGTCTCTGAAGATTTTGTTTAGTGGTTTTTATCCCACACATTAATGAAATCTAAATGATAATATCTTCATATCAACTGGTTCAGTCTTCTGATTGGGAAAGAAAGTTCTAATATCCTAGTTTCAGTTATTGTTCAAAAAGTTTTTCAGTATTGAGTTTCTTCATTTCAGTATCTTAGTGGTCACTACGATATGTAGATCTCCTATCTGGGATTTTCTTTGCAAAGATACTGGAGTGGTTTGTCATCTCCTTTTCCAACTCATTTTACAGAAGAGGAAACTTGCCCAGGGTCACACAGGAAGTATCTAATACTAGATTTGAACTCAGAAAGACGAGTCTTCCTGACTCTAGGTCCAGCACTCTATCCATTGCATCGAATAGTCTGATCAGAGGCTTAAACCTCTTATCTGTTTAGTCCTGGGTTTACTAACTCATTCATTGGTGTCTTCCACTGTACTGTTGATTGAACATAATTAACAGACATCAATCATACATCATTTATGTAGATTTATTGTACAAATCAAGAAATATAAACAGTTTAAATCTATAAAATATTGTAGAAAGCACCTGCTTTCTATTGAGACTAAAGGGGGTCAAATCTTTTCTGGTCTCTTGTGGATTCCAAGGAGCAGTTTGATCCGATCACACACCCTCAGGGATCTTTGATGAATAAATCTAGCCTCTAGAATCAAGGCTGCTCCACTTGTCTCTGAACTGGCATCACAACATGTCTGCAGGGTCTTTTCTTTTTTTCTTTTTAATCACCACTGGGATATCTTTATCCAATTCCAGACTTCAAATGAATTTAGCACTCCTGTTTTGGCTTTATTTCTCCTAGGGAATTTCTTTCCCAGAAAACATTGCTTTCAAGAGCTACAATTTCACAGAATTCAACACTTTTGAGACTTTCTTCTATGTCCAGAGAGAAAAGTCTGAAAACTCAATACATATATACTCACATGCATACATAAAAGTATTTACACACATGATAATGTCAATCTTAATTATTTTGGGCTAAAAATGAATAACAAAAATAGGTTATACATGAAGTTTATTCTTTAAGATTTACCTAGAACCCTATAAGTAGAAGATTTCATTAGGGCAAATTAAGAGAAGAATATTTATCAAAAACACACATAGAGTTATAAACATTTGATGGCCAATCAATCTGGTTCCACATTGGTGAATAAAGGTGTCACTGATTACTTTATGATTCTCTTAACCATCCACAAGGTCTGTTCTATGTCAGAACTGACAAAGATCTAATTAGCAGCAGGACTAGTGTCTCCTTTTCTGACTTGATGTTTTATGTTGTTATCAGATATATTATAGACATATAAGACTTTGAGAATTCTCCATTTCCAAAATGTCATAAATATAAGAATTTATTTAGAGCTCTTATAGAGATAAATAGACTAGTTTCCTGCCTTCTCAGGATGGTCTTTATCTAATTTTGACACAACTGGGAAAGCCAACTTGTAGATGCAATTTGAGGGGGACCAGGCTAATTTACAAAGACAGAGTCTGCTTCAGAATATATAGCTGAAGAGACTCAGCTCTTGAGGAGGATAAAAGCTAAAATTTAGATTTACAAACCTTAATGAGGAAACCAGTTTTTGAACAAAAATATAAGATTTAAAAATTTAACTTTCACAATATATACACATGTATGAAAACTCTGAAAATTAAAAAAAACATATTACAAATTTAAGGCCTTTTAGCAGTGCTTATTTAATCATCCTGCAAATAGTAGGCTCTCAGTGATTATTTATTTAATGAATGATGAATTATTTTTATTAAATATTTTATTTATTTTGAGTTTTACAATTTTCCCCCAATCTTACTTCCCTCCCCGCACCCCCCCCGAAGGCAATTTGCCAATCTTTACATTGTTTCCATGGTATGCATTGATCCAAATTGAATGTGATGAAAGAGAAATCATATCCTTAAGAAACATAAAATAAAAGAGATAGCAAGATCAGACAATAAGATATCAGGGTTTTTTCCAAATTGAAGGTAGTAGTCCTTGGTCTTTGTTCAAACTCCACAGTTCTTTCCTGTATACAGATGGTATTCTCCATTGCAGACAGCCCTAAATTGTCTCTGATTGTTGCACTGATGGAATGATCAAGTCCATCCAGGTTGATCATCGCCCCCATGTTGCTGTTAGGGTGTACAGTGTTTTTCTGGTTCTGCTCATCTCATTCAGCATCAGTTCATGCAAATCCCTCCAGGCTTCCCTGAATTCTCATCCCTCCTGATTTCTAATAGAACAATAGTGTTCCATGACATACACATACCACAGTTTGCTAAGCCATTCCCTGATTGAAGGACATTTACTTGATTTCCAATTCTTTGCTACCACAAGCAGGGCTGCTATGAACATTTTTGTACAAGTGATGTTTTTACCCTTTTACATCATCTCTTCAGTGTATAGACCCAGTAGCAATATTGCTGGGTCAAAGGGTATGCACATTTTTGTTGCCCTTTTGGCATAGTATCAGACTGCTCTCCAGAAAGGTTGAATTAATTCACAACTCCACCAATAATGTATTAGTGTTCCAGATTTCCCACAACTCTTCCAACAATGATTATTATCCTTTCTGGTCATATTGGCCAGTCTGAAAGGTATGAGTTGGTACCTCAGAGATGCTTTAATTTGCATTTCTCTAATAAGTAATGATTTAGAGCAATTTTTCATATGACTATGGATTGCTTTGATCTTCTCATCTGTAAATTGCCTTTGCATATCCTTTGACCATTTGTCGATTGGGGAATGGCTTTTATTTTTTTTTAAATTTGACTCAGTTCTCTGTATATTTTAGAAATGAGTCCTTTGTCAGAAACACTAGTTGTAAAGATTGTTTCCCAGTTTATTACATTTCTTTTGATCTTGGTTACAGTGATTTTGTCTGTGCAAAAGTTTTTTAACGTAATCAAAACCATCCAGTTTGTTTTTAATGATGTTCTCCATCTCTTCCTTAGTCATAAACTTCTCCCCTTTCCATAGATCTGACAGGTAAACCAGTCTTTGATCTTCTAGTTTGCTTATAATATTGTTTTTTATGTCTAAATCTTGTATTCATTTTGATCTTATTTTGATATAGGGTGTGAGGTGTTGGTCTAATCTAAGTTTCTTCCATACTAACTTCCAATTTTCCCAGCAGTTTTTGTCGGAGAGAGTTTTTATCCCAATAGCTGGGTTCTTTGGGTTTATCAAACAGCAGAGTACTATAATAATTTCCTGCTATTGCACCTAGTCTATTCCACTGGTCCATCACTATTTCTTAGCCAATACCAGACAGTTTTGATGACTGATACTTTATAATTTAATTTTAGATCTGGTAAGGCTAAGCCACCTTCTTTTGCACTTTTCCCCCTGAATTAATGAATTCTTAAAAACTTTGAAAAATCTTCTTTTGGGTTGTTGTTTAACCAGGAAAAACTTCAAATCCAATTAGGCATCCAAGGGGTGGATAGGTTTAGAGGTCTAGGAATGGGTGCAGCGTTGAAGATGTCAAACTCAAATCAAATTGGATTCCCTATGCCTCATATTGACTTAGAAAAACCACAAATTAACATTATTTATGTTACAATATATTCTTATTTATTTTTTTAAACATTTTCTCAAAGATATTTCAATCTAGTTTCTACTGAGGGGCCAGCAGACCCTGAGTTTGACAGCTTTGGTATGGTCCATAGTCTACAGGTTTCACAAAAAATGTTGGCCTTTTAAGGGGCAACTCAACACAAAGAGCTGGAAGTTTAGTATTAAAATATAACAGTGAGCTCTCAAGGATTTAAAATGTTCTTTAGGAGATAATGAGGATGACCCAAATCTTATTTATATCCCAACCTGTTTTTTTCAATCCCTTTCTAGGCTCAGCTTGGCCCACAATCTAGAGTTTCAGGGAGCTCAGAGGACTTTTTTAGTGAAATTGTGGTTTTAGCTTGTGGAAGGTAAAAGAGAACTCAAAAGGATCTGCTTCAGATTAGAACAGCCTTGGAAACAATTTACTAGAGAAGCCTAAAAATAAATGTGGAAAAAGATGCAAAAAAAAAGCAAGGGCAGAGATAATGGTAATATTGAAAGAAAAATTCTTCATTTGGGCTTTTCATCTTGATTAATGAAGCGAAACTCAGGACAAAGAGAATTAAAAGGAATTTATTATAAATACTTCAAGGTAGCAATACATCTATCTCACTGGAGAACTGTCATGGTTTCAAGGTGGGAACCACTTTTATAGAGAACTTTAAGGCAATCCAGAGAGGTCCACTCAGCAAAAGAGGCTGGGCACTTGCATCTCATTTCCTCCTCAAGGTGGCAAGATATCGACAATTTGCAGTTAGGGATATGTGACAAAGAGCAGGTGATACAAAAGCTGCAAACCTGGTGTCTCCTTCCTCATCAGGGTCTCCCCCAACATGGATTGATAAGCAGTGGGTCTCTGAGTTAACACAATTTTCAACAATAACATGTAATACATTTCTAGTTATTTACTACATTTAGGAAGGGAGAGCAAAGATATTATTTTTGCTAGGATAGGAGGTGGTCTGGTTATATGGTGGGAATGAGGATTCAAGTAAACCATCAGACTCAAGTATGTCAGTGGTAGTGATGAAAAGTGAAAAGACCTCAATTACTAGAGGAGGGCCTGATGATGATGATGTTTTCCTTTGTTTAGGGAGAAGACCATGACATCTAAAGGTGATGCCATGATATGTTTGTGAATTGGATTTGAGTGAGGGGATGGTGTGCTAAGTCACCAGCTTCACAGTCTCCTCCAGAGTCATCTGGATCCAGTGGCCAGATATGGACTGGAGATGACCCCAGATGTGAGACAATAAGGGTTAAGTGACTTGCCCAAGGTTACACAGTTAGTAAATGTCCAATGTCTGAGGTGGGATTTGAACTCAGGGCCTCTTGACTCCAGGGTCAGTGCTCTATCTGATAATTGGAATCATTAATGGAATGTGCAAATGAGATAAGTCAAAATAAACAAAGTTCAAAGGAAAGAGCCATATTCAAAGCAAGTGAGATATGAATTGACCCTACCATTTGGGAAAACAATATAGAAATTTAAGAAAAGTTATTAAAGTCTCATACTTTGTGATCTAGGAGTTCTACTGGGTATATAGCCCCAAAAGGTCAATAGAAGGAAAAAAAGCTATCTATATGCTAAAATTTTCTTAGCATACTTTCTGAAATGGCAAAAAACTGGAAAGGGGAAGGAGTACACCTTGATTGTGGGAATGGTTAAATAAATTGTGATATATGAATATAATGTATTATTATTGATATGTAGTAAGAGATGAGAAATATGAAAAATTCAAGAAGTCTGGGAAATTCTGCATTAATTAATGTATAATAGAATTAAAACAGCAACAGATGCAATGACTAAGGCGTTATAAAAGAAATTAATATTAAAAGATCTCATTTATTGATGTTTGACTCAATGATGTCCAACATCTGCCCAATTCTAACATTCTACCAGGACTTGTCTCTATGACAGTTTAATGGTTAGAAACCGGTTTACATTCTTATTATTCTGTTTATTCTGAGTATGATCTTGGATCTATCATTTTACTTTTTCCGGGCTTCAGTTTTCTAATGTGTAAAATGAGATAATTTAACTAGTTGATCACTCAAGCCCTTGTTGTTCATCCATTCAGTCATGTCCCACTCTTTGTGACCCTGTGGGTCATAATAAACCAATACTATCCATCAGATTTTTCTTGGCAAAGATATTACTGCTCCAAAGGCAAACCAAGGTTTGGGATCTCACCCAGGGTCACACAATTTACAGGTATCTGAGGTTGGATTTGAACTCAGGTCTTCCTGACTCCAGGTCCAGTGTCCTATTCACTGAGCCATCTAACTGCTTCAAAAAGAGACATCACCTCTCTTATTTAGGAAAAAAAGACCTCATTAATGCAATTACAAATCTTGACTACAGAGGAATGATAAAACATGCTTCCCTTCTCTAAGAAGAGAAATGTGAACTATAGATAAGGAATAAGGTACACAATATCAGATATGGCCAATATGTCATTTTGTTTTATTCAGTTGTTCTTTGTAACAAGAGTTTGGTAGTAGAGGGGGATATTGGGAAGTGACAGCATTGTAAAAAATCAATATATTTTATTTATTTTTAAATTTTAGACAGGTTTTTTTTTTTGCATTTTTTTAGGTTTTTGCAAGGCAAATGGGGTTAAGTGGCTTGCCCAAGGCCACACAGCCAGGTAATTATTAAGGGTCTGAGGTCAGATTTGAACTCAGGTACTTCTGACTCCAGGGCCGGTGCTCTATCCACTGTGCCACCTAGCTGCCCCAGAAAGGTTTTTTTAAATTTATTTTGAGTTTTACAATTTTTCCCCCAACCTTGCTTCCCTCCCCCCCACCCCCCACAGAAGACAGTTTGCTAGTCTTTACATCATTCCCATAGCATGCATTGATCTAAGTTGAATGTGTTGAGAGAGAAATCATATCCTTAAGGAAGAAACATATAAGATATAGCAGAATTACATAATAAGACAACTTTTTTTTTTTTTTTAACAATTAAAGGTAATAGTCCTTGGTTTTTGTTCAAACTCCACAGTTCTTTCTCTGGATAGAGCTGGTATTCTCCATCACAGATACCCCCAAATTGTGCCTGATTGTTGCTCTGTTGGTATGAGCAAGTCCATTAAGGTTGATCATCACTCCCATGTTGCTGTTAGGGTGTACAATATTATTCTGGTTCTGCTCACCTTGCTCAGCATCAGTTCATGCAAATCCTTCCAAGCTTCCCTGAATTCCCATCCTCCTGGGTTATTTTATTTTATTTTTTTGCAAGGCAATGGGGTTAAGTGGCTTGCCCAAGGCCACACAGCTAGGCAATCATTCAGTGTCTGAGGTCAGATCTGAACTCAGGTACTCCTGACTCCAGGGTGCTCTATCCTCTGTGCCACCTAGCTTCCCCCTTCCTGGGTTCTAATAGAACAAGACTTTCCATCATATACATATACCACAGTTTGTTAAGCCATTACCCAATTGATGGACATTCCCTCAGTTTCCATTTTTTTTGCCACCATAAACAGAGTTGCTGTGAACATTTCTGTACAGGTGATGTTTTTACCCTTTTTCATTATCTCTTCAGGGTATAGACCCAGTGGTGGTATGCTGGATCAAAGGTAATGCACATTTTTGTTGCCCTTTGGGCATAGCTCCAAATTGCTCTCCAGAAAGGTTGAATGAATTCACAGTTCCACTAACAATGTATTAGTGTCCCAGATTTCCCACAACCCTTCCAACAATGATCACTGTCCTTTCTGGTCATATTGGCCAGTCTGAGAGGTGTGAGGTGGTACCTCAGAGAAGCTTTAATTTGTATTTCTCTAATAATTAGTGATTTAGAGCAATTTTTCATATGACTATGGATTGCTTTGATCTCCTCATCTGTAAATTGCCTTTGTATATCCTTTGACCATTTGTCTATTTTTTATTAAATTGTTTTTAATTAAAGATATTATTTGAGTTTTACAATCCCCCCCATCTTACTCCTCCCCCCCCCCCCCGGAAAGCAATCTGTCAGTCTTTACTTTGTTTCCATGTTGTACATTGATCCGAATTGAGTGCGATGAGAGAGAAATCATATCCTTAAGGAAGAGACAAGAAGTCTAAGAGGTAACAAGATCAGACAATAAAATATCTGGTTTTTCCCCCCTAAATTAAAGGGAATAGTCCTTGAACTTTGTTCAAACTCCATGGCTCTTTATCTGGATACAGATGGCACTCTCTTCTACAGACAGCCCAAAATTGTTCCCGTTTGTTGCACTGATGGAATAAGAGAGTCCTCCAAGGTTGAACATCACCCCCATGTTGCTGTTATGGTATACAGTGTTTTTCTGGTTCTGCTCATCTCACTCAGCATCAGTTCATGCAGATCCCTCCAGGCTTCCATGAAAATCCCGTCCCTCCTGGTTTCGAATAGAACAATAGTGTTCCATGACATACATACACATACCACAGTTTGCTAAGCCATTCCCCAATTGAAGGACATTTACTTGATTTCCAATTCTTTGCTACTACAAATAGAGCTGCTATGAATATTTTTGTACAAGTGATGTTTTTACCCTTTTTCATCATCTCTTCATGGTATAGACCCAGTAGCAGTATTGATGGATCAAAGGATATACTCATTTTTGTTGCCCTTTGGGCATAGTTCCAAATAGCTCTCCAGAAAGGCTGGATGAGTTCACAGCTCCATCAACAGTGTAATAGTGTCCCAGATTTCCCACAACCCTTCCAGCAATGATCATTATCCTTTCTGGTCATATTGGCCAGTCTGAGAGGTGTGAGAAGCTTTAATTTGCATTTCTCTAATAATTAATGATTTAGAGCAATTTTTCATATGGCTGTGGATTGCTTTGATCTCCTCATCTGTAAATTGCCTTTGCATATCCTTTGACCATTTGTCAATTGGGGAATGGCTTTTTGTTTTAAAAATATGACTCAGTTCTCTGTATATTTTAGAAATGAGTCCTTTGTCAGAATCATTAGTTGTAAAGATTGTTTCCCAATTTACTACATTTCTTTTGATCTTGGTTACAGTGGTTTTATCTGTGCAAAAGCTTTTTAATTTAATGTAATCAAAATCATCTAATTGGTTTTTGGTGATGTTCTGACCATTTGTCTATTGGGGAATGACTTGTCTTTTTTTTTTTAAATTTGACTCAGTTCCCTGTCTATTTTAGAGATGAATCCTTTGTCAGAAACACTAGTAAGATTAGGGGAAAAATTATAAATCTCAAAATAAATAAAATCTTAAAAAAAACTAAAAAAAAGACTTCCAATTTTCTCAACAGTTTTTATTGAAGAGAGAGTTTTTATTCCAGTAGTTAGACACTTTGGGTTTATTAAACAGCAGATTACTATAATCATTTCCTGCTTTTGCACCTAATCTATTCCACTGATCCACTACTCTATTTCTTAGCCAGTACCAGACAGTTTTGATGACTGATGCTTTAAACTACAATTTTAGATCTGGTAAGGCTAAGCCATCTTCTTTTGCACTTTTTTTCATTAAATCCTTGGAGATTCTTGACTTTTTATTTCTCCATATGAATTTACTTACAATTTTTTCTAAGTCATTAAAGTAATTTTTTGGAATTTTGATTGGTGGGGCACTAAACAAGTAGTTTAATTTTGGTAGAATTGTCATTTTTATTATATTTGCTTGGTCTATCCATGAGCAGTTGATATTTGTCCAGTTATTCAAGTCTGATTTTATTTGTGTGAGAAATGTTTTGCAATTGTTTTCAAAAAGTTTCTGAGACTGCCTTGACAGGTAGACTCCCAGGATTTTATATTGTCTGAGGTTATTTTGAATGGGATTTCTCTTTCTAGCTCTTTCTTCTGCATCTTGCTAGTCATATATAGAAATGTTGATGATTTATGAGAGTTTATTTTATATCCTGCGACTTTGTTAAAGTTGAAAATTATTTCTAGCAGTTTTTTAGATGATTTTTTGGGATTCTCTAGGTATACCATCATGTCATCTGCAAAGGGTGGGAGTTTTATCTCTTCCTTCCCTATTCTAATTCCTTTGATTTCTTTTTTTCTCTTATTGCTGAAGTTAACATTTCTAATATGATATTGAATAGTAGTGGTGATAATGGACGTCCTTGCTTCACCCCTGATATTATTAGGAATGCCTCTAGTCTTTACCCATTGCATATAATGCTTGTTGATGGTTTCAGATAGATACTATTTATTATTCTAAGGAACAATCCATTTATTCTTACACTCTCTATTGTTTTTAGTAGGAATGGGTACTGTATTTTGTCAAAAGCTTTTTCAGCATCTATTGAAATAATCATATGATTTCTGATAGTTTTCCTAATATTGAACCAACCCTGCATTCCTGGGATAAATCCTACTTGGTCATAATGTATTATCCTAGTGATAACTTGTTGTAGTCATTTTACCAAGATTTTATTTAAGATTTTTGTATCTATATGCATCAGGGAGATAGGTCTATAATTTTCTTTCTCTATTTTGACTCTTCCTGGTTTAGGTATCAGCACCATATTTGTGTCATAGAAAGAGTTAGGTAGAGTTCTGTCCTCACCTATTTTCCCAAATAGTTTATATAGAATTGGAACCTGCTGGTTTTTGTTTTTTAGTTTTTTTTGCAAGGCAGTGGGGTTAAGTGACTTGCCCAAGGCCACACAGCTAGGTAATTATTAAGTGTCTGAGGCTGGATTTGAATTCAGGTACTCCTGACTCCAGGGCTGATGCTCTATCCACTGCACCACCTAGCTGCCCCCAGTTGTTTCTTAAATGTTTGATAGAATTCACTTGTGCATCCATCAGGCCCTGGATATTTTTTCTTGAGGAGTTCAATAATGGCTTGTTGAATTTCTTTTTCTGAGATAGGGCTGTTTAGAGATTTAATTTCCTCTTCATCTAACCTGGGCAACTTATATTTTTGTAAATATTCATCCATTTCATTTAGATTGTCAAATTGATTGGCATAGAGTTGAACAAAATAATTCTGAATTATTACTTTAATTTCTTCCTCATTGGGAGTGAGTTCACTTTTTTTCATTTATGATACTAGAAATTTTGTTTTCTGCTTTCTTTTTTTAAATCAAATTGACCAGAGGTTTATCAATTTTATTTTTTTTCATAAAACCAGCTCTTGGTTAAATAGTTTTCTTGTTTACATTTTATTAATTTCTCCTTTAATTTTTAGAATTTCTAATTTGGTATTTAATTGGGGTTTTTAAATTTATTTTTCACTAATTTTTTAGTTGCATATTTAATTCATTGATTTCCTCTTTCTCTAGTTTATTAATGTAAGCATTTAAAGATATAATATATCCCCTGACAGCTGCCTTGTGTGTAGGTTTAGGTATGTGTTCCACTATTGTCATTATCTAGGATAAAATAATTCTTTCTATAATTTGTTGTTTGATCCACTCATTCTTTAAAATTGAGGTTATTCAGTTTCCAATTAATTTTGGTGCTATATCTCCCTGGCCAAGTATTGCATATGAGTTTTATTACATTATGATCTGAGAAAGATGTATTCACTATTTCTGCCTTTCTTCAATCATTAGGTTTTATGCCCTAGTACATGGTCAGTTTTTGTGTATTTGCCGTGTACTGCAGAAAATAAAGTATATTCCTTTCTATCTCCATTCAGTTTCTTCCCTAAGTCTATCATGCCTAGGTTTTCTAGCATCTATTTACCTCCTTACCTTCCTTCTTGTTTATTTTATAGTTAGATTTATCTAAATTGGTCAGTGGAAGGTTGAAGTCTCCCACTAGTAGTGTTTTGCTGTCTATGTCTTCCTGTAACTCCTTCAACTACTCCTCTAAGAATCTGGGTGCTATAGGGGCAGCTAGGTGGCGTAGTGGATAAAGCACTGGCCTTGGAGTCAGGAGTACCTGGTTTCAAATCTGGTCTCAGACACTTAATGATTACCTAGCTGTGTGGCCTTGGGCAAGCCACTTAACCCCATTTGCCTTGCAAAAACCTAAAAAAAAAGAATCTGGGTGCTATACCATTGGGTGCATACATATATCTAGAATTGAAATTACTTTATTGTCTATGGTACCTTTTAGGAGAATATAGTTTCCTTCCTTATCTCTTTTAATGACAACTATTTTTGCAGTTGCTTTGTCTGAGATAAGGATTGCTACCCCTGCTTTTTTTCACTTCAGTTGAAGCAAAATTTTACCTTTACTCTATATGTAACTCTCAGGTTCAGATGATTTTCTTGTAAACAGCATATTGTAGGATTCTGGTTTTTAATCCCGTCTGCTATTCATTTACATTTTAAGGGAGAGTTCATCCCATTCACATTCAAAGTTATAATTACTCTTTATTGCCTTTCATGTTATTTTGCCTCTGTTTGTATTTTCCCCCCTTTATCCATATCTCCCAGTGTTTTGTTTCTGAATACCACCATCTTCAATGTGTTTTCCCTCCTATATCAACCCCTCCCCTTTTTCCCCTTTCCCTTTGCCCCTTCTTTCTTCCCTTTCTTCTGTTTATTCCCCCTTTCCTCCCCCTCCCCTTTCCCCCTTTTAACACTTTAAAGGTAAGATAAGTTTCTTAACTAAACTGAGTGTGTGTATGTTAACTTTAAGCCAATCTGATAAGAGTAAGATTAGGTGGTTCTCACCTCCTCCCTTCTCCTCTATTGCAATAAGTCCTTTGTACCTCTTAATGTAATGAGATTTTCCCTATTCATTCTCCTCCATCCTCCCATCTCTTTGCTGTCCTCCTTTTTAAGGAAGTATTTTTTTAAATCATTCCATCTGAGTCACAGAAAAGTCATGAGTGCCCATCACTTTTGGCTATTCTGTCTACTAGAATTACAATTGTTGAGAGTTCTTAAAGTCTTTCTCCCAAGTAAGGATATATCCAGTTTTTCAAATAAGTCATGCATATCCATCTCTTCTGGCTAATTAAATTCTCTCTAATAGAGTTACAATTCTTATGTTGTTAAAGTCTTTCTTCCAGGTAGGGATATTGCCAGTTTCATCTTATTTGATGACAGTTTTTTCCCCCTACCCCTTTTAAAAAATTTACATTTTCATGTGTCTCTTGAATCTTATGTTTGAAGTCCAAATTTTCTATTAAGCTCTGGTCTTTTCATCAGGAAAAGTTGGAAGTCTCCTATTTCATTAAATATCCATCTTTTGCCCTGGAAAAGAAGGCTCAATTTTGCTGGATAATGGATTCTTGGCTGCATTTCAAGCTCCCTTGCTTTTCAGAATATTACATTCCAGGCCCTTCGATCCCTTAATGTTGATGTTGCCAGGTCCTGTTTAATCCTTACTGTGACTCCTTGGTATCTAAATTTCCTTTCTGGCTGCTTGTAGGATTTTCTCTTTTATCTGATAGTTCTGAAATTTGGCTACAATATTCCTTTGGTGTTTTCATTTTGGGATCCCTTTCTGGAGGGGATTGATGTATTTTTTCAATAACTATTTTGCCCTCTGTTTCCATGATATCAGGATAGTTTTCTAATACTAAATCCTATAATATTGAGTCCAATCTCTTCAATGTTTTCAGGAAGACCAATAATTTTTAGGTTATCTTTTCTTGATCTATTCTCAAGGTCAGTGGTTTTGCTGTGAAGTATTTAACATTTTCTTCCATTTTTTTCAATTTTTTTAAAATAAATTCTTGTCTCATGAAATCATTGGTTTCCATAGACTCCATTCTTTTTTTTTTAGGGAACAATTTTCTTCATTTACCTTTTGCAACTCCTTTTCCAATGATCAATTCTATTTTTGTAAGAGTTTTCCCTTTGATCATTTGAGGTTTTGAGAGAATTATTTTCTTTTTACATTTGTTCAATCATATTTTCCAAGGATTTGTTTTCTTGTTGCAAGGTGTTAATTTTCTCTTAGATTTCTTTTCCCAAATTTTCCAGTTGATTTTTAAACTCCTTCCTGATTTCTTCAAGGAAATCTTTCTGTGCTAGAGACCAAATCATATTCTCCTTAGGGGTTCTACGTCTCTCTGAATTAAGGTCTTTTTCTTCTAGGATTTTTTCTATGGTCCTCCTTTGTGCTGGCCTTTCTTCATTTTCCTAAGATCTTGTGTTGGGGGAAGGGCTGGTTCACAGAGGTTTGGTATTGAGATCCCTAGAGGCTTTACTCACTGAGTATAATATCTCAGCTGGCTAGTAGGGGGTGCTGGAGGCTTTTCTCACTGAATGTAATATCTTCTTCTTCTTGCCAGTAGGGGGTGCTCGAGTCTGGAACCTACCTTCCAGCCCTTCCTGTAAGTCTCAGCCTGTCAGTCCTTCCATCTGTCCTCCACTCTCTGGTTGTTTCTCAGAGCGAAGTGGTTCCCACAGCGAAAGGCCCTGGGGCTGATCTTAGATTAGTCCTGCTCTCTCCCCTCCCCACCGGCTGTCAGCACTCTGCACTCACTTCACCCCTGATTCCCCAAAGACAGACCTTGAGGTAGGTGTTGTTTTCCTAGCTTCTCTTTCTGGGTTTTATCAGTGGGACTTCCATTAAGAGGTTTGTTTCATATTGTTTATGAGGGAAGATCAGGAGACCTTAGCACAGGACCTGGCTTCTCTCTGCTATCTTGATTGGAAGTCTCCGAAAATCAATATATTTTAAAGGAAAAAAAAACAGCTGGGCATCCTAGGCCATTAAGAGGAAAGTAAGCCATAAATAGGTCAGGCCATTGTCAGCACTGGTAGTCATGGTTCCAGATATGGGAATATAAGAGATACCTGGGTGATGACCATTACAATTCAGCAGTAACCTTACTCAAAGGTGCTTATGGGGAGGTCTCAGGCCATAGATCATATCCTTCACACAATTCATCATTGCATACCTCACGTCTCCTCCAACTTCTAAACCTGCCATTAGTAGAGTGGTATGTGTACCCATCTCTAGAAAGCACATGGGAAAGGTGTGGTATATTGGAATGATCAATGCATTTAAAATAAGAAGGCCTAGATTTATACTTTAACCTTAGTACTTGTTAAATTTATGTCCTGACACTGACTTTAATTTCCTCACCTGTAAAATGGGAAGGAGAGTGGAATAGATAATTTCTAAGGTCTTTCCAGTTCTAAATCTATATGATTCTATTAGTGATTATTTATTGATTTCACATTTTAAAGTCTCATTTTGGGGTATAGGCTAACTTTAACTTCCCCCTCTCCCCCCCTTTTTTGGCAATTATTTTAATTTCTTCCTTTCACTGTCTGAGAAGTATCCAGGGTATGGGATCCTGTTCTTTCTGAGGAGCTTATTTGTTGCCAAGATATTTAATGTCTTCTATTTAGGGAGGGAGTAGCCCCATTGATGAGTCTCTGGATCCATGGATACATACCCTTACAGACTTAATGAGAGGGGTCTGGTTTATGAATGGAAAAGGGAAATAAGGGAGTAAGGACAGGAAACAAGCAATACGTGATGAGTTAAGTTGCTGCAAGGGAACCAGAGAAACCAAGTCTGGTTCTTATGGAACTATATACAAGAGGTGAAAATTGACACATACCCAGGCAATATGGATTTTCTGATATTGCCCCAGAAAGAGACAGTGTGTTCTTTGATTTTTTTATTATTAAATTTTTAAAATTTATTTTATCAACTACAAGCAATGGTAGTTTTCAACAACCATTTTTTTGCAAGGTATAGAGTTTTAAATTTTTTCCCTCCCTTCTCTCTCTCTCTCTCCTCTGACAGAAAGCAATCCAATATAAACTGTACATATGCAATCTTGGTCAGCATGCTTTAATGAGGAATGAATGGGAGTTGGAGTCATAGAATCTGAATTTGAATCTTTGCTCTATTTTTACAGCCAGTATGATTTTTGGGCAAGTCATTTCAAGTCTCAATTCTTTAGGTTCCTTATTTGTCTATAAATACTGAGGCACTCCCTCACAAGAGAGCATTCAGAAAATATTTCAGGCTATTAACCCACTAGGACTCACTCAAAAATCACAGTTTATAAGTCCTCATTAACCTGTTCACTTTTGCCAGCCAGCCAGAGGATACTTTAGTTCAAAAGAAAACAAAATTAATCAAAAAACAAGGGTAATAATGGGTGATCCCATAGATGACTACCCATACTATCAATAAGATGAGATGATTATGACCACACACATGCAGAAAATATGTGGCCAAAAACAAATATGGAGTGCACACAGAGGGGACATTTGTGGCCAGGGAGCTTACGTCAATCAGTCTCTGGCACACATATGGTTAGGGCAACTCACACATGCTATACTGCAGAGATGCTCATATCCTCTGGTGGTATCATTGGACTGTTCTCAGCTGGGCATGTCATCTTGGTTAGGAATTCTGTTATCTTATTGGGCATTTCATTTAGATGTCCTATCATCTCAAACTCAAGGCATCCCAAAATGATTATTTTCTTCCCTTATTCCACAACTCTTTCTTTCTATTCCTGCTATGATATTCCTCATTCTCAATTTCCTCATGCCTAACAATTATGCCATCTTTATTCCTATAGCCAGGCTCATAAATTGGAATTCTTCAATTCTGATCTAACCTTTATCTCATGTCAAAATTATTCTGTTATTTTTCTTTGGAAATCACTCTTAAATTTTTCTTTCCTTTTCTCCAAATCTATCCTAGTCCAAGCCCTTGCCATCTTATATGCAATGGCTTCCTAGATGGTATTTTACCTTCTTTTTCTCCTTCTTCCAATGGCAAACTAATCATTGTAAGCATATTTCTGTATCATGGTACAAAGGAAAAAATTATAGAACTCCAGGCTTGCAATAAGCCCCCAGCTTATCCAGTAACTAAGAAGTTACTCAACCTTTCTGAGAGTCAATTCCTTAGCTGTAAAATGTGAGAGTTGTGTCATATGATGTCTAAATACCCTTCCATCTCAAACCTATGACTTCTGCTCAAGACTCCCCAGTATTCCCTTTTCCCTTTGAGAGGTAGTATTGTATTGTACATAGAATTAGGAGACCTGGGTTTAAATTCCATCTCAGAGAGTGTCATCATGGGCACTTGACTTTACCACTAAGCCTCAGCTTCTTCTTCTATAAAAAGGAGATAATACCTGTATTAAATATCTACACATACATAGGACAAGACACACACACAAACTCAAAATAAAGATATGCAGAAGATACTCAGACAGTAAACAAACATTTAAACATACACACACACACACACACACATATATATATACATATACATATACATATATATATATATATATATATATAATACACATAGACAGGCATACTCAAGAGCTGAAGAGCTTCTTCCAAATAGATTTCTATTTTATAGGATGGAATAGGTCATTTAAGACCTTGTCCTCAGATGGTCTACTGTGGCCCTTGGGAATTTTAACCTGGCACTTCTGGGAGGCAACCTGATCCTGGGCTCAATTAATTAAACAGTGTCTTGTATCAGCAGCTTGCTTGAAGAGCATTCAACTGTCTGTGTCTCTGGGTCAGTTTGGGCTGCTTACCTCCTATTATCATGTCCTTAGACTGGTCACCACTATGTTGCCTCTATGAGTCTGGACCAGAGGCCATCAGGGTTAGGGTACAGTTGCAGTGAATAATGGTTTATAATATAGGATGGAAGTTTTTTGTTTGTTTGCTTTCTTTCAGTTGACTGAACCTGGAAAACAGCATCTATTTTCTACATTTACATATGTCTCTTTCTTTGGTGAAAAAAATAATGAGAAAAAGAGAATAATGAAAGAGAAATGGGGAGGAAAGGACAGACAGAAACAGAGAGAAAGAGAGAAATAAAGAGAGCAAGACAGAGAGACAGGACAAAAATGGGTCAGAGAGAAGCAAAGATAGAGATAGGACAGAGAAAGAACTATGGGAAAAAACAGACAGAGGGAGAGAGATAAAGGGAGAGAGATACAGATAGAGAAAGAGAGAGAGAGAGAGAGAGAGAGAGAGAGAGAGAGAGAGAGAGAGAGAGAGAGAGAGAGAGGCTAAGATGGGATATATAGAGAGAAATGGGGGGGAGTTAGAAAAAAGGACTGGTCAGCCTAAATCAATACCAGGATTTAACCTTCTCTTCTTCTTAAAATCCTCATATCATGGTCAGGTTGAAAAGTTTAAAAGGTAATGGAGAGGGACAGCTAAATGGCACAGTGGAATACTGGTTCTGAAATTAGGAGGACCTGAGTTCAAATGTGACTTCAGACACTTTCTACTTGTGTGACCCTAGACAAGACTTACTTAACCCTAATTACCTCTACAAAAGAGGTAATAGAAATTAAGCAAAAGTCTAGGTAAGGGAGGCCACCCATCTCAACTGAGCATTCAGTCATATATGACCTAAATGGTCCTTGCATTTCAGGGAGGACTCAGCCTTCTGAGAGATTTCTCTATTCTGTAATTAGGATGGAATGAAGACTCTTTCCAGCATTTTTTCCATGAGGACCCAGGATTTAGCTTTGTGCAGTCTCTTAGAATACAGAATCAGGGGATAGGTTAAAGGGGAGGGAGAGATATTACTTCTTTCTGTGCATAGAGGTGAATCCATTTCAAATCTGCTTTCAATCCTATGAAGGAGAGAATTTCCTGATTCCATGTAGATGACACCTTGGAAGAAGGGTACATTTATACTCTTCCCTCTCCTATGATGGCAAGTGTGGGTATGAGAGAGAAGCTTGGAGAAAGGGGAAGATAGCCAATTTCTGATCTTTGCTTTTCATTGACTATCAAACCTAAGTTTTTTTGGCTCTTTTACTGTCTCAGTGGAATTTCCAGCTGTCAAGGAAACAGAAAAATGGTAGCTCTGCTTTTTATTTCATTCCCACCCTCCCACCCTTAATTGGTCCAAAATGCTTTAATTGTAGCAGAAAGTCTGATTCTTTCTCATTGCTTCCTGCCTGCCTCAGTAGCTGCCTACTGTCTCCCTGGCTTACTTTGGATTGCAATCACATTCCAGTCATGGGGAGAGAAAAGAACAAATGTAACTGCAGGAACATATCTCTTGCCTCTGTTATGAGAAGCAGATCTCTCTGCAAGATCAAGGGAACAGTTATTAATATTAGCAGGCCAAGGGCAAAGCTCCAGGGAAGACATCCTCTGGTACAGGCTTAGGGAAAAAAGAGAGGGGAAGAAGTGAGTGTATCAACATCTTCAGTTCTCTCTCTCTCTCTCCCCTTTTCTTTCACCCCTCTATTTCTCTCTCTATATCCCATCTTAACCTCTCTCTGTTCCTTCTCTGTCTGCATCTCTCTCTTTATCTCTCTAGCTCTAGCTTTTTTATGTTTCCATACTTCTCTCAATTTTCCCATCTCTGTCTTTGTTTCTCTTTGTCTCTTTCTCAGATTTCTCTCTGTCTTTCTGCCTGTCTTTTTCTCTCCTTGTTTCTCTTTAATTATTCTCTTTTTCTCATTATCTCAGATTTACAAGACACTTTAATGGTCACATAAGCCAACCCATGCCTGTTACATGAATCCCTTCTAGAAAATCCTTAGAAATGTTTTTGTATATCCCTAAATGCCTAGGCTTAGCCCATGGTAGATAATAGGTGCTCAATAAATGCTTGCTGAATTGAACTGGATTGAACAGTGGTTATCCAGCCTTTGTTTGAAGGCCTCTAATGAGAGGGAACCTCTCCAGGGCAGCTCATTCCATGTTTGGGGGGTTTTAATTTTGTTAGTAAGTTTTCCCTTTTTTGTTAGTTTTTGAAAGGCAATGGGGTTAAAGTGGCTTGCCCAAGGCCACACAGCTAGGTAATTATTAAATGTCTGAGGCCAGATTTGAACTCAGGTACTCCTGACTCCAGGGTGGATGCTCCATCCACTACACCACCTAGCCAGCCCAAGTTTTCCCTTTCTTAAATGTAGGCAACTCTTCCCATAGCTTCTAGTTTTTCTTGGTAGATTCACATTTTTCCTGGAACTGTAATCCAAGAGACTCTAAATCTAGGATGTACATCACTGTCATGTCATGCCTGGCTTTCCCTTCCTCATGTATCACAAACTCTAATATGGCATAGTAACTCCCTCCAGCTGTTCCTGTCCTTTCTACTTTGGCAATGAGTTCCTTCTTGTAGTCATAATCAGTTTTAGAATAGCACTTCCTCTCATCACTTCCTCTGCATTTTGAAGTATGAGATGATCGTTAATAAGAATTTACTGTCTAGTGTGCTTTTGGCAGAGAGAAAGTTCTGGCAGATGTTGAGGTGGTGGAAATACCCTCATCATGCTCTATCAAGTCCAGGTGCTGGACTTTTAATTTGTTTCTAGTACTTGGATGTTTCTTCCTTATGGATATGCCCTTTAGGATATTTCCACTCATAATAGTTTTCAAAAAAAATCTATTTCTACATTTCTTTCTTATGGCCTGATAACATGTACTCCCACCATAATATTGTATCTATTTCTTTCTATGATGATTTTTACCCAGATATTCTTCAATACTCTTCCCTTCTCTGGTTCATGGATTTTATCATAGGGATATATCCTCTTTACATATAATGCTACTCCATTTCCATATTGCTTTTGAATAAATATTATATTCTAGTCACGGGTCTGATCCCGTTTCATTTTAGTGGTATTCAGTGACGTTTGACCACATAGGTCAAATTTATTTCTCACATGAAGATCTCTAGTTCACTTTTCTTATTACTCATTGTTTGTGCATTTATGAGGCAATGACTATTATTATTTCTCTTCTCATTGGAAACTATCTTGTGAATTATTGTGCCTCTTCACCTTGTCTTCTTCCTATAAGAAGATATCTACTATTTTCCAGAGTACTTGGGAAGTTTTCTCTTACTTCCATTATCAGCCTAAAGCCATCTTGAGGATATTTACAAATCTAGACAAATATATATTTCACTGATCTTATTAAATGTACTTTATGTCTGTCCAAAAGACTGACATTTCTTTCCCAAAAGCATTTATTATGGGCCAGGCACTATGCTAAGCCTTAAAGACAAAAGCATACACTCTAATAGGACAGACATCAATACATCTGTGGGCAACCACAAGACCCTTATAAAATAGATACAAGATATCCTTAAAGGGGAATACTAGTAGCTCTGGGGACTAGGAAAAATTTCCAATAGAAAACTGCACTTGACCTGAATTTTGAAAGAATCCAGAGGCAGAGCTGAGGAAGTAGCTTTCCAGGTAGGGAGAGAGCCAATGCAAAAACAAAGAAATGAAAAATGAAATGTTGTGTGTGAGGAATAGCATGTATGGCTGGGCAGTAAATTCCAGGGAGGGGGATGATGGATAAGAAGATGTAAAAAGATAGAAAGGGGCTAGGTTGTGAAAAGCTTTAAATGTTAAGCAAAAGGACTTTTATTTGATCCAAAATCTACTACAAGGGTTTACTGATTGGGGAGGTGATCTGGTCATAATTGCGCTTTAGAAAAATCACTATGGAGTTGTGTGGATGGTTGATGTGTTAGAGTGAGGAGAGAATTGAGGCAGGAGGTGATTACAACATTCTAGGTAAGAGGAGATGAGGACTTAACTTAGGTGTGTAAATGGAAAGAAGAGATCATATACCAAAAGATGCTGTTGAGAAAGAAATGACAAGACCTGGTACCTGAGTATGTGGGATGAGTGAGAACAAGGAGTCAAGAACAACTCTGATGTGGAAAATCTAGATACCTGGAAGGATGATGATGTTCTTGACAGAAATAGGGAAATTTTATAGCATAATTTTTTTAAAAACAGGTTCTGTATAACCCACTACCAACTTTTTTCTTCTGAAACCTACACTTTTTTTAGGTTTTTTTTGCAAGGCAAATGGGGTTAAGTGGCTTGCCCAAGGCCACGCAGCTAGGTAATTATTAAGTGTCTGAGACCAGATTTGAATTCAGGTACTCCTGACTCCAGGGCCGGTGCTTTATCCATTATGCCACCTAGCCGCCCCTGAAACCTATACTTTCAATCGGCAACTGTGATGGTGTTACCTGTGTCCCAAATTTCTTTAGTTTCTTAACCAGACATTCATAATCTCTAGAGATGTTTTATTGTTTCCTTTATTTGATATCACCTTCTGGTGATATTATTTGTCCTGTCATACATCTGGCACTAGAAGCAAAGTAGTCAGTTTTAATATATCTAGAGAAGATCATCATATTCTAGATAAATAGTAATTGAAAAGATAGAATGTCTTTCCATTATCCATGACAGGTCAACATATAGGAATTACAAATTTCCAAAGGTGAGGAATTGCCAATACCTGAACTCCATTCTTTTCTGTAATCAGATATTCTCTTATCTGGTGAACTCTGTGGGTCTTCACTGCCTTGGAACATAAGAGGTTGCTTCTTCTTAGTATGTATAATTTCATTCATTTTTTTTAGATTTTGCTAGGCAATGGGGTTAAGTGGCTTGCCCAAGGCCACACAGCTAGGTAATTATTAAGTGTCCAAGGCCAGATTTGAACTTAGGTACTCCTGACTCCAGGACTGGTGCTCTATCCACTGCATCACCTAGTTGCCCCAATTTCATTCATTCTTTATAGGAAGAGTTTAAAATCTCTTAACACTCATCGATAGTTCCAAGAGATCAATGATCCTGCTTCCCTTCTTTTTCTGTGTTAAATTCTTTTATCCTCCAGCCTCTCAACAAGGAAACAGGTCCTCTTATTCCTCTTTATATTTCTTTTCCTCTTCAAATGTTTCCTTCCATCCTATTCTTTCAAGGAACTCTTTATTTGACATAGAATAGAGAAACAGAGTTTTAGTCTTTGAACTTTCTCTTCTAGCAGGGAGTAAAGACTGAATTTTGTGCACATGTAATTTCTTCCTGATTACATAGTTGTTACTGGTAGAAACTCAAATGTCATGTGATCTCTGAAGATCAATAAAATATTTTTTTGCCTTCCAAACTTGTTGAAATGGAGTTCCTTGGTTCTGGGTTCCTCTTACTGCTTACTCTCAATGTCCCCTGTAGTTATAAACTGTTTTAGATGGGGTGTAGGAGGGTAGTGGTGGTATCTGACTTTAGGGGTTTCCTGAGGGTAGTTTTTTCCTTTGATGGTAGATTTTCTACTTTTTTAACATATTAGATACTACCTTCTCTTGTTGGATCTGTAATTAAATAGATTCTTTCTAAGAGCTATTATAAATGGTTACTGGCTTAATGTAGAAATCTATCTTCCAGGTCCTCTTCGCTATATTTTCTGCTGTGCTATTACCAGATCTCCTGATTGTAATGTCTGGGTCTCTTTTTATTGTTCCATGTTGGCCTGTTCTATCGGAGGGTCATTGAGAGACATTGGAGAAGATACTCGGGATCACCAAATCACAGAATCTGAGACTTGGGAAAGATTTTAGCAACTATTCCAGATTAACACAGGCCTCACTCCCACCATCATAGGATAATAGTATTGAAGATTTAGAGATGGCAGGGTCCTAAGAGGTCATCCAGTTCAGTCCACTTAGGTTTATAGATGAGGAGAGTGAGGTATAGAGCACTTGAGACTTTTCTGAGGTTATACAGGGAATGAGTGGCAGAACGCAGATTTGAATTTGTGTTCGTCTACTCCAAATGTCCTTTCCACTGTTTTTGAGGATACAGAAAAATGTGCACAGTTGCTCCAGAAATAGGGGATCCTTACTAGGCCACTCCTGAATCCTTGGTCCTTTTGTTGGTGTCTCTCTTGCTACCTTATGAATAATTGAAGAGAAGGGGTACAGTGCTTCCAAATTCCTCTATGCAGATTCAGTTGTGGGTTGATAATAATAAGAGTTAGCATTTATATGGCATCTACTCTACTCTAGTATATTAATGACATATTCTTTACAAATATCTCATTTGAGCTCACAGCAACTCTGCAAGAGAGGTAGTTCTTATTATCCCCATTTTATAAATGAGGAAAGTGAGGTCAAATGTCTTGTTTAAGGTTACACAGTTAGTAAGTGTCTGAATCTGAATTTGAACTTGGGCCTTCCTGACTCCAGACCTGGTGATCTTTCCACTGCCACTATCTAGCTGCCTATGATACTCTCTAATAAGAGTTTTGGTCATTAGATAGAGATCTGTTCTGGGAAGACAGGTGAAGAGGGAGAAGGAAGTAGTCTTTTTAACATGCTTATTTGAAGGTTCAGATTTAAAATTTATGCTCCTGTCAATGACTTTAAGTGCTTACCCATTTTTTTTTGTCACAATGAAAGGGAAATAAAGAAATGAGGAATATAAGAATATATTATATATATATATATAATATATATGGTATATACAGAATGTGGTAAATAAAGTATATAGAGGTTAAAAAGAAAAGAGGAAACAATTTTTATTCATGGACAGTAATGGAACAAAATAGAAACTTAAAAAAAACCCTTTAAACTTCACTGTCCTCTTCTCATGTTTTCCATGTGTCTGTCATGGTGTTAGTATTTACTTTATACCTTTGATCTTCCACAGTTTTCTGTCTAATAGACTTATTGTAGTGTCATGGAAACTATGCTATATTTGAACCAGAGAACCTGCTTCAAATTTCCACTGTGTAAACTGAGACTGATCACTTCACTCCTCTTTCAGTTTTTTTGTCTATAAATTGAGTTAGATTTGATGACCTCTACACTTCCTAAGTATGTAAGTCCACACAAATAGGTCTTAGACCCTGGGCCAAGTAGAGCAGGAGGGCAATGACTTGAAATAGTTATAAAATTTTTGGTTCACGGGACTTGGGACAAGTGACAATGTGCATTATTCTTAAAGCTTTAATATCAGTGAAATCCAGTTCAAATGAGAACTGTTATCAAGAGCAGACTTGATCAAATGAAACAGAAAGCATGAACAGAAGGAACAGCAGTTGGTAAAAGGGTGATAGCTGGCCAAAGGGAAGTGACACCCTTGGATGGCATCACAGCCGGAGTGCTATGGATGGAGGAGGGAGGCCTCATTGCCATGTCACAGATCCAATCCTGTCTAATTTGTCTTAATGCCATGAGGTAGTGTAAGGACAGGGCTATATGGTACTACACCCTGATTGTCTATGAATCTCAGGTCCTAACTTTACCACTAATTAATTAGCTGTGTGACCTTAAGCAATTTCCTTAACCTCTTTGGGTCTATTTCTCCATCTGTCAAATGAAAAGGTATGACACGATGCTTTATCAGAGTCCTCCTAGTCCCTTGATTCTGTGGCTTTTTTTGGATGCTGGCACCACCTCCTTTTCCTCCCATATGCTGCTTGCTACTCAAGTCACTCTGAGTTGCTGCAGCAGTCTGACATCCAGGACAACTATCCCGATTTGCCATACCCAGGGGACAACCTTGCTGGCTCTGATATTTTCTTTCAACCTTGTTTCTGGGTTCTGTCTTGTTCAGATCAATAACTTACTATAGTAAAAATGACAAGATGCCATGTCTAGTGGGCTTACAAGGAACAGAGTTATTTAAAAAATCAAGGAGAAGTACGACTGGATGATTTTGGAATTCTTTCCTTAGGATGGGTCTTCATGCTTTGGTATGTGGAATCATAAATATATCATGTGGTATGTGGTATCATAAGTGATACAATAATGTTTAAATTTTTTCTAAAACTACTCCTATGAAGTAGGGATAATAATAATATAATAATTTTTCATTTGGCATTCCCCATATTATTCCTATTTGAGAACACTAAGACAGAGAGAATAAAAACTTCTCTTGAGATCACATGGCATGTTAATGGGAAGAGACAGATAGAACAAGTACTTATGTGCTAAGTGTTCTGGGATACAAAACCAAGAGAACCACAAAGTTCTTACTCTCAAGGAGCTTATATTCTAAAGGGGAAGTCAAAACATAAAGAGGAAATGTGTAAAGGGTTTTTTTTGGTGGGGGGAAGAGATAAGAAGGGTACCCACAAGGAGCCTAAGCAGCTAGTGTGGAGGTAGACTAGATTGATATAGTTGTGGAATAGAAGGAGAGCAGAAAGTGGGGAGTGAGCAGGAAGGTTCAGTCTTCTTATGACCAGACAGTTATAGTCAAGGACTTACCAGTCATTGAGTTGGATCCAAGGGACAGTCATCCTCAGGGCACCAGAAAGCCAGTAAGCAGGGGTACCAGGCAAGTGGGTGAGCCAGAAGAGAATTGCCTGTGCTTGGGCATTAACTACTGGACTACACTGTCTCCTAGTGAGGCATTGTTGAGAGTAGTTAGCTATGATGGGAAAAGTGTTGACTTAGATCATGGGTACAATCTTTGTATATGGAAGATAGTTTTATCCAAAGGAAATCTTTCAGGTCCTTAAATGTTATGCCAATCCTAAACTATTGGTCAATGGGGGAAAAACAGGCAGAGAGATATATCCTATTAGTTAGAACTTAAAGAACCTGAGAGACCACAGGAAAATTCCCATGTTTTACAAATAAGAAAGCTGAAGACCCAAGAGGTGGAGTGATTTGACTGAAGTCCTATAGGTAGTATGGATTCTAACCCAAGTTGTCTTAGCATGGGTTGCTGAATTCATTCCATCCTTACTACCATTAAAAAAATTAAAACTGTGTCCTTCTGTTGTTGCAGCTATATCATCATTTTCATATATTGGGGCGGTTCATCTGAAGGGTACCTCAGATTAAAAAGCTGCTTCAGGCAAGTCATGTGGAGTCCCTTGGCAGGACAAGTTATTGGACTAATTGTTCTAGACATTGCAACAGCTATAGAAACTGAGCAGTCCCATTTCTGGATTTATGGCTCCTCATTCTTAAGCGTCCAAATGTTTCCCAGCATCAGTCAATTAGTCCCATTGGAGTGTGAAGCACTGACAGTTCTTGGGCAAGAAAGGAGATAGTTAAATGACATTTGCCCATAAGCTCCTTCTTGACATTGAACCACCAAGCTTTTCTTGGGTTTCAGCGACCTCTCATCACTTCTATGAGAAGTTTTTTTTCTGTCCTGTGGCAGCCTTCATTGGCAAAAGGCATCCCAGTACATTTTTTGCCCTGGGATCTTTGACCTGGTGATTGGGGAGGCTAGTTAGCTTATGACACTGGGCTTATCTAATCTGATGGTTGATGAAATGTGATCAGAACTTCAAATCCTACCAGTAAAATCATACATTTTCCTTTTGAATCTCCTCTTCCAAAGGCTAATCCTTTAAGTAGGGGCTTTTGATATGACTCCTTAAGCACATGAGAGTGCTTGCTAAGCCAGGCTCTTACTTGTGAAATACAAACTCCTGAAATGATTAATATGCTTTTATGTATTAATAGCTCTAATCGCTCAGAGGACAAAGTCTGTTGTAAGTGGCAAGAATTCTGGCCTTGAAATTTGGAGGCCTGAATTCACATTTTGACTTTGATACCAGCTGTGTGCCCATGGACAAGTCATTTAGCTACCCAAAGGTTTCATTTCCATATCTGTAAAGTGGACATAATGCTACTTGTACTACTTCACAGTATTGTTTTGAGGAGAGTTCTTTGGACAAATAACCCCCAATTGGGTTATCTAGAGAACAATACAAATATGAGTTATTATTGATGGATAAAATCAAGACAGAGGTCTTTCTGTAACAGAAACATGAGTCCTTGTTATTGCAATTTATGCCCCCCACCCCACAATTCCCCTCTCCCAATGACCACCAGCTTTTCCCTTTCTGTATTTCTATGTTTTCTTAGTATAATTTGCATGGTTTATCCCCTATCATTGGGGAAAATGTCAGAAATAGAAAATGGAAAGGGAAAGGATGGAAGTAGTTTTCTTTAGCCCTCAGGTAATAGCAAGTGTTGGTTAAGAAGAGAGTATGAAATGAATATGGAAAGGGAAGAGGTCAGTGCAACCAGGTCACGCTAAATTATCCAAGAACTAAACCTAAGGTCCTTGGAGCAACAAAGATAAGTCAAGAAGTTTTCATAAGAACTTGATGTGGACTAGTAGGACTTAGAGCATGTTTAATTGTGGCCCTGGGTTGTGATATACGTCCATCCCAGAATCTACTAGCAATGGGTATTTTGGTATTCCTGGGAAGGCAATGTGTGCTGGTTTCTGAAAAGGTCAACACAGTTCCAAAATGGAAGAGGCTTCATCTTATGCCTTTGTGTTCTAGCTTCTTCTGTCTTCTACTGATAGAATGGATAGATGAGAATGATTCATTCTAACAGGCACGAAGGCAGCTGAAACAGGTGCTGTGGAGCATTTAGAGCTTAATTAGACATCATAGACACCAAGGTCATCCACTGCATCTAGAGCCATCACCAGTTGTGTTGACTTTGTCTTGCCACTGGATCATGATGATTTTGGAAGAGAGTGAGACTTATAATTTCGTGCATCTCTGCCTCACTTAAATTCAATTTATGCATGAATCAGAAGACATTACCTATACCATTTTACCACTCCTACCTCAAAGTTCTGTGGCAACAGGCAAGTGACAAAGCAACAGGTATGTATATCCTGTACACAGGCAGACCAGGACATAGGATCGTTTCCCCACTGAAAGCAGCAGTGAGATTTGGCAGCCTCCTGAGTGACTGAGCAGCCCTTTTAAGGATTGTACTGCTTACCTCCTGGTTCAGGGAAAGGTTAGAAAAGGTGCTCTAAAATTATCTGTTTACCAAACCCTGGTCTTATTACTGCAGTAGGTGGGGATTCCACCCTGTGGTTGAGACACACAAAAAAAATCTACAAAAATTTCAATGAATATGCCTCTCATCATCAAAGTATGGAATGTGTACATCCTCATACACAACATAAGATCCAATTGACCTGAAAGACAAGCAGTTCTTTTTTCAAGAGAACTCAGCAGGTATCACATTCAAAGAGCAGCCCTGAGTAAAACAAGGCTGATATATGAAGGACAGCTTACTGAAATTGGAGCTGGATATATTTTTTTCTGGAGTGGCCACAGTGAAGGGTGTGTTGTGAAGCTGAGGGAGGTTTTGCAATCAGAACTAACTTAGTCAACAAGTTTGAATGTCTACCAAAAGGAATGAATGACAGGCTCATGACAATGAGATTGCCACCTGCAGGAAGATGCATTGCCACCATCATCAGGGCCTATGCTCACACCATGAAGAACCTGATGAAATCAAAGAAGAATTTTATGGAGACATAATCATCAAGGATAAATTTAAAATCCTGGATGACTTTAATGTTAGAGTAGGCTCAGACTACCAGACATGGCAGGAAGTCCTTGGGAGGAATGTTGGAAACAGAAATAGTAATGGTCACCTTCTACTGAAGACTTGTGAATCTCATGACTTTCTCATCACCAACACTATCTTCCATTAACTAAATGCAATAAAACTTCCTGATTCACCCTAACAGCTAACACTGGTATTGAATTGACTATGTTTTATAAGGAGAAGAGACAGACAGGATGTGAAAGTGATGAAGGCAATGTGTGGTGCAGAGTTCTGAACTGATCACAGACTCATCCTCTCCAAGCTAAATTTTCACATTCAATTGAAGAGCAGCCTCTGGGCAAAATTAATAGCAGACTCAAGGCAAAAAGAATTAATGTCAAGATATTAGAGTGTCTCTATGAATATTAACTTGAAGGGAAAACAATGGAGCAGAAAAATTCTGGGCAGCTTTCAGAGATTGGTATATAGCACTGCATTTACTCATCTGGGTCAGTAGACTTATGAATAATATCAAAACTGGTTTGATGAAAATGATGGGGAAATTCAGAAGCTGTTAAGTGAAAAAAAACTAGAACTCCACATAGTTTACTAACAGGATAGTTCATCCTTTACTAAGAAGGCAGTATTTAATTCCATCAAAAGTAAAGTCTAAATGATGCTTAGAGAGATGCAGGACTCTTGGCTCAGTAAGAAGGCAGATGAAATTCAGTTTTATGCAGATAGTAACAATCCAAAGTACTTTTATGATGCCCTGAAGGCTATTTATGGATCAAAGATGTATGGTGCATCTCAGCTACTCAGTGTTAACAGATCCACATTGGGTTAATGATTGGGACATGGTCCTAGAGAAATGGGATGAATACTTCCCTAGTGTTCTTAATAGGCCATCATCAATCAATGCAGTAGCTATTGACCATTGAAATCAATCAGTTCCTAGCTGAAGTTGCAACTGAAGAAGAGGTTTTGAATGCCATTAGGCTCATTTCAAGTGGCAAAGCACCTGGTGCTGATTCTATCCCATCTGAGATCTACAAGGTGGGAGATCCATTGCTCATCCAAAAGTTGACTGAAATTTTCCAGGTTATATGGCATGAAGAAGTTATCCCCTAAGAGTTCAATGATGCTTCCATTGTCTATCTCTATAAAGGTAAAGAGAATAGATTGTCCTGTGACAATCACAGGGCTATGACGCTTTTTGTCATTACTGGTTAGATTCTTGCCAAAGTCTTTCTCAATAGACTGACCCTTCACCTGTAAGATGCCACTTCTCTGAGAGCTAGTGTGGCTTCAGAAAGGGTTAAAGCATAGTTGATTTGGAGGTTGCTGCCTGATAACTCCAGGAAAAATTCCAGGAGCAGAACAGAGGTTTATATACAACATTTGTAAACCTAACCAAAGCTGTTGATACTGTCAGTCATGAGGATTTATGGAAAATTATGTCAAAATTTGGTTGCCCGGAGAAGTTCATCAGTATTTTATGCTAGCTTCATGATGGCATACTTGCCCAGGTTCTGGATGTTCTTGGATGGATGATGCTCGTGAGGTTTCCTGGTCAACAGTGGAGTGAAACAAGGATGTGTCCTTACTCCCATGCTTTTTTTTAGCATGATGTTTACAGCCAACTTATCAAATGCCTTCACCAAGGATGAACAGGGCATCAAGGTCAACTACCACATTGATGGTAAATGCTTCAACTTGAAAAGGCTACAAGCCAAGACCAAAGTGTAGGGAGTATTGGTGCATGATCTTCTGTTTGCAGAAGCAACCTCTGAAGCTGAGATGAAGCAAAGTAAGGATCAACTCTCTGCTGCTTGTGCTAATTTTGGCCTAACAACACTAAGAAAACACAGCTCATCAGTCAGCACCACATCATCCATATTTGGAACTATTGGTTAAAGCCAATGGGAAAGTTTTGAGTACTGTGAACAAGTTCACTTACCTTGGCAGTGTCCTTTCCAGGGAGATACACATTGTCATTGAGGTTTACACATGCACTGCCAGAGCTAGCTCAGTATTTGGGAGACTCCAAAAGAAAATGTGGAAGAAAAAAATTATTAGACTAATTACCAAACTGAAGGTCCACAGAGCCATTGAGCTGACCTCATTGCTATATGCCTGTGAAACTGGGATAATCTACTAAACACTATGTCAGGAAATGGAATCGCTTCTATTTAAATTGTCTTAGGAAGATTCTGAAGATAACCTGGCAGGAGAAGATACCAGTCACTGAGGTCCTTTCTCAAGCTAAACTGCCCAGCATTTCAACATTACTATAGAGAGTGCAGCTACAATGACTGGACTATTTTATGGAGAACTCACACAGGGCAAGCACTCACAAGGAGGTCAGAAGGAGCCATACTAGGACACTCTGAAGGTTCCTCTCAAGTATGGGAAACTCTGGCACAGGACCCCAGCACAGCATGCCCTCATTAGTGAGGATGCTGTGCTCTATGAGGAAGGCAGAAGAAGCAGTTCAAAGGAAACACATGTTTAGAGAGTACTTACCCCAGGTGTTCACATGGACTATTTGTGCCCAACCTGTGGTAGAGCATTCCGAGCTCATATTGGTCTAATCAACCACAGTCAGACACAATGTAATTTGTCTCAAATATGGTGTTGTGATTTTGGTCTTCGTCCATAGCAAAGGATAGAACCAACCAACCAACCAGCTTCTTCTGTCTTCTGATTCTGTAGACTACTTCATAGTACAAACTCTTTACCAATATAGTCCTTTTATTAGTCCCTTTTCCAAAACATTCTTTTTCTGATGGGTTTTAGAATGGTTGTACATTGAGAAGCAAGGCTATATATTAAATAGAATGGAGCTGTATTAAGTGGTTCTGAGTCATTCAGACCCTGGTCTTGTTTGAAAGAGCTAAAAATATGTCTTTAGGTGTCCAGACTATTCTATTCTGTTTAAAAAGAGGGAGTGAGATAGTGGGAAGCAGGAGGTAGTGACAGCAATAGTACAGGGAAGCTGTAGAGAACTAATGAGAGAGATGAATGGAAACAAAGATAGACACAGAGACAAAGGTAGACAGATAGAAACAGCTAGAAACAGAGATAGAGTTAGAGGCAGACAGTGTCACAGACAGAAAGACAAAGAAAGAGGCAGAAGAAAGAGAGGGGGATAGAGAGAGGGAGAGGGATAAGTAGTCAGAGATTCATAGAGAAGAGACAGGTAGAGAGACAGATGAAGAGACAGAAAGAAGAGAGACAAAGAAAGAGAGACAGAGACATACACATAGTTCAGTCCTCTTCATTTTACTTATGAGGGAATTTTAAGTGATTTACCCAAGATCTCACAGATAGTAAGCATCAACGTTAAGATTTGAGGTTAGATCCTCTGACAGAATAATCGGGGCTCTTCCTACAGTAGCACATGACTTCTAGAAAGCCTCTAAAAAACTCCAAGCCTAGTGATGGTGATAGCAAAAGTAGGGAGGCTGTTTAAATATTTTCTAAGACATTTAATCTCTAATGTGTTTAAGGAATAATCAAAGAATCACTGTGCATTGATTAAGAGCTGTCTATTTCAGGCACTGTGCTAGAAACTGAGAATTCAAAGACAAACACAGTTGTCTTTCTAGGACATTGTTCCTACAGCCTGTGGTTTGGACTCCAGTTCCATCATTGCTTTTTTTTCCCCCTGAGAATTTCCCTCCAATATTCCTCCTAGGTGAGTACATGCACACTAGAGTTGTTAATGACCCAGGAATCCCAAGCTGATTAGAGCTTCTTCTTCTTCTTCTTCTTCTTCTTCTTCTTCTTCTTCTTCTTCTTCTTCTTCCTTCTTCTTCCTTCTTCTTCCTTCTTCTTCTTTCTTCTTCTTCCTCTTCTTCTTCCTCTCCTTCTTCCTCCTCCTTTCTTCCTCCTCCTCCTTCCATCCTCCTCCTCTTCCTGCTCCTTCTTTCTTTTTCTTTTCTTGAGTTACTTTGTGTAATTAGGCGTTTTTTTCCCCATTAGCTTGAGAAAAATGAGACTGAGTCCAAGGAGCTTTCTTTTATAAATGGATTTGTAGTTCTGGGAATCTATCATTCATGGAGCTAGATGTGGAATGATAAGAGAGGAAAGTGAAGAGGAGAAGAAAGAAAAAAAAACACAGAAAGTATTAATTTCATAAGAGTTTAGAACTGGAAGGAACTTCTATTCTAAACTGCCACATTTTACAGATGAAGAAACAGTGAATGTCATAGAGTTAGCAAAAGACTCTGACAAATCATTACAATGGTTCCCTAGTGCTTATTGGGAAAAGTTCTAACTCCTTATCCTGGCTTTCAAGAACTCTTTTCTCCTCTCCAATCTGACGCTATCTGCCTAGTCTAGCATCTTCTCACACTTCTCTGATTCAACTGAACTCTTGCTATTCCCCCCCAAATATCTTGTATTTTTTGGCCTTCTCACCTTTGCTTTCCATCTTCTTGATATCAGGAAATAACTCTTCTCAGATAAAACACTAGTGGTGGAATCAGGATAACCTGAGTTCAAATCAAGCCTCAGACACTTACTAGATGTGTAACTCTGGGCAAGTCACTTAACCCCAATTGCCTCTGAAAGAAAAGAAGGAAGGAAAGACCCTTTTTAATATTCTGTTACATTACTGCTCATTTTTTAAAGGCTGATTCCTCCAAGAAGCCTTTCCTTATCCATTTCCTCTCACCCTATGTTAGTAATGACTTGCTTTGGGCTCCTTTATATGCATATCAATATTCTATATTAGTTATATATATATAACTAATATAGAATATTGATATGCATATATATATATATGGCTTATGCCCTACAGGATTCTAAGCTCCATGAATACAGGACCCACATCTTCTTTGAACTTTCCCTTCCTCAGAGTTAGCACATAACAGATATTCAATAAATAAATTGGATTGTTATTGGATCAATGGTTTCATCAGTGTAAAGAGTTGCTATTGAGGATCTCCCTCCACCAATGTAAATGAGGAAATTTGCTGCAATTTGTCATCTTAGAGAGACTTGTCTGGGGCACTAAGAGCTAGGGTGTATCAGAGGGAGAACCCAAGCATGTCTTTCTATCTCCATGACCAGCTTTCTAGTCATCATGTCACACTGTCTCCAGAGGCTTTTAATTGAATAAAATCATAGTAATGAATATTCTGGAACCACAATTTTGGATTTTGGTTTTGGCATTGGATTAAAAAGGCAAAAATCAAGGAGAGCATAAGGTTTCCTCTGATTTGAACAGTCCTGGCTTTCTAGCTTAAAACTGGATTGTAACCTAAACCCTAGAGTGGTCCTAGAGTCAGGAGAACCTAAGTTCAAAATAGGCTTCAGATACTTTAGCTATGTGACCCTGGGCAAGTCACTTAACTATGATTGCCTAAAAAAAAGACAGAAATTTGCATCATGCCATATTTGGTCATATCTTGTTGAATTCACCCAGCTTATTCGACAGATGAGGAAATGGAGGCTCAGAGGCTGCGTCTTGCCAAAGATCACATACCAGAAAGTAGTTCAGCCTAGATTTGAATTCAGGTTTTCTTGAGCAGTTTCCAAGAGCAGTATCCTATTTAGGAAATCACATCATGTTCTTTAAGATCAGTCATTCCCTGAAGGTGACACTTTTTTTTATTAGGCATTTTCTCCTGCTAAGATATATGTGAAGGAGGCCAGCTCCTAATAATTCATTAGCTGGCCACGAATGGGGGGTTGACCCCCTCTTTTGTTCCCTAATTTCATTTCAGCTCCATCAGAGGGATTAATGATTTTTGAGCCTAAGAAAAATTCAATTTGGGGAGTGGAGAGGAAGTTATCAGAAAATCTCCTTTGTCTGAATGAAGGATTCAGGGTTTTACTTTTCTCTATCACATATGTAGCACAATGCCTAAAATAATCTTTTACTGTTTCTTCTCAATGTCTTTAACAATTGTAAATTTCTTGGTCTGTGTATGTATTTGTGTATGCTTGTGTGTGTGTGTATGTGCGCGTGCACACACACACACACACACACACACACACACACACACACACACACACGGAGTCCAGCCTTCAGGAATTCCCCACTTTTCTTCCAGTAGGAATTTGGTTCACCCTCCCATTCTGCCTTCTTTCCTCCTTCCCCACCCACAACTGATTTCTCAATTAGATCAGTCAGATAATGTAGAACTCACATACAGTCCCCCTGAGACTTTCTGTGATAATTGAAGAGTTGGAGTGGGGAGTCTACTGGAAGGAGGGAACCAAGCCTGGGCCCCCATTCTAAGATTCTTCAATAACTTCATAATGTCTGCCAAACCCACCTTTGCCAAAAGGCAAAACTCTTTTCTCCAACTGGATAAATAACTCAAAAGGGTTTCCTACTGATGCGAAGTCAGTAGAAATCTCTTTGTACAAGAAAGATGATGCAGGGATCTAAATATGTAGTATGTGTTAAGTAACAAAACATAAGACATCCCCAAGTTTTTTGTTTAAAAAACTCTAAAACTTTCAGAGGCAACAATTTTTTCAGTGTTTTTCCCCTTCCCTCATAATGGGGTAGAGAGGGAGGGGAGATGAAGAAAGAGGCAAGATGATGAGAAATGTAAGTAAGCCCTTTTGTATGGGGAGTTTCTACAGAGGATAGAGGGAGAAAAGAGAAAGAGAAAAGAGAAATTCCCTTTAGTTGGGTTATGGCAGACAAGTTCCAGACACAATCCTTCCAGCTCATTAAAAATAATTTGCTTCCAGCCCCTGTTGCTTTCCCCTCTGCAGGAGATGAGTGGCAAACTGACTTAGTCAGAAGAATTAAAAGGACTTTCTGTTGGAGCCAATCAGTAGCCTGCCTTGATTTATTGCTGAGCAAAACAAATGACTGTGAGACATAAAGGTAAGAGTTAGCCAGGCAGAGGCTGTGTCTCTTTATCACCCCCATACCCAGTTAACTCTCCAATTAAACCTTCCACTGACAGTCTAGGGGCCCAATAACAAAAGAAAGAACCAATCCAGATTGACCTTCTGTTTCTGAATCACTAATGAAACCCAATAATTAATAGCAATAGCAGAGAGACCTGAGAAGTGGGGAAACTCTAATCAATCCTTACCTGGCCATGGATGGGCATTGACCATCTCTTCTGTTCCCTAACTTTACTAGCTCATTCTAATTTCCCTGTGATCTATGACACTGGTTAAGGTATTTTGGGGTATCAGGCAGTTATTGATGTATCTGTAGGATTGGATGGTTCAATGATAAGAGCTCTGACTTCCGAGTCTGTAAACCTGGATTTGAATCACATAGATTATGGGAAAGTAACAAGCATTTTATGCCTCAGATTCTTCTTTAGTAAAATGAGAGAATAATACCTGCCTTTGTCTTCCTCATAGAGTAAGTAAATCATAGAAATGTGAACTAAAGTACCATAAGGTAAGAAACAATGCAAGTAAAAATGATTATCTTGTACCTATCTCAATAGTAGAACACAGGACCCTTTATTTGAGCTTAGGTATAGTGGTAAACAGGGAAATGGACTTTGAAAAGACCCTATCCTTCATATTGCCACTGAAGGTCTCTCTTGATGCTTCTTTGTAGTGTTTGAATGACCCTGGATTTTCAGAGACTGTGTTAGTGAAATGCAAGCTATGGTAGCTGAAAAAGGCTTCACATATAGACATATAAACTAGCATTAAATGAATTGGGGAAAAGATGAAAGAAATGGAAAGTGATAGGCATATGTATATACCTACTATGTGGCAGTTGGAACTGATCATTTGGGCAACCCTTCTTCCCTTCCTCCCTTCTCTTCCTTCCTTCCTTCTTCCCTTCTCTTCCTTCCTTCCTTCCTTCCTTCCTTCCTTCCTTCCTTCCTTCCTTCCTTCCTTCCTTCCTTCCTTCCTTCCTTCCTTCCTTCCTTCCTTCCTCACCTTTTTCCCCTTCTCTTTCCTTCCCTCTGTCCTTATAGAGTATCAAATCCTTACCTGTCAGGAGTGCTCAATCCAAAGGATTGCAAATTTTGATCACTGAAACCTCTCAAGATATCTTGGAATTTACTGGACTCCAAAATCATTCTGACTCTCATTATTGGTTGGCCAATAATAGGTACCAGGTCAAGCTTCACAGGTCACTGTGAAGTGACTGTCTCAGCGTGAATGTAAATAGCAATTGTTTTTGTTTGAACCAGAAACCTTGAAAGTTTTTCCCTCTCAGACTGTTTTGTTTCTCACTAGTTAAAAGAGACCATTCTTTGCCTCATTTCTCTCTTATTTGGCCTCAATCCACAATGGGCATTGCCTCAGTCAAACTGTTAAAAACCTAAGCTTAAAAAGGCCAAGACCAGGTCTATCTCCGGGGCCCTCATCCAGATCAGGCCATTGGACCCAGATTGCTCCAGAGGAGAAAGGAGTCCAGTGAGTTTGCATAGCACCCCCTCCCTCCAATTCAGTTCACTTGTGTGTCATGCATCACCTCCCAGATTCATGGTCTTCTTCAAGAATGAAGGATTAAAATAAAACAATAACTGTGTAACGGGCACTTTGCCAAGTATTAACTAATATGATTTCTTTTTTTTTTTTAGGTTTTTGCAAGGCAAGGGGGTTAAGTGACTTGCCCAAGGCTACACAGCTAGGTAATTATTAAGTGTTTGAGGCCAGATTTGAACTCAGGTATTCCTGACTCTAGGACAGTGTTCTATCCACTGTACCACCTAGCCACCCCTACTAATATGATTTCATTTTATCCCACAATACCTCAGGGAAGTAGGTGCTGTTATTATATTTGTTTTTACAGGTGAGAAAATTGAGGCAAATAAAGGTTAAGTGACTTAGGGTCATAGAGATTTGAACTCAGGTCTTCCTGATTCCAGGTTCTATACTCCACCTATTGTGACACCAACTGCCTCTATTCAGTTTAATGAGATGAAACCAATAGCAAATCCTAGTCTTGTTAGTGAAAAGAGTCATCAGATTTGTGCTAAGATATGGGTGCACAGAAAATATAGGGTATGATATCTTATATGGACAGAGGGAAGGAAAGAAAAGGGGAAAAGGGAGGGAGGGAGAAAGGGAAGGAAGGAAGAAAACCAGGAAGGAAGCATAGAGTGGGGGAATTGTCCTAGGGGAAGGATCAGGAAATCTGGATTCTAGTACTGGCTTGAACCTTGTACCTTATTTCCTTCATCTATAAAAGGAAGAGTTTAGACTAGAGTCAGGTACATGGTGTAGTAGAGAATTGGGGCCTTGTATGGAAGACCTAAGTGTGAACTTTGGTGTCTGCCTCAGACACCAATTAGCTGGACAAACTATTCTGTGCCTCAGTTTCCTCTTCTGTAAAATGGGAGTTAAAACAGAACCTAGTTCACTGGGGTTGTATGAACATCAAATGAATCAATATCTGAGAAGTGCTCTACAAACTTTAAAATTCCATATTTTGCTGTTATTTAATGATCTCCCAAGTCCCTCCTAGCTCAAGTTCTAACAGTGCTAAGAACAACAAACAGGATAAGGCTGAGATTTGGCCAGAGAGGAACAGTTTCTCCTCAATAGCTCAGGCAGTCTAGACTTCAACAGTGGGGAATGCTAAATTCTTTTCCCTCCATTGGGAAACATCTAGACCAGCCAGATGAGAGCCTCTCACTGGTCTTTGAGGAGCTCAACTGATAATATTCATTTCCCTCTGACTTCTTATAATTCAATCCTCTTAGCACTTTGTAAATAGGACTTTATTTCGTTCTCATTTAGAAATCAAAGATGTTGATTCTTCTTGAGAATGTAGCTTTTATTTATTTTTTTTGGCTCCTCTTTGGAGGGATTTCTGCTCTCTATTGAAGATTGTCTCTTAGTCAAGTTTGTAAGTGGGAATACTTCTCCTGTGCCTGATATTGATACCAGTTGGGAAAGCTTCTCCTTATATTTCTTGGAAGGCAAGGTGGTACACTTACAGAGTCAGACATCAGACTTTTTACCAGAATAGTGATACTTTTAAATATTAAATTAAAAAATATTTTATTAATAAATTTTGTTTTTATAACCACAAGCACTTCTCATTCACTTCTATGTTTTAATTCAATCTTTTTTTCCAGTCGCTTCCAACTTTCTGTGACCCAAACAGGGTCACACTGAAGTAGTTTGCCTTTTCTTTCTCCTGCTCATTTTATAGATGAACAAATCTAAGCAGAAAGGGTTAAGCACCTCAACCAGGGTCAGTTAGTAAATGTCTGAGGCAGGATTTGAACTCAGGAAGATGAGTCTTCCTTACTCCAAGCCCAGAACTCTGTCTATCGAACCACACTCTGTCTATCGAACCACAAGCTGCTCCTTTAGTGCCTTTCTTTATATTAAAAAAACAAACCACTATGACAATGTTATATAAGGCAGCTGTTACACTTGAGAGAATAGAAAAGATAGAGTATTCTGCACCCATCATCCATCCTCTTTGTACAAAGAAAGAGTTAGTAATGATTTTTCACCTTTTTTCCTAACTCTGGCCAGCTGCTTTCTGAACCAGTTTGGACCTTTTCATAATGGTGACCCCTTTCCTCCTAGATCATCAAATAATAGCTAATATGGCAAAGCACTTCACACATGTTAACTCATTTGATGCTCACAACTCAGTGAGCTAGTTTCTTTTATTATCCCTGTTTTACATTTTATATTTATTCTGGGTCAGTTAGAACCAATGTGAGGCAGAGGAGGAATGATAATAAAGTGAGGAACTTGTTTAAGAGGCAAGTTTTAATAGGAAGATTAGATAAATGAAGCATTTATTAAGCCATGTGCTGTATACTAGGAAGAGAGCTAGGTGACACAGTGGACGGAACACCAGGCTTGGAGGCAGAAAGACATGTCTTTAAATTTCACATACTTACTAACTGTGGGACCCTGGGTAAATTACTTAACCCTTATTTGCCTCAGTTTCTCATCTGTAAAATGGGGATCATTGGAGAAGGAAATGGTAAACCTCTCTAGTATCTCTGCCAAGATAACCCAATGGACAAAAGTCCATATGGAACTGGACATGACTGAATAATAATAACATTGTGCTGGGAACTAAGGCAAGGTCTGGGGATAAAATGCAACCAAGTAAAGATAGTCCCTTCCTGCTTTCAAGGAACTTACAGTCTAACAGAGAAAGATACTATGGAAAGATGACTATGAACATGCCTATATGATTAATGTTGGTGGCCAAGAAGAAAATGAAGAAGTTGAAAACTGGAGTTAAAATAGGAAATAGATCTAAAAGATAAATCTAACCATATAAAATTCATTAGTTCCACACTGAGGATAAATTATCTCAGAGATGTAGGAATGACTTTTCTTCACCCTCAGATCTTTGACTGTTAATCTCAAAAACATGTCCAATATGTCACGTGGGAGAAAGTGAGAAAGTGAGTATGAGTCATTGCAAACTACTACCACTCTGGACACAACTCATATCCTGTTGACAATTGGTCAGAAATATAATTTTTGTATAAGAAGAACTGAATATTATGAGTAATGCCATACAGTCAGCATAGCACTAGCCTTGGAGTCAGAAAGACCTAGGGCTAAATCTTCTGATATTTGCTATTTTTGTAGCTGTGGAAAAGTAATTTGACTCCTCTGTGCCTCAGTTTGTGCCTCAATTTCCTCATCTATAAAAGGATAATAATAGCTCTGAAACCTTTCTCATATAATAGGAAAGAAACTTATAAAAAAGTGATATGTAAAGGAATATTTTAAAATTATTTTTAGCTCAAAGTAGGAAAGTGACAAAGTTATGAAGCCAATGATGACATAATAACATGAAGATATATATTTTTTTTACTTGCTAAATTAAGGCTTCTTATTAGAGCTAAATCAGATGACACTGTCTGAATGAAGCAAGGCATATGTGATTAAGGGGAGACATGGGAAGGGAATAAATATTTATTAAGCACTTATCATATGTTAGTATTGTACTAAGCACTTTATAAATATTATTTCATTTGATTCTTAACAATGCTTGGGAGGAAGGTGCTATTATTATTCCCATTTTACAATTGAGAAAACTGAGGCAGATAGCAGTAAAGTGATGGGGATAGTATCACACAGCTAATAAGTATCTGGGGTTGGATTTGCATTCAAATTTGCCTAACTCTAATTCCAGAGCTCTATCTGCTACACCATCCTCTCTTCCTAGTGTGGTTAGGCAGCAGCTTGTCTGAAAAAAAGTTTGGGGATTTTTGTACAATCTAAATTCAATGAGCCAACAATAGTATAAGGCAATCAAGAAAGCAAATGCCATCTTAGGTTGCTTCTGTCAACTTGAAATAAAGAGGACTACCAAAGTAGCAGCAGCAAGGATCTTTCCTAGTAAGGCAAGGAAATTACAGTTTGGGCCATAATATAGCACTGAAGTACTGAAGTGGTAGGAGGAACAGGATTTAAAAACACTTCAAAGGAGTGGCAGTCTCATGGAAGGCACATGCTTTCAAAGCTACTGCATAAGTTGTTTTGCAAAGTGACCAAAAGTCCATAGGAACGTTGGCAAGGTCAGGGAATAGTGACATCTGGTCAGAACAAGGCTTCAGGTGTAGCAATGGGAGCTTCCAGAGAAACCGTAAGACTGACTCCAACTGGTTGGAACCTTCTCTGACCATTGGATCCAGGTCACATAGCCCCTTTATTGGGAACAACTCATATCCTTTTGACATCATGTTAGAAATACAATAGTCCAATTATAACACTCTGCTATATGTGGTCAACTGTGTTCACCTCTGAGGGCCACGTTTTGGGATGGTGATCAGTCAGACAACAAACAGAAATGGGCAACCAGAAAGGTGAAAGGTTTGAAGATCGTCTTGTATGAATGAGTTGGACTTGGTGGTTACTGACCTTCTGTCTAGTTCAAAGATTTCATGGAATGAAAAGCCATGGTCACTGCCTTCATAGAACCCAGAGAGAGACTTTCTTGGAAGAGAGGTGTTGGACTAGAAGTACAGAATTCCACATCCAGTTTCAGATACCTCCGATATGTAAATTTGTTGAATATACTTATTATTAGCAAAAGGATTTATGCTTGGGGAAGAAGGTTGGAGGTAGTGGTAGTGGTATTTTGAAAAGGATGAAAAAAAAGAAAAGAATATCAGAGAATCATTAAAAAAACAGAAGAGACTAGAAGGAAGATCAGAAGGAGAAAAAGACATTTAGGGCATTGTAGAAACTAGCACATCAAACATGAAAGAAGAAGAAAAGGAGGAGGAGCCCAAGTTGAAAGCACTGGTGATTCATGGTTTCATATGCAGTTTTTTTATCCCTTTTCTTTGAGTAGGGAAATGTTCAATTTTTCTTGCTTGTCAAGGGAAAGTTAAAAGGGAAATTTAAAGGAAGATGAGAAAGAGAGAGAGAGAGAGAACAATCTGTTCATAGAGTTCAAAGGGGTGCTTTGATTAGATACTGAAGACAAATAGTAGATTTTAACAGTTCCATATGTTTGACAAATTGTAATTAACTTCCTGGTTTTCTTAGGATTAATGTGCTGGAAGCAGGTGGGGAAAGGAACTTGGCTATTATGGGAAGTCCAAATTCAAAGGATCCAGAATCTTCTTCAATCATCCAAGCCAATTTCTAACCAGCTCCCTTGGCATTCCATCAGAGAAAAAGAATCCTGATCTGAGAGATTGCAGTTACAGGAAGCCTTTCCCAACCCTTCATATAATTCTAGTTAATTATTCCCTCTGTTAATTATTTCCTGTTTATCCTGCTTATAGTTTGCTTTTATATATTTATTTGCATCTTGTCTCCCTATTTAAATTATAAACTCCTTGAGGTCAGAGACTGCTTTTTGCATCTTTTTTTTTGTATTGTTAGAGTTGAGCATTAAGTAGGCATTTAAATGTTTATTGATTGAGTTTGGGTCAGAATCATCCAATAGCTTATCAATCAGTTAGTACCCCTTAGATCACAGTCTTCTTAACTCTCACTTTACCCAAGAATAGAGTAAACCCTGGCTGGCCTATTATGGATTGCAGAGGACTAATGACAGAAGTCATCATGTTTTCTTCCTTAGTTTCATGAGGCAGGACTGTCTTTTCTTCTTTTTTTTCTTTTGCAAGGCAGTGGGGTTGAGTGGCTTACCCAAGGTCTCACAGCCAAATAATTATTAAGAATCTGAGGCCGGATTTGTACTCAGGTCCTCCTGACTCCAGGGACAGTGCTCTATCTACCAGGCCACCTAGCTGGCCCCTATTCTTAATATTAAGAGAAACTCTCCCCCAAGTAGTAGGAGTCTGAGCTTATGCTATAGAGGAAAGGACTGCATAAACAGCTTTCATTTCCCAGTAGTCAGGTCAAAGGGATGAGAGCTTTTCATCTGTAAGAAAATTCTTGCTTGTGTGTGAGATTTATTAGAAGACAAAATCACTTCAACCTACTCCCTCTTCAGGAAATGGCAGACACCAAGAATGGCAAGTAAGCTTTCCCTGAATGAATGTGAATGAGTAGGAAAAGTCCTTCTGACACTGATAACCAAACAGAACCCCTTTCAACTTCTCTTTGATTCTCTGTTATTGTTTTATCCTTGGCTGGTAGGAGTCTTGAAGAGAGGGTGGGAACAAATACTACTTTTCCCATTGTCTAGCCTAGAAGAAGTGGACTGACTAGAAATGAAAGGAGGTAGCCAATATCTTCATTGCCTTTGGGAGCTCTCACTGGTTTTCTGGGGGACCTGGTGTATGTTTTTTTTTTTTTTTTGCAAGGCAGTGGGGTTAAGTGGCTTGCCCAAGGCCACACAGTTAGGTAATTGTTAAGTGTCTGAGGTCAGATTTGAACTCAGGTACTCCTGACTCCAGGGCCGGTGCTCTATCCACTGTGCCACCTAGCCGCCCCCAGTGTATGTTTTAAATCTGATGTCCAAAAGTCAAGAAATCTAAGTATGCACTAAGAGAGATGTAACACCCTTAGCAGCTCTTAGTGTGTGACCTATTTGCTAACTTTGCTAGTTAGAATGTGGGCCTACCTGAACCATGATTATAGGTTTGGTCACTGGACAGACCAATTCATTCTTCTACAGAGAGAGCCATAACTAGGGATGAACAACTGGGACTTTGTTACAGGACATTACATTAAATTGAATTTATATTGCATTTAGAGGTTACCAACAAGATGTTCTTCAGCATCCTAGAAACAAAAAAATTTAAGTGCTTAGTAACAATAATTAGTTAAAAATAGGGAGCTACCAGATGGTGAGCTGGGGTGATCTTCCCTGTTCCATTCTATCTCTACCCTCCAGCAGTACCCATATATTGAAATCCTAGGGTTTATTCCTATAACGGGCAATATTTTTCTCTTTCTCTTCAACTAAGGGTTCATGATATTTGCCCAAGGCAAAACTCTGGTTTTTTTTTCCCAAGAACAAAAATTCCTAATTTATCTCCCAATAAATATGTCTCTATTGACTACAAGAGAGACACCAGATAAAAGTGTGGATGTCTGAGGGCAACCTAATCCTACTAGTAGCAAAAAATGATTTAACTGAAATGTATCTGAGATGAGATTTTATCTTCCTGGTTCCAAGTTCCATTCTCCTCAGTTAAGCTTGTTTGTAGCCTACCTACTAATAATTGTATAAAAGGAGAAATCAGGAGAACTGTTCCTATGGAACTGAATTTGTGTTTTGACTTTGTTGAGTAAACACATAGCTTATTGGGATGACACAGCTGCTCCTAAGTGGTCACTGTGGGTTCCATAGACTGAATTGGGAATTGTGTTGAAGATGACTGAACACAGTAAGAGTCACGAGGATCAACTAGAGTCTGGTGATAAAGTAGTGGTAGCAGTGTTGCCTGCTCACTTCTGAACCTTTCCCCATTTTGGGACTGTTCCAAGCAACCCATCTCTCTCTTCTCACTGGTTTAGCAGGATAAACATGAAACCTGACTTGATCACTTCTTCCTTCTCTGGCTTTCATCTGGTGGTGATGCTTGGTGGAAATTTTCCTCTGGACCACCTAAAACTGGAGGAATCTGGGACTTTTCTGTGCACTGTCCTTTACCCTCCATTAGATTGTAAGATACTTATGAGCAGGAACTGTTTTAGTCTTTTTTTGAATCCCCAATGCTTAGCAGTCTGGCACAAAGTAGATGCTTCATAAATATTGAATGATTGATTGACATCATCTCTAGGGACAGGAGAGGTCTTAATCAGGACATACTTGTCCAGTTGTCTCTTATATACTCCTTCTACAGCAAAGCATTTAAAATTGGTTTTTAAGAGCAAGACTTTTTAATTGTAGTTTAAGGAAGCCTGTAGATAGTTTTCGGGGGGGAGATCTATAAACAGTATTATATATGTATGTATATATATAATATATATATATATATATATATATATATAAAATTAGATATATTCAGTATAATTGGATTAGATTTCTTTGTAATTTTATATATTTTATTTTATGCATTTAATAACATTATTCTAAGGAACCCAGAGTGTTCACTAGACTTCTAGAGGTCTATTCCATGATATAAATAAGATTAAGATTTTTTTTCAGATGGATGATAATTCTTAAGGATTTGAAAGTTTTCTTTATCCTTTCTTTTGTATTTTCTGCTTTGAGCACTTGTAAGTTTATTAACTTTGACTGAATTCACTTTCTATAAAGAGGAAATTCATCTATTCATTAATCCATAAATGAACCCATAACACTGTATTGGGTGCCATGGAAGTTACAAGAAAAGGATAAGAAATGGAAATTTCCATGTGTCCTGACTTAGCTATCAATCCTAATCAATTCCTCTATTCAGTATTATTGGCTTCCTTAATTAATATTCTGTCTGTCTCTATGACTTGCCCTGTGTGTTCCCTTGCCGCTGCTTGGAAAGCATCACCTCTCCTCATCCTTTTAGGATTACCTGTTTTTTTCCAAAGGCCATTTCTGCATGAAGCCCTTCTAGATTTCAAACTCTTTGAAGGCAAGAACTATTTTGCTTTTGTCTTTGTACTCCCAACCCAGCACAGTGAATGGTACTTAATAAATGTTTGTTGATAAGATTATTTGTTAGTTAGATTGATAGAGTGCTTAGGGCAGCCTGAAAATATCTTTTAAGTCACTAGTACTTTGAATTAGTTGGAGTTCCCAAAGAAAGCTTTCTTTGAGATTCCACACTTTCAAATTTTCGGTACCCTTTCATGAAATTTCTTGCTTTAGTTATAACTTACTTAGCTTGGCTTTTATCTATCAAAATTCTCAAGAGTGTGGGCCCAAGAGTCTCTTTGTGTAGGTGACTTGCCCTTGTGGAAGTTCCATGTGATATCAGTGACTGACTTTTCAATGTCTCCAATTTTCAGACCACAAAAGGATTCTTGAATTAGCCAAGCCCTTTAACAGCTACCTTCAATTGGTTTTCTTTCTTGTCTCTCCCTTTTATGTCAGTTTTTGAATTCTGACCTTGGGAATGTAGACAGAACAATAAGAATTAGCGTAAAAGACTGTTTGGAACCATAAGAATTAGCATAAAAAGCGATATGGTATAGTAGAAAGCATTAGAACTAATGCACAGAGGACTTGGGTTTGAATCTTGAATTTTCTTTGTGACCTTGAAAAATACTAACTACCTTTCTGAGCCTCAGTTTCCCTGTCTGCAAAATGGAGGAGATTCATTATCAGGGGTTCTTAATATAGGGTCTGGGAATTTGGTTTGTAATATTTTGTTATATGTTTATATAACTCATATGTAGGTTACATATACATATAATTGTTTTCCTTTGTTGTCTTCTATGTCTTTCCATCATTTGAAAACAGTAATCTGAAAAGGGGATTCAGATGTTTCACCAAACTGCCAAAAGGGTTCATAACAAAAAAGAATTTTTTTATTAGATGATCGCTATTAGTTCTTAATGTTATGAGCCTATCAGTGTTCCTCAATCCAGGTAATTGCAAGCACTTCAAGTGGCAATTTATGCTATAATATAAATCTATTCCTTCCCTTTTATTATTGTTGCAATCTTTACAGTACTAAGAGATTTCTTCCTCTTCCCCTTTACATATAGAGAAGGGAGCTATATCTTAATCTTCTATTTATTTGGAGATTGAGAATCTCCTTTCATGGGTGGTAGAAGAAACTAAATAGATCTTATGGAGACTGCAATGGTAGAAAGGGAAGAATGCATTCTTACAAACCACAAAACCTCTGGCAATGGAAAATCCACTTCTTCATGGAGCCCTTAAAGCGGCACAACCTTCCTGCATCTTCAGTCTCTGTAAGACTGAATCAGATGCTGTCCATGTGGGACCCTGGCTTCCAAATCCTCTTCCTCTCTCTTCTTTTTTCCTCTGGTCCCTGACCCCAAGCCACAGCTGCACCTCCCCTCCAGGAAGCTTGATCAGGATCTTTCTAAAGACCCAGCACATTTGTGTTGAGGAGCAGCTGGCGGGAATCATTCCAGTCGAATGCATCCTGTCCTTAGAGCGCCATCATGCTATTTTCTAAAGTTACTTTGGTGTAATTGAAACCTAATTCATCTTCTTTTTGTGCTCCTTCTCTCTGTCTTAGAAGGGAAGGGTAATGATCGTGTTAAGGCAGTGGGTTTGCTTTTCTGCTTCAGATTTCAATTTTCATGTCCTTCACATGGTCTGGAATAAAGGTGACCATTTTGTTAACAATCACTGGGTGTTCACTCTTTACTCCCATCTTCAGATGCAAGCTGAGGAAGGAGAGAAGTCAGGGCTGGTTATCTTACTTGGTTAAAGATCAGTGTTAATGAGGCCAAAGTTGGCTTTTTTAGAGGAGGGGGTACCCCAGTCTGTTCAATATGTTTTGGAACAAAGAAACTTTTACAAAAGTAAGGCAAGTAATGCTAATAGGAACAGGCTTTTGTTATCATAGTTCTTTTCATTTATACAAGACATAAAAGGACCAATTTTGACTCCCACTGATATATAAATACTAATGGGGACCTGGTCCCAAAAGTCATTTGTTTATTATTCTCCTCTGAGCATTAAGATGTTTTCATATGAAAAAATTATGCATGGCTATCCCTCAGTATCACACATATCTGTAGTCTGTGGGAGAGAAGAAATTAAAACTATATGACTTTGGCTTTTCAAAGGAGGTCAGAAATCCAAATTCTTACTTATTAACAAGTGTTTCCAGTGGTGTACTTTATCTCCCTAGCTAGGCTGTAAGCTGCTTAGGGGCTGAGGGACTGTGTCTTCAGCTTCTTTCTTCTTCCTTCTCAAGTCCCTATTATATCTCCTCAAGTGTTGGGCTTAATAAATGCTTATTGAATCAGTGAATCATCTACTGGATGAATTGGTAAAATAAATGAAAGAATGCAGGGGTATGCTGTAGAATAGTTGATATATTGGTCATTTTGATGGAAGTGATTTTTTAATTTTATATATATATATTAATATACATATGGATGTAAACATGTTGTTTCCTCTATTAAAAGGTAAGCCTCCTTGAGTGCAGGGACTGGTTTATTTTGGCCTTTATATCCTGATCTAATACTTACCACATAATGGGCACTTAATAAATGAGAATAGATTGATTTCTTGTTTGAGTCCTCTTTTTAAAAAAATCTTTGTTATATGGGATGATTTGATGAGTAAGGAAGGAGAATGTGATCTCCAAACAAAAAATACAGCAATAATACATTATATATATATATATATATATATATATATATATATATATATATATATATATGATTTTTTCCATGCTATGATACCAAACAAGGTTGCATTAGGTAAAATTTGTCTATGGTAGCACCCAAGACAAAATTTTAGGAACTGTGACCTCTTTTGTGCCCCCAACTCCAAATCCTTGATCTTTAGGTTCCATTCTCATTTTTTGCTTCTCCCACCCCACAGTTTGTCCTTATCACTTTGCCCTGGTTATTCTATTGACATTCACAGAAAAAAAATTGGAAGGTTTGCATTTTCACTTCATCATGGCTCCTTATTTTGGTCTTTTTCAGTGGATCCTAGGCCTGCAGGCCACATGCAAATAGAATGATATGTTTTAAAAAAATCCCTCCTTACAGGGACAGTTGGGGCTTTTCTCAGTGTGAAAAATTTGGAGAATGATTATGGCATCTTCCTGGAGGTAGATTTCCTCTTCTACCCATTCTTCCCCTGATGATGGAAGTAACATATTGTCTTCTGTGGGTGATCTGCCTTCCCTGACTAGTTCTGACCCCAGTATACTTCTTGTCTTAAAAATAGCTTCATTTTCAGTAGCTTGAAAAAGCTCCAGGTGTCCTGGATTAGGTCACCTTACTGTGGCACCTGCACTCAAGCCTTTCCCTTTATTTCTTCCTTTAGCAGGGTGGAAAGAAGCATCTGAATTTCCTGGAGTTTGCTTTCCAGGTGAGTCCCTTTCCCTCCCTTCTCCCATCCCAACTACTTGTTCTAGATGAGAATATTGCTTACTACTTTCTCTATGTAGGCCAGATAAGCACTGGGACAAGAAATCTACATGATTTAGATGTGATTTAAATATTCAGCTCTTCTTCATTAGAAAATTGTATTTCTCAGTAAGCTTAGAGACTCTTGGAGCTATAAGGGAGTTGTTCAAACTCTTTGTGACTCCATTTGGTATTTTCTTGGCAGAGAGCCTTCTCCAGCTCATTTGACAGATGAGGAAATTGAGGCAGAGTTAAATGACTTACCAGGATCAGACAGCTAGTAAGTGTCCGAGTCCAGATTTAAACTCAAGAGGATGAGTTTTCCTGCTTCAGACCCAATACTACTTGGCTGCCCTAAGGGAAACTTAAAAGTCTTAGTCTAATCCTGTACCTTTCCTATAATAGATGAGGAAATTGAGATTTAGAAAGATTTCTAAGTTCACAGAGGTCACACGAGTCAGAGTTGAGTTTTGATGGCAGGTCTTTAGATTTTAAATCCAGTGTTCATTATGGAAATACCTGTATTTAATGGAGAGAAGAAATTTTTGGCATTAAAAATAAGTTCATTTATCAAAATGATGAAAAAATTCTTTATTGAGTCATCTTTCCTCTTCCTTCTGTACCTCCTTCATGGGTAGCAAGGTACTGCAATAGATAAGGTGCTGGGCTGAGAGTGAGAAAAATCTGATTTCAAATCCAGTTTCAGACCCTTATTAGCTGTGGGTCCTTGGGCGAGTCACTTAATCCTTGCCTACCTCGGATTCTTCTTATGTAAAATAGAGATGATAATAGAAGCTACCATCCGGAGTTGTTGTGAAGATTCAACAAGATAATATTTGTAAAGTGCTTGTGCCAGGCTCATAGTAGGTGCCTCATTAATGAATATTTCCTCCCTTTCTATCCGATTCCCCTTTCCCAGGTTGCAACCTGGATAGCTGCCTATTTTGTCTACTTCTCAAGCCAGAGTTTTTGCTTAGTCTGTAGGAGGGTCTAGTTAGGCAGACAGGGCTTGAATAGACCATATTCCTTCTTTCTCACATTCTAGTGAAAATTGACTTTGATCCTCCCTTCAGAGATGATGGAGAAATGCCATCTTGAATCTGTTCCAGCCCAACTCCAGAGAGGAGAGGGGCAAGGTTAAGCCAGTATAGAATATTTTATAAGGGAAAAAAAAAACCAACACACCCCAAACTGGAACCTGTTATCCCCTTCCTGACCCCCAGAACATTTTAATCTTGTAAGCAATAATGATGTGTGTGGGAAACAATTTTGTTGTTTACTGAAGCAGCTGAGTGATAATTGCAGGGAAAGGAGAAAGGGGAAGGTTTTCCCCACATACTGTATTTCTTGCAGTTGCTTTCTATGCTAATATAGCCATGAATGTTATGTCTTACGAATGAAGATGACAGACAGGAGAGCCCAGCAGGAGGTGGGGAGGAGGCCAGTGAACCTAAAGGGAAAGGTCTCCAGTCTCCTTCTTCCCCAGGAAATGAAATTGGAAGAGGACCCTTGTGAAGAGAACTGGCTCTTTTAGGAAGACTGGCAGGCATGCAGGTGCCAATGCAACACTAGCTGAGAGAGCTGGGAAATTTAGGCAAATACTTTTCTGCCCACAAGATGGAGTGCCAACTCTGTTTCTTCAATAAAGCACCAGCGCCATGGATGGGCAACCCTTACTTAGGTAAGAACAGCATTTCCTCAATTACAACATAAAGGGAAGAGGATGGGATGAATGCATCTCTAAAAGCTTTTCCTTTATCCTTTTTTTTATCTCTTTGGGAAAGATGGGTGCTTATTTTTCCCCCAAATATTTGGGGAAACAATAGACATGCATGATCTTGGAAGGGCTGGAATGTATATTGTTCTGGAAGGGAAGCTCCAGTAGGTATTAGCTGATTAATTGATTAATTGGGGTTCCCTGTTCCATTACTACATTGTTCACTGTTTCATAATCTCTACCTGCCCTTTTCCATCTCTGTACCTTATGCCAACTCCGATGCTTTGATTTCTTTCTCTGGTCCAGCTGATTTCCCTCCTCAGATCTTTTAAGGTATTTTCTTTATATGTTTCCTATAAACTTATCAAGTTTTAGTGTATATTAGAAGTCCTGAATGTATACTTCATAGTTTGCTTATTGGATTGTAAGCTCCTTGAGAACAGTACTGTGTCTTTTTTTTTTTACTGGTACAGTGCTGCAGGCATTCAATAAATACATAGAAAGAATATTGAATGAATATGTGTGATTTGAAACTTTCAAGTTGTTTTCTTGGGGGAATAAGTTACAAACATTAAGTATCCATCAATCATTTAGATGTATCAGTCATTGGGGATCATGGATGAAAGAAGGAAGAGCATTCTAGAACTTCAGCAATTCATGAATCAGCAAGGCATGGTAGATTGCTTGCTGGTTCAAAAATCAGGAAGATCTGGATTCAAATCCTGAATTTTCCATTTCTAATCACTTGGCCTCTATATGTCTCAGTTTCCTCACTTGAAAAATGACAGGGTTAGACCAGGGTCACTTCCAGCCCTAAATCTATGATCTATGATCTGCTAGTACTTCCTTTCATTGTCACAGATTGCCACCCCTCCCTGGTTTAGTCTTTAAGAGCTGATAGGTTTCTCCAAATTTAGTGAGGCTATTTGGAAGATAAAGAGGCTTCTAATCTCATGAGAATTGAAGTTCCTTGAAGTCAGAGACTGTCTCTCCTTTTATTTGTATTTGTATCCCCAACACTTAACTGGGATACAAGATAAAGTCCCTAATAAATGCCTAAAGCATTAATGAGCTTATTGAGGACATCTTTTTAGCTTGGTGGGACCTACCAGAGATGGTATTCTTTTCATGTAGACTTGAAGAATCCAAGATCGCTTATACACAGCAATGAAGTCAACAGAAGGACTTTAGAGATAAGGGAAAAAGGGAGAATGAAGAGAAGTCCCAAAGAAAAGGTATAAAGCTAGAATCCTGATGAAGCTCTGGGCCCAGGCCTTTTTGTTTTGTGGAATGCTAGCCACAAAAAACTAACTGATTGAACCAGACTTCTCTGCTGGAACAGTACAGTATCAGGCAAAAAGGTCTAGTTTTTTCTCTTTTTCTCTCTCTCTAAGGCAGAGAGACATTTCTCTGTCTTTTCTCCCTTCCATCTAAAAAACAACCCAGATTTTAATAAAAGGATAAAATGCAAAAGCTGTTCCTCTATTCCCTTGCAATTTTGCATTACAGCATTTCAACTTTCCCTCCCCACTCCCCTCCCCAAACCTTTTTTTATTTGATTTGAACCTCTTTCATGTACACTCTCCCTTTTGGAAAATTCCCTAGTGAAGTGCCTGTGGCAACCTTGTCCAATTACAGGTTATTTGACTTTCAGGGTTTTATATAACAGAATATATCACCTCCACCACTAAAACATAACCTCTGGTTCCCAGAAGACTTAGATTTGATCTGTCTTTTCTTACCAATTTCTAAGTCAGGGCAAAGACAATTTGCTGGGACAATGCTAATTCAGATGCAGGCACACGAGCATTTCAACCATCATTTCCTATTACCGGGAATTAGTTCTGGGAGAAGGGAGAGGAATCTGTGTGTGGACATTCTGACCCTGTAAATTGGGGTGGAGGAGAGGGGGAGTCAGGAGACCACAGTCACCATAACTTTTCTGCAGTTTAAACCCTTGTCTTTAGTTTGGATGGTAGGATCATAGATTTAGAGCTGGGAGGGATCTTAGAGACCATCCAGTCTAACTGACTTATTTCACATATAAGATAACTAAGTCTTGTGTGTGTGTGTGTGTGTGTGTGTGTGTGATTTGATATGTTAAGTAAACTGTTCAAGGTCACAAAGGTGGTAAATAGGAGCTCTGGAATTCTAACCTGGCTCATCCATCAATCTGACTAAAGTTATCACCTTCCATTTAGACAACTGTAAACTTTTGTGTCACACTAATCATATAAGGTGTAAACAAAGACAGACTCTCCTGTGCAAACTTAGGTACCCCCCCCCCCCCCACTTAGGACCATCAAGTTTGACCAATTGTAAAGGTCAGCAGAAAAGAGGAGGGGAAATGGGCTGTGGTTTTTGTGATTTTTTAACCCTGTTTCAACTTCTGTAATTCAGCTTTTCCTGCTCTCTCTCTCACAGGGAGAGTTAGGAACTGCCCTGCTTCTTGCAAGAATCGAATTAAATTTTCACTCTTTGCTGCCACTTTGAGAGGACTCTGAGTAGTCATTTTGGGTTAGGGTCTCAATACCCTGCACAATTAGATGGATGAGGAAACTGAGGTCAGGGAGTGAAATGGTTTGCTTCAAGGTTATATATATCCAGAAAAGTACAGAACTGGGACCAGTACCCTAGAATAGGCAGTGTCTTTCCCACTATACATGTCTAAATCCTGAAAGGCTACCCAAGCACAAGATGCAAATCAATTGACTGTGATTCTCTTAGCCCTTTTATTTAAAACCAAATCAGGATAATTTGTATCTCATTTAAGACCATCAAAAAAGATGTTTGTTTCAGCCTGGCTAAGTAAACATGGGAGCTGGATCTCCTAGCTGGCAGCAGTGACATGGAAAAGATCAGGACCCTTAAGTTAAGTACACTAGGGATTCAGCAGAGCTTGCTCTATTAAGTGAATCTCTGATGGTTTTTAATTTGATTTAATTTAATTTTCAAATGAAGATTCATCAATCTATTCCTCCCACTTCCTCTTTTCCTCCTCCCCCATTGAGAAGTCAAGAAGCTAAACCTCTGTTAAAATGAGTAGTCAAGCAAAACAAATATTCTCATTGATCACATCCCAAAAAAGTCTCATTTTTTAAAAAAATCTATCACTTCTCTATTAGGAGGTGGACAGCATGGTTCACCATGATTCCTCGGGGATAATAGAATGTGATCAAGTTGAGGTCTTCAATAAACATGATGAGATGGGAGGACATGTCCCTCTGTTTGGGGACAAGTAAGAGGCACCTCCCCATAGAATAGGAACAGACTTATTGAGGATATAAAAATCCGACTTTAAGGGATTAGGTTGCCTCCTGTTGACTGGATGACTGAGAATACTGAAAGATTTATTTAGTGCTTTAAAATGTGTAAAGCATTGTACATATATCATCTCATTTGATACCCCAAACAACTCTATGAGGTACAGTACTGTTATTATTTCTTTTTCATACATTTTTAACAGTTTTTTTTGTTTTTCTTAAGAAGTTAAGGGACTAGCCTAGGGTCAAAAAGCTAGTAAGTGTATGAGGTAGGATTTGAACTCGAGTCTTCTTGAGTTCAAGTAAAGTATGACACTTTCCTCCTTTCCTCATTTTACTTCTTTTCCTTTCCTCTACCTGTCCTCTGTTCCCTTATCCTTCTCTCTCCTCTTCACACCCTTTTCCCCATCTCCCTATCTCTTTTTTCTTCCCTTACCCAAATGAATTCCAACTGTGGGAATATAATTCCAACTGGAACAAAAGTAAGCCATAGGTTGAAGGAATCTTTCAGAGCATTAAAATCTGGTTCAGAGTCTCAGGATTCTTAATTTGATCCTGGCTATTTTTTTTCTCACCCAGTGTTAGGAGGGTATGATGAACACCAGAGTGAAGAAGCCAAACTTTCCAATATCAACAGTTTATAAATACAACAAATGTTGAGGTTAGAGGAGGAGACTAGCAGAACCTGAAGGATATCATCTTCTATAATCACAGGGAATGAAATGAGAGAGGTTGATTATCACTGTCTGGAATAATGCTCTTCCTCCTAGTCTCTACTTCTTGGATTCTTAGGCATCCATCAAGTTGAAGCTGAAATGCCACCTCTGCAAGAAATCTTTCCTAATTCCATTTCATACTTTCCCTCTGTTGATTAACCCCAATTATTCTGTACAGATCTTCCTTGTATATAGTTGCATATTTTCTCTCCCATTGGACTGTAAGCAACTTGAGAGCAAACTTTTTCTTTTGTCATTTTTTTGTACCTCCAGAACTTAGTATAGTAACTAGCATACAGTAGTGATTGGCAACTTTTTTTATAGTTTTTGCAAGACAATGGGGTTAAGCTTCTTGCCCAAGGTTACACAGTTAGGTAATTATTAAGTGTCTGAGGTTGGATTTGAACTCAGGTCCTCCTGATTCCTGGACCAGTGCTCTATCCACTGTGCCACTTAGATGCCCTAACAAATGCATTTGACTGACAAACACAAACTATGACTCATTGTCTAGCAGTAACTGCACTTGAAGTCAAATTAAAAAGGCAAAATGTTGACAATAAACATTATATTTCAAGCACCTACTAAGCAAAATGTTCTGTGCTAAATACAGAATCTTCCCTCAAGGAGTTTAGATACTACTGAGAGAAAACTCAGATGTGCGAGTACTATTAAATGTTTAACTATAGGTTTTTCTGAGAGAAAACAAACAAAAATATACTAGCAACATGCTTGTGAGTTTATTCTCCATTATTATCTCCATGACTTTTTTAATTCTAGACTATCAACCAAAAAACACATCAAGTCCTAATTTTTAGCTTTTCCCCATTCCCACGGTGTGAACTCTCACACTGAAAATTTAACATCTAGCTCCTTTGAGAAAATTCAAGCTGACAGAAATAAAGCAAACTAAGTGAAGCTCAGATACTCCTCTTGAAGATGGAGAAACCATTAATAATTTAGTTCAGTTGGCTATTATAATAATCCAGGGGAGAGGGTGATAGTGGCAATGGAAGTGGAAAAGAGAAGATTATGAGAGCTTCTGCCAGGTAGAAGCAATAGTAGAGAATTTGGCAATGTGGAAAGAATGCTGAATTTGAAGTCTGTGGTCTTGCTTTGTCATTTACTACCTGTGGGAACTTGAGTAACATCTCTGGGTCTTACATTACTCATAAAATGAGAAGGTTGAATCTGATGACCTTTGAGGTGTGTGTGTGTGTGTGTGTGTGTGTGTGTGTGTGTGTGTGTGTGTGAGAAACAAGTCAGAGATGACTTGATGATGGTCTTTCTCCATATCTCTACCTCTTGGAATCCCTAGCCTTCTTCAAGACTCCAATTGTGTTAATTGTCCAAGAATCTCACAAGACTGGAATCTCACCCACTAGTAGGTATTTACAAGACTGAGGGTGGGGAGTCAGATAATGTGAATAGTAGTGCACTAAGGATGACTGGGTTGATATCAGTGTCAGCTTCATAGGGTAAAGATGATTTTTTATATCTTTTAAAATAAGTGTATATATATATATGTATGTGTGAGTATATGATTTTTTGAGAACACAATCACTCAGTGGCATTCTGAGGCAGAAAGGAAAGAGGGAGAAAATTATAATAGGAGTTGATAAAAAACAGTGGGGGACAACGTGGTTCTTTGTGTTTAGACTAAAATGGTGGAGAATCCTTCAAAATAGACACAAGTCTTGCTCAGCCTTTTGTTGCCAGTAAAGGGGGAAATAAAAGTAGAGCTTGGGGGTTTCTGTCATCTCAACTCCACAGATCTATTTCTTCGGGAAGCTTCTTTAATTGGAGAGATGTTTTCCCCAAGCTTGTAGTCCTTACATTTTTCCTCCTCCTCCACAATTATCTCAGATTCTACCTTCTGTAGGAGGCTCTTCTTGTTTCCTCCAGCTGCTAGAGTCTTCTCCTCCCATGTTCCCTTTGAATTACTCTGTATGTATCTTATATGTGCCTACTTATTTATGTGCTTGGATTCTTAGAACATAAGTCCCCTGAAGTCATAGACTGCTTAGTATAGTCCCTGAGGAAAAGTAAATGTTTTATATTTGCTTCTTGATTAATTAAGGGATTATAAACCTGCTTGACTCAGAGAGTGGTAGTGCTCTCAACAGAAATAGGAAACTTGAGAGGAGGAATAGAGGAGAAAGAGCAGGTTTTGCTGGATTAGGAGATCAGCTCAGACATGTTGAATGGGAGGCATCAGGAGGGTATCTAAATGGCATCTTTTGAGATGTGAGAATCTGGAGCTTGCCAGATAGATTTGGAAGATAGCAATCTTAACACTATCTCACAATTGCAACTATCACATAAACATGGGATAATTATTAATTTTATGTCTTATTTTTAAACATTTCCAGAATTCTAGTATTGCCTAGGGATATTGACACTCATTTGATCCTTAGAACAACTTTGGGTGGTAGATTCTATTATGATCCCCAGTTTACAATTGAGGAAACTAAGGCAGATAAAGGTTAAGTGTTTTTCCCAGGGTCACATATCTTAGAAGTATCAGACTAGATTTGGACCCAGATCTTCCTAATTCTAGGTTGAGAGATCTCTATATTGTGCCACTGGGCTTCCACTAGGGGAAGTGACTTGCATCACATGGTATATGTTAGAGTTAGAACTTGAACTTGTGTCTTGTTGACTTGGGGATCAGTCCTCTAAAAGCAGTTCATTTCCAAATGGAATCTCCACTACAACATACCCAACAATTGGTCATCCAGTTTTTTAAAGTCCTCCGGTGAAGGACACACCACCTCTCAAAGCATCTCACTCCCTGCTTTTGACATCTTTAATTGTTGGGAAGATTTTCCTGGCAACAGGCCTTAATTTCCATCTTTGTAACTTCCAACATTACCTCTGACTTTGGGGTCAAAGAAAACAAGTCTAATGCCTCTTCCACATGTCAGCCCTTTTAGATACTTCAAGACTAAACATCTTCATTTTTTTTCAACCAATCCTCATATGACATGGGACTAGGGCTCTTCATTACCTTTCCTTCTCACTACCTCCAGTAAGCCACTTGTGATATAGACTGTGGTCATTATTAGACCATAGCCTCTTAAAAATACCAAGAAGTTTGCTTGGTATTGGTATTTTAAAAAAAATCCCAATTGTCTTCATTTGCATCTATCTGTATCTGAATTCAAAACATTATTCCTCTCTTCCCAGAATTCTTTATATTTTTCTGCTCCTGTGATAGGGTCACAGAGCCCTGGAAAGAGAAGGATAGGGTTCCTGGAATCCTAGTAGGGCAGGGAGTCTATGTGAACTGCCTGAATTTCTATGAGATTTTGCTGATTTTTTGGTGGTTGGACATAAAATAAAGTGTTACAGCTAATTCCTTCAGGTACCAATTCCCTCCTAAGGGCAACACTTTTAAGGGTGACAAAAACAAGCTAGGAGAAGCAGAGATTTCCGCAGGTAAGCTCAAGGTTGTGATTTCTACCACAACACATCTTTTAACTGAATTATTTTCACAATCTTCAGCGCCATTTAAGATCTGGATTGAGATGCAATGTAGAACTCATTGAAATCTGAGGCTTCCGGGTATGAGGAACTCCATTTTAATGTTTAAAAACTCTCTTAAATAGCCATAAAGGGGAACTGTTTATCTCCATCGACACTTCAAACACCTGCTTAACTGATACTTGATTATGTGTTCTTGAGGCTTGTGATTGAAAATCCAACACCTGGCTGATTAGGCGGCCGTTTGATCATGTTTGGGGATGCAGGTCTATCTCACATGTATTAAGTGAATTGGATGCCTCTGGATTTGGGGATGGAGACTCTTGTGGCAGGATGCCTCCTCCTTGGTATTCCTAGTGGATTTTATTAAAGCTTTTGTGTCGGAAACTTCCATGTCCTGAGATTTTAAAGTATTGGCAGTGGATCTTTATGACAAAGCACTAGCACTGGGATACTACTAATCAAAATGGTTAGAATGAATACCAGGCATTAACCCTATTCTAGGTTGCTGTACTGTGTGGATCACCCCCTTGTGATGTTGACTCATTGCACCAGTTTGGAGGGTTCAGCTTCTCAACCTAACCTGGAGGAGTGAGGGGGCTGTCATTTCTTGAGTTTCCCTGGTGTGGCGATAGGACCCCACCGGTTAGAAATTACTGGAGCTACATGTTTCAAAACTAAAGTAAAATTTCTTCCTAGAATCACCTTTTCTCCCTTACAAATGAAGTAACATTTGTAAAACTTGTGACATTAGCACAGTGCCTGGAATTTTTCTTGTTTGGTTGTTTCAGTCGCATCCAACTTTTTTGTGACCCCATTTTTTGGAGGGGAGGGGGTCAAAAATATCGGAGTGGCTTACCATTTCCTTCTCCAGATTATTTTATAAATGAGAAAATTGAGGCAAACAGAAATCAGTGACCTGCCCAGGGCCACACAGCCAAGAAATGTTTGAAATCAGGATTTGAATTCGGATCTTCCTGACTTCAGGATCTGTACTCTCTGCACTGTACCAATTAGCTGCTCTTATAGTTACAACCATCCTGATTGTATTTATTCCTTACTGCCCCTATCTTCCATATTTCTACCCTAGGATATCTCATGAGTTCATTAAAATATTATCAAATAGAAGCTTATTGTTTTTTTTAGCATTAATTGGTCTCTTTTATGAAGCTTGTCTAAATTTCAAGATAAGTGTGAAAGATTGAATCAAATATTTATTATTTTCTTTAATAATAAATACAAGATAAAAACTTATGTTCCTTTGATAGAAGGTGATCTTTAAAAGGTGATCTCCCATTGTGGAGAACTTCCTCTAAAAAGAGGATAATCAATCATAACTGGCATTTTAAAAGTTCTTTTATGCATTGCCTCATTTGATCCTTAAAACAATTTTGTGAGAGAGAGGTGGTAGAAATTTAATTATTTCTTTTTCATTTCTTATTTTACAATTGAAGAGTGAGACAGAGTATTTAAATAACTTAGTGAAAGATTTGTAGTAGAACTGGGATCTGAATCTGGGTGCTTTAGTTCTGAAGCTTGTGTTTTTTTTTTCCAGGATAGCATAGCTGCTTCACATGTTAGCTTTCTTTTAGATCTTTAAGAGGTTCAATAGTCTTCTTATGTTGAAATTGGAATTAGCAGGAACTCAACTTAATAGCTATTCTTTTTTTTTATTAAAGTTTTTGTTTATTTTCCAATTACATGCAACAGTAGTTTTCAACAATCATTTTTTTGCAAGGTTTTGAGTTTTACATTTTTTCCTCCTTCCTCCCTTTCCCTCCCCCCCAGAAAGCAATCTAATATCATGCATAACCATGCTAAACACAATGACATTTGATAACTATTCTTAGAGTATTCTCCTGAACTTAGGTTCTTATATGCACATTCTCTTTTATGGAAAAATTTTATAAGAATGGTCTATTTACACATTAAAGGCATCCTCAATGAAAGTACATCAAAGAAACAACACAAGAAATGATTTTAATTATTCATTAATTAGAAAGAAAGAAAAAGTTGAAAAATATTTACTTTTTTAATCCTGAACTTGACAAATACCAAGATGAATATTTCTATAAATAAAGAACAGGAAAAAAGATCATTCCATATGAAATCATAAAACTCATTCTTTAAGCTTGCTTTTAAAAATATATATAATCAATTCATTATGTTAGTTTCAAACATATTTTGCTTGTTTGAGGTCCCTAAACCTCATTCTGACTTTTCAGAGTATTTTCTATAAATCCTTCATTAACAATTTTTTAAAACTTTTTTTTGGTACCACAATAAGGATTCTTCCTATTTCCTTACTACTACTCCCTCCCCTGAAAAAAAACCCCCACATCTTAAATCTCTCTTGAAACATAAAAAACATAACATAAGATAAAAAAAAACCCACACACATTGGTCATGTCCAAAAATATATCTGTCTTTCTATATCTTTAGTCCATTACCTTTCTGTCAAGAAATAGGATATATGCTCCTCCATAGGTCTTCTGGAGTTATGGTTTGGTCATTGCATTGTTCAGAGTTCTTAAGTCTTTTTTTTTACAGTGTTGTTTTATTATTTGTTGTCCTCTTTAACTTATCTCACTCTATCAATTCATTTTAGTCTTCCCAGGCTTCTCCAAAATCGCTTCTTTTGTCATTTCTTAAAGTGGAATAATACATTATTGCATAACTAAGTTCCAATGGATCTTTTTGGTTTTTAGTTCTTTTGGCAAAAAATGAATTTTTGCATAAATGGTTCTTTTCCCCTTTTCTTTGATCTCTTTGTGATATTGTTAGAAATACATGGCTTAGTCACTTTTGGAGCACAATTCCAAATAGTTTTCTAGAAAGGCTGAAACAATTCACACATCCCCTCCCAAAATAGATATTTTTTTGGGGGGTGAATCATCCTTGACAATCTGATGCACATAAAACAGAATTTCAGAGTTTTAAAACTGGGCGTTTCTTTTAACAGGATTTGGGGGCATTTTTCATATGATTGTTGATAGTTTATTTTCCTCCTTTTTGGGAGCTGTCATACAAGTAGGATTTTGCAAATGATTTCCCCTAGCAAACTACATCATCATAGTCAAACAACTGAATGAGAGTTGTGGAGGTTTTAAGATCTGTTTTGTCTATTGTTTTCTTATTATGAAAACAAGAGCACATTTAATTTAATAGAATAGAAAGTCAAATTGGAAAAATATGAGAACAGAGTGAAAATTTTGTTCAAAGATCTACTGAGCACTGATGCCAACTAAGGTCTAAAAACAGGATATAGATTTTCACAAAAGGTATACAAGTAGAAGAGGTTTTCTTTGCAGATGTGAGGTCTTTCAGATATTAACATTCAGTGTCAGATTTTCAGGATGACTTTATGCTGATTGCACTGAGCCCTGGATTACTAGATCAATGAATCAATAATAATTCAACAGAGATTGGCCCAGCTATCCAAATTAAAAAAAAAAACCAAAATAGATGAAACTGGTTAATATTCTCCAATAATTAAATGGCCAGAGGAAATGGTTAGGCAATTCTCAAAGAAATTTGAACTGTCAATGACAATGTGAAAAAATGTTCCCAATTTCTAATAGAGAGAATCAAATTAAAACATCTCTGAGGTTCCATATTCATCAAATTCATTAGATTAGCAAAATTCATTTGGAGCTCTTTGAGGGCAGGAATTATTTTTCACCCCATTTCACATCCTTACCAAGGAGCCTGACACCTAGTAGATAAGAAATGTTTATTGACTGGTGGATAGGTTATTTTTAAAAAGGAAATTACAATTGTTGGTATGGTAGAAAATAGACATGATAATGCAATATTACTAGGCTTGTGAATTACTAGAGTTGTAATTCTCCAGTTAACCATTCTAGGAAGCATCTTGGAACCATGACCAAAAAGTCAGTAAACTCTGCTTATTTTCTGACTCTGACATAGCACTATGAGGCTCATACCACAAAGAAATAAAAGAAAGAAGAAAAATATTCACACGTACAAACACTTTTATAGTGATTCTCTAGGCTTTAGGAAAATACTGGAGAGTAAGATGACTTTTCATCAATTGGGGAGTGGCTTAACCAGTTATGACATAGGAATATAATGGATATTATTGCTTCAAAAGAAATTTCAAAAGAAATGATGAAAAGCACTATTTTAGAGAAACTTGGGAAGACATCATGAATAGATGGATAGACAGAAAGATGATGAATAGACGGAAAAGTATTTTTAAATAACTTACAATGGGTAAGAAACTATAGTAAGTGTAGGAATATAAATGCAAACAAGCAAGACAGTTCTTGCTTTCAAGGATCTTAACCTTCTAATGGGCAATGATAAAATATGAGCATCTAGGAGAGGATACACTTTTGGTAATATGATGTGGAGCAGACAGATATCTAATGTGGAGGCCCACATCTTGGCAATAGAAAACAAAAGTTCACCTATTAGAGTCAGGAGATCCAGATATCAGATAGGTTTAGTGAGACTTGCCAAAGTGTTGGTGTCAAAGGCAGCCTTCCATGACAACGAAATTTCTAACCTTTTTTGTTTGTTATGGATCCTTGTGGAAGTCAATTATTGCTGATGGTCACCGTAGAAGGATCTTTTAAATGCATGATAAACTACAAATCAGAAAAATACAACTATGAAAATATTAAAAAACCAAAGTCACAAACCCCAGATTAATATTTAACAGTATGGCAATCTGGAAAATAATCTCATTCCCATATAAAAGTACTGCCTCAAGCAGTATTTTCAAAACTTATATAATTTTATTATTTAATATTTATTAATTTAAGATTAATTATTAATACATTAATTATATTTATAATTATTCTCATCTTTAATTTTAATTTACATATTAATGTGTATGATTTAGATTTAATATTTATTTTGTTAGAGGGAAAATACTATTAGCACTTAATTTTTTTCTAGGAGCCCCTATTAACATTGTGTAGAACATTGGATTTTTGGGGAAGAGTTAACAATAAAGGTAAAAAGAAATGTTTCTAAATAGTAGGTGCAGGCCAGCTAAGTGAATGAAACTTCATTTCTCATTCTCAGTTTGCCTTTAATATCTTCGACTCTGTCCTGTTTTCTTCTCTTGTCCCTACTACTTTACTAGTGAAAAACCATTTCCTATGGCTAGAGCTAGCCCCCTTGCTGAATCAGCTTATTTATCTTAATTGCCTTTAAAATGATTTCTAGCTACCATTATTCCTTCCTGGGGAGGCTGCCTGCCTGTCTCAGACCTTTAGAGTTATGAAGAATGCTGTCAGTGGCAGAGTGTCTATTAGGAAGAGATGTAAGACCTTGCCATCAGTATTCAGAGTTGACAATTGAGCAATGAACACATTTATTTTGAAAAGGGACCACATCAAAATAGTGCTATTAAGAGCTGGTAATTCTCAATGCAGGAATAGCCATAACATGATAGTATTGTATAGTGAAGAAGCAGTGTGATATAGTGGAAAGAATAGAATCAGGACGACCTAAATCCTGACTACCACACTTATTAGCTATATAATTCAGTCCAGTCCCTTCTCTGAACAGATAGGATTCCTTTTCTATAAAATGAAGATGTTGGATTTGAAGATTTCTGGTTGTAACCAGTGTAGTGTTTCTTACCTTTATTTCAGTCTATGACATACTTGTGACCCCACTAGGGCAAGCTATATTGAGGAAGAGATGATTCTTTGTCCAACCATTCTTTAGTTGAACCTGTGTCCATTTATATCTATCCTCCATCTCCTACCTTCTAGAGTAAATATTGTATGATTTTGCATAAATAATACATTTTTTTTAAAAATGAAAAATTTAGATGAAGTATTAGCAAGGAGATTATGGCTTCACATCAAAATTTTATATACTATAACTAAGTCAAATTTATGCCAGGATGCAAGTTCAGTAACATGAAAACCATAAATGTAATTAACCATATTAATAACAAAACTACACAAATCATAGTTATATGAATAGATGCATAGTAAGGTTTTTTTTATAAAATAGAATACGCATTTCTTTTAAAAAACACTAGAAGCAGAGAAATAAATAGGTCTTTTGTTAATACAAATAGTAACCTAAACAAGAAGCAGTATTATCTTTAATAGGGATATGCTAGAGAAATTTCAATAAAGTCTCAGGGATACATAAAGCCTATCCATCACCACCTTTCCTATTCAACATAGTGATAGAAAGAATAGCTATAGAAAAAAAGACAAGAAAGAGAAATTAAGGGAAAACAAGTTAAGCAAGAAAGAAATTATCACTTATTAAAAATTAAAAAAATTTTAGTTATCACTTTTTGCAGATAATATGATTTTCTTAGAAAAATATAAAGTCAACTAAAAATTAATTGAAATAATAAACAACTTTATCAAAGATGGAGGATATAAAATAAACCTACATGATTTTTTAGCATTTCCATATACTAGCAACAGACTCTAGCAAAAAAGAGATAAATTTCATTTAATGTAACCTCAGAAAGTATAAAATTTTGGGGAGACTACATAGGAACTATATACATACTTCTATAAAATGTTTGTTGCCTAAATTAAGATGGATTTAAATAATTGGATAAATATTAATTTTTCAAGGATAGGATGAATTAATATGATTAAATTAATTTACTTTTTCAGGGCTATACCAATCAACTATTAAAATATTGTCTTACAGAATTGGGAAAAATTATTTGGAGGAACAAAAAATCAAAAATCTCAAGAAAAATCATGAAAAGAAGTATGAAGGAAGGGAACCTCACAATTACAGATCTCAAAGTATACTACAAAGTAGTAAACATCAAAATAATTTGGTATTTAAGAAAGAGAGAAGTAGATCAGTGGAACAGTTTAGGTATACAATATACAGAGTAAATAAGTTCAGAAACAGTATTTGATAAATTCAAAGATCACAGTTACGGGGCAAAAACTCACTCTATAACAAAACTTATGGGGAAACCCAAAAGCAATCTATTAGAACCTATGTAGAGAACAACATCTCACATTGTGTATTAAGTTTTGCTAAAAGGGGTATGTGACTTAGACATGTATGATGACATCAAAAATTAGCAGAGCACAGAATAAATTACTTAATGGATTTGAATGGAGTAAGAATTCATGAGTAAATAAGCAATAAAGAGGATCACAGGAGGTAAAATGAATAATTTTGATTACATAATAGTATTTTCCTCATTTTGACCCATTGGAGAACTAGTTCAACTTTATACTATCTTACTCTTTTGAATCCCTAGCTTCTGTATCTTATTGTTGAGTGTATCTAACCAAGCCTCTGCTTTGAACCACACCAACTATTTACTGCCTTCACTCCTACACATGTGCTGCCCAACTAAGATATATAAAATTGCACAACTTTTCTGACTATTACAAATTTATGTAACACAATCTCAGCTGAGCCCTCTCTGCTGCTAGGTAATTTTATTAATCGTACAAACTCACTATCCCATTCTTCACAGTAACTCTTCCACATTTTTTCCCTTTCTCTTCAACTCAGGTCTCTCCCTCACCCCACTTTCTCAGCTGGGAACCTTGCCTCACACTTTTACAGGAAAAAATTGAGGTCATTTGCTGTGCGTTCCCTCCTTTCTCCTCTTTCTTATCTCACATCCCTTATTTGTTTTCTGCCAGTATCTCCTCCTTCACTCCTGTCTCACATGATGAAATGGCTTTATCTTCTACATTTTCAAGTAATACCATTCCATCCTGTCTCCTCCAACAGAATACTTCCTCTGTCATCTCTACTCTTTCACTTATTTTCAGACTTTCCCTGTCCCTATTTGACTCATTCCCTGCTGTTTACAAACATGCCCATGTCTCTTTCATCCTGAAAATATCCTCACTTGATTCTTCCCTTTCTGCTCTCATCCTATATCTCTTCTCCCCTTTGTGGCTAAGTTCCTTGAAAATAACATCTACAATAGGTACCTCCATTTTTCTATCCTCCCGACCTCTTCTTAATTCCTTATAATCTGGTTTATATTTCCAATTTTCTAATTCCACCACAATAGCCCTCTCAGAAGTTATGAAGCATTTCTTGGTTGGCAAATGCAATGGCCTTTTCTCAGTCTTCATTTTCTCGACCTCTCTGCAGCCTTTGATTATTGATTGCATCCTTGACCCTGTTGATCATTCTCTCTTCCTTTGATACTCTCTTTTCTGTAAGTTTTTAGGATACCATTTTCTCCTGATTTCCATCCTATCTATCTGATATATTTATCTCCTTTGCTGAATTTTCTTGGAGATCATGGCCTCTAACCATAGGAGACCCTCAGGATTCTGTTCTGCCTTTCACTGTTTTCTATATTACTCCACTTGATCTCATTAGCTCTCATGCCTGAGTTATTGCAATAACTTGCTGGTGGGTCTTTTTGCTGTGTTTCCCCACTCCAATCCCTCCTCCATTCGGCCTTTAAAGTGATTTTCCTAAAGCACAGGTCTGATGATGTCACCCCCAACTCAACAAACTTCAGTGGTTTCCAGATCTTATGATGACGCAGTCATCTCCTACTTTTCCTGGGCTTATATCTTTTCTTATATGTACTCTTCAATCTAGTTTGCTTTTCCACAATCAAGATACTCCATTTCTAAGCTCTAAGCATTTTCTCTGACTGTCCTAGACATTCTCCCTCCTCAGCTCTATCTGTCATCCTTTAAATCCCAACTAAAATTTCTTCCCCCAATCTCTCTTAATTCTAGTGCCTCCTCTCTGTTAGTTATTTCCTATTTATCATTTATATTCAAAATAAGTTATATATAGATATTGATATACATATATATTGTGAATTTAACTATTCATATATTATCTTCTCCCTTATAAGACTGAGCTACTTGAGGGCAAAGATTATCTTTTGCTTCTTTATGTATCATCACAGTTCTTGGACATGATAGGAGGAGCTTAATAAGTGTTTAATGATCACTAAAATTAAAGTTTTTGCATGAGTAAAAATAGTGTAGCTAAAATTGTGAATGGCAGGTTAAAAAAAGTCTTGGTAGCAAATTTCTCTAGTAAAGGTCTCATTTCTAAGCTAGAAAAGGAACTGATTCAAATTTATCAGAATAAGTACTGTTAACCAACTGATAAATAGTCAAAGGATATGAATAAATAATTTTCAGTGGAAGAAAGCCAAGCTGTCAAAAGTTAAAATAGTTACAAAAATTCCCTAAATCACTAATGATTACAGATATTCAAATGAAAAGAACTGTTTGGTTTTTCCTTATACCTGTTGGCAAAGTTGACAAAGGAAAATGACATATGCTAGAGGAGCTATGGGAAAACAAGAACACTAATGCAATTGAATCTGTGAACTGGTTCAGCCAATCTGGAAATTATGTTCCCAAAGCTATTAAACTGTTCATATGTGTTGACTCTGAGATACTGCTACTAAAGAGCTTCTAAAGAGCTCAAAGGAAAAGGACTCATGTACAAAAATAGTCATTCTCTTTGTAGTGGCAAAGAATTAGAAATTGAGAGAGTGTCTATCATTTGGGGAATGGTTGAACAAGTTATATCATATAAATATGACAGAATACTACTTTGTGGGAAGAAATAAAGACAGGGGTAGTTTCAGAGAAACCTAGGAAGACTTGTATCAAGTAATGCAAAAATGAAGAGACCAGAACCAGAACAAGATACGACAATAACAGTACTATAAAGACCAATAACTACCAACCACAACTCCAGAGGACTCGTGATAACATGTTTAATACTTCCTGATTCAAAAAACTTAGAGTGCAGATTGAGACTTTGTTTCTGTTGTTGTTGCAAATGGTCAATGCAGGAATTTATACCTGTATTACTATATTATATAGCTCAATTATACACATTTTTAAAAAGTGTTTTATTTTTTCTTGCTTTCTCAATGGGGAGGATGAGAATGAAAGTAGAAGGAAAAAAGACAGACTTTAGTTGTTTGAAAAAATCCAATTAAAATACTAGAAATAGAAAAAATTTATATAAAAATAAAATAGTATCTTGAATAATCTTAAGATATTTTAAAATTCTCCATGATGTGCTTGTCAGTTTGAGAGGGAAAGGTATTATCTAATTCATTTTGTAAATTGGGGAAAAGAAGTATGGGGTGGATGTGGATATCTGACACAGTCCTTAGAAACTGAGTCAATGCTAGCCCCAGAACCTGAGAGCCTGTTGACTTTGGGCCTAGATTCTTTGGGTCAAACTGCCCTGCTATGATCTGTGGCCAGACATATCAAAGTATCTTCTTCATTGAGGCATTGGCTGCCTTTCAGAAGTGACATTCCAACTCTTCATGTACTAACTCCAACTCAAGTTTTTCTGTGCCTGTAATACAATTTAATATTTAAAAGTTTATGATAAAAAGTTGCTAGATAACCATGCCTTTTTTTATTAAGACATTAAAAATCATTTTAAATACATTAATGGACTCAACTTACTGCTATATGTTTCAGCTGAATAATGAATTTTGTCTCATACAATTTTAATGAAAGGAAAGAGTTCTGAATATGGACTCCGAGGATCTGGATGTGAATCTCGACTTAGCTGGTCACTACCTGTGTCATCTTAGACAATTTATTGGACCTTTCTTTATCAGTTTTCTCAACTATTAAAAAATATTGTATTTGATAAGTTTTCCTATGTTCTATGATGTGAGCATGGGGCAGGGGATACCCCTCCCAAAGGGACTCCAGCTTTAAGAGTCTAACACATTCCATTCATCCTTTAGAGGAAGAAGTGCTAGTTCTCCTTGGTTTACTGACTCCAGGCCACTGTAACTTCTGGGAAATCTCTAAAATAAATTTAGGGATGCCTCAGTTCTAGGGTCTTCCTAAAAAGTGGGACTAGAGTCCCTTCTAAAAGGGTATTCATGCATAATATGGGTATTGGGTATAGGACAATGGGTAACTTCCTCACTACTGAAAATATTTAATACATAAAAGACGCAGAAGAAGCTTTAACAAATACAGAAGCATAAAAGAAACCTTCACAAACATTGTACTTTCCCCAAAAGGTAAAGGCAACTTTGTGGAACTGCTGAAATAGAGATTTCTCTTACATCTCAAACCCACACTATCTGTTCAACTCATAAGCTCTTCAACTCTGGTTTTCTTAGACCTGTTCTTGGTCAAAAGCATTCTCTTGGCAGTGGTGCTAGGGTGCAAATTAATCACTGCCTGCTGGGCAGATGGCACTGGACCCAGAAAGTCTTGACATCTCAGATTCATGAGGTTACCATCAAGATCGGAAACATCCATTTCTCAGCGTCACTGGCTAGTTATTGACCTTTGCTTAGGAAAGAAAGAAAAAAACAGAAAGAAATAGAGGACAAAGACAAGTTCCATGGTCTCGTTACCATCACTGCTATGGCAGGAGGGGATCGAAAGCCCCTCTTCCCTTCATGCTAGAAGTCTGAGGGAGAAGAGCTGGAAGAATCCTTCCTTGTATTTGTAGCTTTGTTGTTTAGCACAGTTCCTGCTGACTACTAACCATGTAATAAATATTCATTGCCTACATGCCTGCTTAGCTGAAGGAGAAAGTTGTTATTCTTCCCTCGGTTCCTCTTGTAACCATTCAAAGTAAGTGGCACTTCCTGACTTTGTCTAATCCCCTCTGGTGTAACTCCGGTTACTAGTGGCCCATCAGAAGCTGCTGCGTCATCTCAATAAGGATCCTGCCCTTCATCAACGGACAAGAATAGCTCCAAGGTAGATGCCTTAATCCATCAAAGAAAGGGTTTTCCCATATCATCGCGATATGATCAACTAAGTGGTGCCAGTGGGGGCCTGGAGTCAGGATGACTTTTCTTCCTAAATTCAAATCTGGCCTCAGGCGCTTTCTAGCTATGTGACCTTGGGCAAGTCACTTAACCCTGTTTGCCTTAGTTCTTCATCTATGAGAGGGAGAAGGAAATGACAAATCACTCTGGTATCTTTGCTAAGAAAACCCAACTGGGGATGTGAAGACTCAGACATGACTGAACTACAACAACCAAATGTATCTAAGCACCCAATGGGTAGTATAGATAGTAAGTGCTATAAGAATCAACAAGAGACTGTGAGCAACATGGGTGAAGTTGGAGGAAAATGGGATCTAATTCATGTAAGAAGGACCTTGAATCTAAGACTGGAAGAGACCTCAGAGGGCATCTAATCTAACAACCTCAGTTTAAAAGTGAGTTTGTTTTGATTATATTATAACATTGGTTGAAACCTAATCTATGCCAGATTGCTTTCCTGTTTTCCCAGCAATTTTGGTCAAATAGAAAGCTCTTTTGCCTAGGTAATTTATGATTTGGGGTTTATTGAAGCCTGGCCAATACCTTCATTTTATAGAGGAGAAGACAGGTATAGAAAAGTTAAGTAATGTACACCAGCTCACACAGATAGTAAATGGCAGAACTGCTATTTGAACTTGATGCTATGAGTCCAAGTTCAATGATTTTTCTTGTATCATACTGCCTCCCTTGACATGGAACTTGAAGGATGAATTGGATTAGACCATGGAGAGGGAACAACAGTAGGATGACTTAGTTTCAGCAGGGTATATAGAATTTTCTGCTGCATTTAGCTGCTTCTTTGCTTTCCTTCCCCTTCTCTTGGGCTGCCAACTTTCTTCTCTCCTGTTCCTGGGAACATGCCCCTGATTCAACCCAATACTGACAATAACCTGCAATTAGTGATAGAACTAAGGTAATACCTATTAGTCATTGAGTCAATAGGCCTAAAGTTATGTTGCCTTTAGAGCCAGTAGAGAGGAAAAATGAAAGAAAAGAGGAAGAATGGGTAAAATCTTCTGGAGAAGACCACAGGATATCAGGGATTTGTAGAGGGGTTGATTTGACTAAGAGAAGGGTCAGTTCTTAGGAGTGCAGGAGATTGTCTGGGTAGCTCTCTGAATTATATGAAGGAGAGAAGGGAGTCATTTAGGAGCAGTCACTGAGGTTGGGTTTGATGATTTGGGCCTTCATTTTTGAAGAAGACAATGACTTCAGGGGAGGGGATGCCATGACAAGCATATGAATTGGATTTGAGTGAGGGGGGCTGTGCTAAGTCACCAGTCTCACTTTCTCCTCCAGAACCATCTGGGTCCGGTGGCTAGATATGAATAAGGACAACTGAAGATGGCCCTGGATGTGAGGCAGTCAGTGACTTGCTAGTTAGTGTCAAGTATCTGAGACTAGATTTGAACTCCCCTCCTCCTGATTTCATGGTCAGTGCTTTATCCACTGCACCACCTAGCTGCCCTGGGTTAGGGTTAGGAATAGACCCAAATACATGGTATGGTAGCATGTCAGAAAATTCTCAAGTAGAACTGGTCTATCCTTCCATGGATGTGTGCTTACATAGGTTCCTAAAGCCTTATAAATGTAGGATTTTTCTGAACCTGATGACTGTGCATCTCAGCAGATTGTGCCTAATAACTCACAGAAATAATTTTGTCCTTTACAAAAGGGATGAATGTGTATTGTCAAATATGCAGGATTAAAATACATATGGATTACTTTAGGAGAAATTTGAGTTCAAAGGCAACTATGCTAATCTACCAGAGAACATCTTTGCATGTGGAACTTTAATAAATCCTAATTAATCCTTACATGGCACAGTCAGGCTCAGGAATTGTGACCATAGCAAGGAAATTGATGGAATTTAGGCCTTTCTAGATTATTTCTAATGTTTGAAGAATATTGAAATTCTTGGTGGGAAAATAAGGGTGCAGAATGGGAAAGAGAGAAAGAGAAGGAACTTTTCATTTACAGATTCTTGGACCCTAAAGCTCTAGAAAGGCTAAAAACCCAAAGGAAAGGAGATAGATAGATAGATAGATAGATAGATAGCTAGAGAGAGAGAGAGAGAGAGAGAGAGAGAGAGAGAGAGAGAGAGAGAGAGAGAGAGAAAGAGAGAAAGAGAGAGAGATTAAAGCTTTCTCTACTCTTTTAATCCCTCCCTAACAGCAGAGAAAGAAAGGATCACTATAAGTTTCTGACAAGGGGAATTTCCAGTGGATATGCTGAAGATATGGTCCAGGGTGTATCATATGCTTTATTTGTAGGAACAAAGATTCTTATGCACATCTACCCTTGTGGTATCACCTAGAGGGAAAGAAGAATGGAAAGAGTCGCTAAACCATTTGTTTACCTTTTTGGGGGTAGGATATACCAGTTTAAATTTCTTTAGGGCAGAATTACATCTCCTTTCCTTATTGTATGTGTGTCCAAAAAAACTCCAAAGTCTATTTGGGATTAGGTTGAATGTATGTTCAACAATTCCCCCAACTTTTTTTATACTTATTTCTGCTAATTCCAGTGTGGTTAATGTATGGGTCTGTGGTCTTTCCAACAGAGTGCTGTTCCCTCAAAGTATATTAGAGAAATCCAACTCCAATTTTATAAGTATCCTTTTCTGATCCTCAGATGGGGTTTCCCCAGGTGGCCTCTGAGGCCCCTTCCAGATCTAGACTCTGATTTTGTGAAACAATGATCTCTCCCACTGATCCAGAAGATTCACTTGGGACTTTCACTATGTACATGCAAAGTATGAACAAGGAAGTAGTTAATGTATATTTGGACATCAACCAGTTTATCTTGTGATCATATTAAATAATAGGGCAGTTCAGTGGCATAGTTGATAGAATAGTGGATTTGAATCATGAAAACCTGAGCTTGAATCCTCACCCTGAAATTTGTCATTGACTATGTTTGCCTCAGTTTCCTCATTGGTAAAATGAGCAGGAGAAGGAAGTATCCAAGAAAATTCCAAAAAGGGTCACAAAGATACAATTAAAATGACTGAACAACAGAAACAACAACACCCTATAAGGTCATTTTAAAGAGCAAAACACATTAGATAATGTATAAATTACTTTTCAGACCTTAAAGTATTCTATTAGTGTTAACTAATTATTTATTATTGTCCAGCCATCTGCCAACAAGAATTTACTTTGTCTGATTTCTTGGGTATATTTCTAAATAGGAACATAGGCAAGACACTAGACACTTTCTACTGAGAATATTGGCTATAGATATCAAGTTATAAATTTGGCATAAACCTTCATAATCCCACTTTGGTATATAGGTTTCAATGCTATGGAGAGAGTGCATGGCCAAAGGAATGGACTTGAAGTTTCTCTCAATGCCTTGTTACTATTCTGGAATGAGTGAGGTCCTGGCTTGGGTGTTAGAAGGTAGAGACCAGGGAATGATTATGAGCATGATTGTGCTATTTCTGCAGAATGGAACATTTTAGAATTGGATGGGACTACTCTGAGGAATGGGAGGATGAGAACAATTTGTTCCAAAGGCCATGAAGTTGTCTGTAGTAGGAGTTAGGGGGTGCTTAGAACTTGATCATATTTTGAAGATGTCAAGATCATCCACTGCATCCTGTGCTATAACCAGTCACTGACTTTTGTCTTGCCACTGGACTTTGAGAATTCTGGAAGAGAGAACACAACAATTGCACCATCTCATCTGATAGATGATGAAATGAAGGTCTAGTTTGGATTCTTGGCTTCTTTGACCTGACTCTACAGTCTTTCCACCTACCTGTCTGACCTCTTCTTCTCAGTCTCCTTTGCTGGATCATTATCCATGAATGTTGTCCCTCCTTCCCCTTTGTTTTATTTTTATTTATTTTTTAGGGGTTTTTTTGCAAGGCAAACGGGGTTAAGTGGCTTGCCCAAGGCCACACAGCTAGGTAATTATTAAATGTCTGAGGTTGGATTTGAACTCAGGTACTCCTGACTCCAGGGCGGGTGCTCTATTCACTGCACCATCTAGCTGCCCCCCTCCTTCCCCTTTGACCAAGTCTCTGAGCCTACTTAGGCCCTGGGTTTGAATCTTGACTTTGACATTTAATAGCTTATCATTTACTAGGCTTCAGTCTGCCATCTATGAGTCCATGAGTCTTTCTTGGTGAGTTTATTTCTACACACTAAATTTGTATGTCTATTCTTAATCTCTCTCTTGAACTGGAATGCTGTCCATTCTAATTTTGGTTTCTCTGAAAGTTTAGTTTCTAAGCCTAGCTTATTTGCCACCCATGGATTTTTTCCTGATCCTTTCATTTGCTGGTGATCTTTTCTTCCTTAGATTAACTTCTATTAATATAACTGTCATATCTCCCCAGTTGAATGTCAGCCTCAAGAATACAGGGACTTGTGTGGTTTTTTTTCCCCTTTGTATTTCTAGTGCTAGTAACCTAGTAACTAGCACCCAACAGAGTAGTAGATGTTTGGGTGACTTTTGTGGAAGGAACTAGCATACCTGGTGGATAGTGTGCTGGACCTGGATCCAGGAAGACTTAGGTTCAATTCTTGAGTCTGATAATTGCTGTGTGATCCTGGGTTAGTCTCTTAGCCTCACTGAGTCTCAGTTTCCTCATCTATAAAATGAGATAGTTGCAGTACATGATTTCTGGGATCCCTTCCACCTCTAAATCTGATTATTTGACTTGTTTGAGGTCACACAGTTAGAGATAGAACTTAACCCTGTTTAGTAAGATATTTAATTCAGTTTATTGGCAAGCACAAATTTTCTAGGTATCATGATAGACTTGAGAGTGGAAAGATAAGAAAAATTTACATGGTGGTGGTGGGGGAACCGGGGGGTAGGACACATCACAGTCCATCTAAGTAATGGATCCAAAGGAGACAAAATATCCTGAAAATTTTTGAGAAGAGGCAGAAAAACCACTTTGATCTATTAGGATCCTTGGAGAAGGGAGGATCTGAGAAGAGCTTTGAAGTCAGATTTTCCTAGTGATAGATATATTTTGGGATTTTTCTAATCCTATAGAACTTCTAATCTGGTAGCATCTAGCTCTCCCATTAGAGTTTATCTTGTCCTGAAAATTGTTGGGATCTGAAGAATTAAGAGTAAAGCAACCAGCAAAGAGGTCAGAATTGCAGCTCACAAAGCAATGGGAGGCTATGGGGTGGAATTATGAACAACGTCAGACCTCGTGGACAGAAGACAAATGCCTTTTGTTTGAGGTGAAGGGCAGTGCCAAGCTATCCCAGCATGATGAAAATGACAGCTTCAGGTCTAATGAGGAATCAGTTTCTTCAGAAAAACAAAGAACCTGAACTACTAGTGATACTCAGCCAGCACCTCTACTAAAGGTAACATGAGGTTCCTCATGAAGGCAGACATCTCAGGTAACAGCTATTCCAGTGAGAGGGAAGCAGCAAACAAAACCAAAACTGTCAGTGTCAAACCATGAGACTGAAAAGAGTTTGCAAACTGTCACAATTCAGGGAAGGATGATTTCAGCTCTCTGGAGATACTAGATAGCATCTTTCTTCTACCTCAACAGTCTACCTCCGAGTTATCTTTTGCAGGAGTCATCTTCCTCAAACCTTCTTTGGCTCCCTACTGTTTTTAGGTTGAAACATATATTAATTAGCTTGGCAATTAAGGCCCTCTACAATCTTGATGCAATATATCTTTTTTTTTTTAGGTTTTTTTTTTGCAAGGCAAACGGGGTTAAGTGGCTTGCCCAAGGCCACACAGCTAGGTAATTATTAAGTGTCTGAGACCAGATTTGAACCCAGGTACTCCTGACTTCAGGGCCAGTACTTCATTCACTACGCCACCTAGCTGCCCCGTAATCTATCTTTTTAGTTTTTTTTCATACTACTACTCCCCTTCACTCAAACTATATTTGAGCTAAGCTAGAATTCTGGAAATCTATTTCTCTCCTCCCTTCCCTCCCCCCTCCCTTCCCCTCTCTCTCCCTTCCCCTTTCCCTCCTTCCTTCCTCCCTCCCTTCCTTCCTTCCTTCCTTCCTTCCTTCCTTCCTTCCTTCCTTCCTTCCTTCCTTCCTCCTTTTCTCTCTCTCTTCTCTTTTTGTTACTCATTCCTCCCTCACTTTTCTCCCCTCCTTTCCTTTGTTTCTCCCTCCCTCCCTCCCTCCCTCCCTTCCTTCCTTCCTTCCTTCCTTCCTTCCTTCCTTCCTTCCTCCTTTTCTCTCTCTCTCTTCTCTTTTTGTTCCTCATTCCTCCCTCACTTTCCTACCCTCCTTTCCTTTGTTTCTCCCTTCCTTCCTCCCTCTCTTCTCTCTTTCTTTCCTTTCTCTCTTTTTCTTTCTTTCTTTCCCCTTCCAAACTTCCCTTCCTCCTTTCATTCCTTCTTTCATGAGGAAACACTCTCTACCAATCTTGTCATTATCTTCTCTGAAACTTAATGGTCTGAAGAGAGTTGCTTAGAGCTCTGAGAAATTAAATGACTCACAGCCAGAATATGTTGAAGGTAGGACTTGAATCCAGGTCTTTCTGATTCTATCTGTGATTCTGTGCTGCCTCTCCTCTCAGCACATAGTTGGTCATCAATAAATGTCCAATGAATTAAATTATTTCATAGCAGTAGGAAGACTGTCAAAAAGGAAGGATAAGATTCATAGAAAATGAAAACAAAGATAGATTATCAGAGAAAAGACCCAGATAAGTAGGAGAGAAATGAATTCTTTAAAGTCTCCTGAAGCACATGGACAGGTTGAAGCCATAGCAATCCCCTCTAGTCTCACTGAGTGATTATTATTATATGATGTTCTATCCTTCATATGGTAAGACAATGCTCTGGAGTATTTTAAGCAGTGAAACAAGTCACAATGATCTATCTTTTCTGTTTTATAACAAGACACATATGTGTGAGCTATCTGGTTTGAGTAGAGGATAGAATCTGTGCCTGTAGCAATTCAAACTGGGCTAAACTAATCGGTTGAGGGAGGCAGGATGCTCTGAGGATCGCATCTCCTTGACCTTAGGCTCATTAACATCATACAGTGTGCCCCTCCATTTCTTTTCCCCTTGTGAACTCCCCAGAAGTTTCTCTTCCATGACAAACCTAATGGAACCCTTCCACCATGGTTTAGCTCACTAGGCCCTATTGTCTTTCTTCAAGGCTAAGAAGATCCTTGGCCCAATTTTTGAAAGAAAGCTCACCCAGCTCACTGACACCAACACCTTGGATGGCTGGTGTTAATTCTGGAATTACAGACACAGGCTTATCTTGGAAGAACAACAGTCCTTTGCTTTTTGTTTCCCTCCGAGAGGGAACAGAAGGCAGCGACTGAATCTAGTGAGGACTGGCAGGTGGGCAGATTCAATAATCCTCTGAAAACAGAGGAGGTGGGGTGTGGGGGTACTGTACTGCTGCCTAAGAGTAGGATGCATTTGGAAAGAGCTGGGTTATTCCCTGAAGAGGCTCCCAGATTGGGCCTCCCATGATTCCTCAGTGCAAAGAAATACCGGGGAGAAAAGTCTGTTCTTTGGCTCATTGCTTTGAAAGGGGAATTCAGGGCTTGCAATTTCTGACTCTGGTTTAAGACTGTTTTTCCAGTTAACCAAACTCTTGGGCTTTATTAAGGCTATTCAGAGATTCTTATCATTCTTAGCCTTAGGCTAGGACACAGGGCCCTTATTGTTTTCTCTCCTCATTTCACCTTCACTGTCTACTTGCTTGGAAATGAGGCTATCAGCTGGGTTAGGGGAATGGGAGACTGTATTTCTCTTCCGCAGTGGTTCTTTGGCTAGCTGGTGTGATCTTGAGTTAGTCACTTGCCTCCTGCAACCTGTCCCTCTGTTCCAGTTCACCTTCATTTCATCCCCCTCTGACCTGCTTGATTAAATTGGTATTCCTGAAGCACAGGTTTGACCCTATTGTTCCAAGGCTCAAGGATATCTATGAAATACCTATGGAGTACACAGCCACTGTGGAAGGGCTGGGAAGCTCGAGTAGCTCCTTCCTGTCAGTAGGACTAAATGCAAAGTCCTCTGACATTTTAAGGCCTTCACAGTCCATGTTAGTCTATGTTCTCGACACTGAAGCTGAGCCCTGGGCTAGAAACGCTGAGAAGACAATCCCTGCCCTCAAGGAGCTTACCATCTAATGGGGAAAGACCACCCACAAAAGGAGACCAACAGGAAAAGGTGGAGGGGTATGGTGGAGAAGACAAAGGAGGGCAGCTGGTGGGAAAATGAAGAGGTGCCTTTTCCTGGACCCTCTCCTTAACCAGATGTTCTATAGTCATCTCCAATCAGGAGCAGAAGGTCCTCCTTTCCTCCCTGTCTCTTCCTCCCTTCCTCTTCATTTATTTCTGTCTCTGTTTGTCTCTCATCTCTGTCTGTGTATACAAGAAAGGAAGATTTCAGTGATCACAAACAACATGCAGCTGAGGTCTAAGGCTCATGAGACAGAAGAAATTGAGGCACATATATAAGGAGATATATAAAAGGAGCAGAACATAAGGAAAATAGTCCTAACAACTGTACCTGTGGTGGTTTGTGTATGTGTGTGCGAGTGTAATCTATCTCTGTTTAGAGATCCTCCACTTATCAGGAACTTATGCTTAGTGTATGATTCTACTATAACTGTCTTGCATGTGGGGCTTCCACATGGGAACTGCAGCTATGCTGAATCAGGGATATGCCCTCTGTTTTCCTATAGGAGTCAAAACTTCTTCCCAAATTTCTGCCCAAACCAATCTTAATCATGCCCACCAAGGCTTTGACAGCTGCCAGATTTCTTTATTTATATCTGACACATGGCCTAAATAACAATGGGAAAGGGATCAGGGGCCACATCCAGGGGAAGAAGGAAGGATCTGCCTTGTCCCTCCTCTAATATGAAGTAGGATGGGGTTGTTGACAGGGAAAGAAGGGAAAACCCCAAACATTATATGTATCAAACAATTTTGTTTATATATATATATATATATATAGATATAGATATAGATATAGATATAGATATATAGATCTATCTATCTATCTATCTATCTATCTATATATATATATAATCTCATTTGACTCTGCCAACTACCCCAGGAGATTGTTGCTATTATCATCTCCATTTTGCAGTTGAGGAAACAGAGGCAGAAGGAAGTTAAGTGACTTGCCTATGGTCAAAGATAGATTTGAATTTGAGTCTTTCTGAGTTGAGGTCCAGTGTGCTATGTACTTTGACTCTTAGTTACTTCAAAGCAGTCTGGGATCATTTCATTGGATTATACATTATGACTGAATCCCACATGGGGGCCCAGCTCTCTCATCTCACCAGAGTCTCTATAGTAATACCATCGAGTTAGGGAACCCAGGAAACCAGGATTTCATATGCATCTATGAAGAAGGGGAAGAGAAAGAATAGAGAGAGTGTAAGAGAGACAGAGACCCAGAGAACAGAGGGAGACAGCAACAGAGATAAAGAGAGAGATATCAGAGGCAGAGGATGGAGAGAGGGGGAGAGAGAGAGAGAGAGAGAGAGAGAGAGAGAGAGAGAGAGAGAGAATCAGAAAGATCAACGAGAAACATGCATGTCCTTTGAAGATCATGGGTTCCTTGAAGAATGATTCAGAGTTTACAGCTGCTAGCTGGAACTCTGTTCTTCTCTCAGAAGAATTTGTGTCCACTGGCCATATTTTCACCCCAGACCCTTTGTGACAATATACTCTTATTTTTTGTTCTTGCATCAGGAAATGAATTTGGGTGAGTGACAGGGAGAATGGCCAAGGCTGGCAGAGAGGGGAAAAAAAATAATGAGTGACTATTTCCGTCCTTGGGAGTACCCAACAAGCTCTTTCTGTCTTGCAGCTGATGGACCTGTTTATGTATAGCTCATTAGGACCTTGGGCCTTCACTAGCCTGTAGGAAGATGTCCTTGATGTAGGGCTGTCTTCCAAGTGACAAAAGGGAAAGGCCAGGCCCAATCATTCCTATGTGAGGGACAGTGAGTCCTAAGTTTAATTTGGCATTGAAAGTCAGCAATAACATTTTATCAAGTTATTTTTTTTACTGTGTAAAAATGTGTGGGATTCACTGAATTTATAGTACCTAGTTCCTAAGTAGGCCTAGAATGCAGTGTTTAGCAAGATTTGCCCCTACCCCCCCCTTCTGTGCTACTTTTTCTTTCATAGCAGGAATAGGATTTCTGTGTATAATTCTCACTATAAATACTTACCCAAATCCAACTTGAATAACTCTAGTGACAGCATACTCACTACTTCAGAAACAACCTATTCAATTTTTATTTTGGACAGATAGAATTGATAGGATATTTTCTTTATGTTGAACTGAAATCTAATTTCCTATGACTGCCCCTCTTTAGTTTGAGTCCTAACCTCTGTTCAAGGAGAACGAGTCATTTCTTCTAATCTTTTTCCATGTGACAGATTTTCAATATTTGAGGATTATTATTATTTATTATTATTATTATTGCAATTATTATTATTATGTCTTTCTCCTCATCCCCATTCTTTTGTTCACTGGACTAGGTTTTGGTCCATCCTAAGCTCAACTCGACATAGCATAATCTTTCTATATTTCTCCACTCCTTCACCTTCATTTCCCCATGATTCTCTCTACTTTTAAATTCTATCATGATTATAATTACTTCCCCCATTCTCCCTTTGAGTAAAAAAAGGAAATTGACAAAGTGAAATTCTGGGATAACATAACTTCCCTTGAACAATTGCTTAAAATCTGAATGCTGAGTCTCCTAATACATAGATTGGATTGCAGTGTGACCATATTAAATGTGTATCTAGTCTTAGTTGATTGTGGGATTATAGGACATGCATTGAAGATGTCATTGACTAAATCACTATGGTTCCCACCACACACATGTAAAGATTGTCTTTTGGCTTGAAAATGCAAAAAACCCCTCTGCTCATTTATGACTTTGTCTCTCTATGGTGCTTACAATAGGTCTCTTGTTGGTGTTCAGTCCTCAAAAATACTGTTTCAATTTTTTCTTTAGTGGAGGGAGAAGGGGAAAGGGTATGTTGGTAATTGTTTAACAACCAGCTCTTTGGGGCAAAAGGAGAATGTCCACATGACACACTTTTTAAAAATTTTTTATTTTTTATTTATTGAAATTTTCTCCACAATTTTCTTAAGTCCAGACAAGCAACAAAAACAGTAAATCAAGTCCTAATTTATAATGTTTGCTGATTTTCAAGGTGATTTTCAACCCCCCGTTGCCTCAAAAATATTTCTTGGGGGGGGCAGCTAGATGTTGCAGTGGATAGAACACTGGCCCTGGAGTCAGGAATACCTGGGTTCAAATCTGATCTCAGACACTTAATAATTACCTAGCTATGTGGCCTTGGGCAAGCCACTTAAAGCCATTTCTTTGCAAAAAACAAAAAAATATTTTTAGTCTCTCCTCTAGTTTCTTCTTTCTTAAACCCTGGGATGGACTTGCCTATACTTTTGTTATTATTGGAACTCCCCTTTCTTAGGCCTCCATGCCTTGGTATCTAGATTCCCCTTCCATAAGAGATAGAGATGGCTCTGGAGAACAGAGAATTAAAAAACCGGTCTCCTTCTTGGCAGAGAAGAGCAGACCCCAGAGACATTGTATACAGTTTTGATAATGTTGCATATGTTGTCATAGATGGTCACTGCATTAATTATATTTTTTTTGGTCACAAGGAAGGATTCAGTTTAGTCTGGTAGAATGGATGGATAGATAAAAAATGACTGTGATATAAAAAAACCAAAAAGCAACAATAACTCTATTTTTTAAAAAGGGGTTGGTTCCTACTAGTCTCTCTTCTCTGATCCCTCTGAAATAAATCAAAAGGAGAATAAACATTTTTTATTTCATCATAGTAGAAGGTCAACTAAAGAAGGTTACTCACAGGGGGAAAAGCTTTGTTCTTGTTTTGAATGCCTTTGTGGAGAAGTGGCTGAAGGAGAAAAAGGATTCAATGTTTTTATGACCTTGTTTTCCTTCATTAAAGTGGGAAGAAGGGGTGGATGGTGCGTTGTGAGTGTCTGACTGCTACACAGAATGGAAAATGAAGATCATGTTTGCTTGTGTGTGTGTGTGTGTGTGTATGTGTGTGTGTGTACACAATCTATATAAATATATAGTATATATCTTTTTAAATTCATTTCTAAATGTGATATCTATTTATATAGTGTACATATCTATAGATACCTACATCCTTATAGTATATTTCTATCTATTTATAGATCTTTATAGAACTCTCTGTAAAATATACATAGTAAACATACTACATATGCTATACATATACAGATCTCTATGTAAATAGATCTATATCTAATCTATAAGCTATAGATAGCAAATATCTAAAGGTCTCTCTATAATACTATATATTATATAGATAGGTATATTAATTATATAATCTCTATTGTTCTTTCTTGTATATTGAAATCTTTATTAATTTCACAACAGAAATAAAAATAAGAAACAAACTAATCACAAAAACATTGAATTGAGTTGAAATTTTCTTTAAGACTTGCAGAGAAAGGAGGTGAAAAATGCCCTTTAGGATCAACTCTTGAAAAAATATGAAAAAAGGAAAAGTGACTCTTAGGCTTCCTCTTCTTGAGTACAAGGGGGAAAATGGGCTTCTGGGAAAGAAGGCTTAAGAATCTATGTGGGTTCCTTTTGTGAAGTACTCACCAATCTCTGACTCAGAGATAAGAAAGGCTTAGACTTGAATTCACAGGTTACACAAACAGTTTATGAGTTACCTCAAAAAGTCCTTAAGCAAATACAAAAGTTTACAAGTTAGGTCCTTTGGAAAGCAGCTAGAAAATAAGTTTCTTTTTTTTTTTTAGGTTTTTTTGCAAGGTAAATGGAGTTAAGTGGCTTGCCCAAGGCCACACAGCTAGGTAATTATTAAGTGTCTGAGGTTGGATTTGAACTCAGGTACTCCTGACTCCAGGGCTGGTGCTCTATCCACTGTGCCACCTAGCTGCCCCATAAGTTTCTTAAACTACAGGCTGATTAGTAGAAGTTGAGGTTTAAAAAAGGCTTAAGTGGAGGCAGCTAGGTGGATAGAGCACAGGCCCTGAGCCTGAGTTCAAATGTGACCTCAGACACTTAATAATGGCCTAGCTATGTGACCTTGGGCAAGTCACTTAATCCCATTGCCTTAAATAAAAAAATAAACTTAATAAACTTAAATTATTATTTAAAAAAGGCTTAAGTGGAGGCAAGAAATCACTGGTTCCTAATGAGGCAGAATAGTCATGTGATAATTTAGGTAGGTACTTTAATGATGTAAGAGGCAACTGGGGGAAACAGAGAAGAGATTAGCCATCTTAAATAGAGAGTTCCAAGCTGGGAAATGAAGTGAATAATAAAGTTAAGCAAAAGAAGAAGGTTGAGAGAATAGCAAAGGGGATAGTCATTTTTTTTAGGGTTTTTTTTTTTTTTGCAAGGCAATAGGGTTAAGTGGCTTACCCAAGGCCACACAGGTAATTATTAAGTGTCTGAGGCCGGATTTGAACTCAGGTACTCCTGACTCCAGGGCCAGTGCTCTATCCACTGCACCACCTAGCCGCCCTGGGATAGTCGTTTTGAAAAGGAAAAAGGGAAAAGGAAAGAAGTTTAGATCAACATCAATCCAGCCCCATGGAGTGGGGTCATATTGGTGCAACAGCCTGAGCTGGAACACATGGATGGAACCTGAGTCAACAGGAAAAAGAGAATGAGATTGGGTTGAATAATGCTCAAATATTTTGTGTTGGGCAGAACAAGGGTGGTACTTGAAGAGAGGTTTAGTCCCTGGCACAGGGTCTAATGCAGAACAGCTCTCACTGAGCATGAGCAGTCTTCCCCTTCCCCAAAAGGGGAGACCAAAGTTCAGCCTTCCTATTAAAGTCCAAAGTGACTTAGGAAATAGAGTTCACAAAGAGCCAATACAGAACAGAGAGTACCCCTCCAAAGTACAGAAAAGTTTCTAATATAAAAACATTAAAACATTTCTCTGCACCCACAATTCCCCTGCTTCACTTTCACCTCTTTTTTCATCCTACTCTGGCCTCATGGCTCCTCTCAGCCTAAACTTCAGTATGTATACTGAGATATTTGATTGCATCATTTATACATTCAGTGCCATTTTCAAAAGAGACTGTTTTCTCCTTTTAGTATCTGAATTCTATTAGTGCATGATAAAACTAATTCACACTAAGGAGTGAATGAATGATAAGATCTAAATGTGTTGTCAGAGAGGTTTGGATTTTCAGAAGGGTGCTTCAATTTCTATTAATGAAATTCTCTATAAACATATACTGTTTTTTTTTTTCATGGAGAAAGGATCATGGGACCTTCCCAGTGCCTTTCAAACTCCATTGCAGAAGAAATTGTTTAGATAAGAAGTGGTTGTTGGGTAGAAGAGTGAAGAGCTACCTGGCAAGAAAAGACTTAGTTAAAAGCCAGACACTAGAAATCTGGAATTTTCCCAATTTGCTGAGGCCATAGCTCTCAGAAGGCTCCTGCAAACTAATGAGTACAAATCACTTCTATTTGACCTCTGTAGAGTATGTCCCCAGAAAGATAAGAAGGCTCCTTGCCAAATTAAAAAGCCTTACGTAGGTAGAGTAATAAGATTTGAACCCTTTGAGTTTCAGATTTGTTTATGTATGACCCCAAGTCATCAATCTCTAGCAAAAAAAAATGACCTGAAAGTTTTATTTATGGCTTACAAGACACTTTGCGTATTTTTTTGCTAGTGTTATTCAATATCTCCAAGATGAGTTTTAGGTGTGTAAGAGCTTTGTAGATTAGATTTCCTTTGAACTACTAAGAAATAAGCACCTTGTGATATACATTTTGGAGTCTATCCAACCCCCTAAGCTTGAAGAATAGTCAGAAGCACTAGATGATCACTGGGTAATAGGAAGCAATATGTGGTACAGTGGAAGCAAGAGAATTGTGAGGAGACAAGACTTCTAATTACTCATGGTTCTATATTAACTACTTGGTGCCTTTGGACAGACCACTTAACCCCATCTAGCTCTCAGTTCCCTCAGAAGAAAAATGACTGGATTAAATTAGATAGTCTATACGCTTTAAGAAAAAATATAAGCTTAAAACCACATACTTTACCTTTGAACCATTCATTCCAGAAAGAAGCAGCAGCTAAATTTTCTATGATCTGGAAAAAAGAATTTTCTAAGTGTTATAGAATATAAGCTTATGAGCTTCCACCATTCCAATTTGTCTCTTCTCTACTCATTTCAAGTCTCATCAGTTTCTAAGTGGAGTGTCCAAATTGGTTATAAGAAAATGGCAAATTGGAGAGGTAAAAACTCATGCATGACCAAAATAACATATTAATATAGCACTTTAAAAGTCCTTTCATAGACCCAGAAGTTTAGAGTTTTGTTGTTTTCTGTTGAGTCTGATTCTATGTGATCCCATTTGGAGAGCTTTTGGGTTTTTGCAAGGCAAATGGGGTTAAGTGGCTTGCCCAAGGCCACACAGCTAGGTAATTATTAAGTGTCTGAGACCAGATTTGAACCCAGGTATTCCTGACTCCAAGGCCGGTGCTTTATCCACTATGCCACCTAGCCGCCATTTGGAGTTCTTTTGACAAAGATACTGGAGTTGGTTTGCTTTTCTATTCTCCTGCTCATTTTATAGATAAAGAAACTGAGGCAAACAAGGTTAAGTGACTTGCTCAGGATCACACAGCTAATAAGTATCTGAGGTCAGATTTGAGTTAAACTGAATCATAAAGAAGACCTAATCCAACCATATCATCTTAAAGTTGAAGGATCTGAGAATAGAATAAAAGATCAGTTGGCATATTTCCTACTATATCACACAATCTAGCCTAGTCCTGGAAGTATCCAGTCATTAAGGGAGGAAATAATAAAGTATAAATTACATGATGAGTGAATGTCACACATCATACATCCATTCAAGACTGGGCAATGTGCTTCTGTAATTAGTGTGTGATATGTCCTGTCCAAAGACAAAGAACCATTAAAGTTCACTTAGAAATAAAGGAAATACCAATATGCTTTTTTGTTTGTTTGTTTGCAGAGGGGAACTTAACTTTGATGATATAGGAGCAAAAAATAGAGTATAACTAACTCCTAAGTAGATTTATTATCTCACCTCAATTTCAGAACAGCCTTGTGTGGAGGACAGGGCAGTTATTATAACTTTCTTATAGTTGAGGAAACTGAAATTCAGAGAGCCAATTGTTTATCCAAGCTCTCACATCTATTTAGTCTTGGTTGTTAAGTACAGTGATCTTTGTATCACATCTCATTGCCTCTTTGTTTTGTTGACTTTGGCGAGTACCTGTCATTGTTTCCAATATATTAAGTCATAGATTTTGCTTGGTATTATTCACTGATTACCATATTGTGACCTCTTCCTTCTCTGAACCCCTGATGACATTATTTTCATCCACATTTTTCATCATATATATATAGATATACACATACATATATACACACACATATTCTGGGTGCCTTTCCTAGCATTGTTCCTTTAGGGTTTAGTTCCTCACTTAGTGCCACATTAATTATCTCCTTCTAATTTGTCACTTGATAAAGATGTCTCTATTTTTTATGGGTCCTCTATGAACTTGGTATCTTCTCCATGACAGGTATATCTTGCCAAGGAAGCAGGAAGATGGACTAGTGGATAAAATGTTGGGCCTGGATTCAAGAAGACTCAAATTCAAATCAGACTTCAGATACTTGTTAACTGTATGACCCCAGGCAAATCATTTCATATCTGTTATCCTCAGATTTCTTTTTTTAAAGAAAGATTTTATTTATTTTGAGTCTCACAATTCCCCCCCCCCCCCAATCTTGCTTTTCTCCCCCCAGTCCCCACAGAAAGCAGTCTGTTAGACTTTACATTGTTTCCATGATATACATTGATCTAAGTTGAATGTGATGAGAGAGAAATCATGTCCTCAAGGAAGAAAAATAAAGTATAAGAGACAGAAAAATTACATAAGATAATGTTTTTTCTAAATTAAAGGTAATAGTCTTTGGTCTTTGTTCAAATGCCATGGCTCTTTCTCTGGATACAGATGGTATTCTCCAATGCAGACAGCCCAAAATTGTCCCTGATTGTTGCGCTGATGGAATGAGCAAGTCCTTCAAGGTTGATCATCACCCCCATGTTGCTGTTAGGGTGTACAGTGTTTTTCTGGTTCTCCTCATCTTTTGCAGCATCAGTTCATGCAAATCCTTCCAGGTTTCCCTGAATTCCCATCCTTCCTGGTTTCTAATAGAACAGTGCTCCATGACATACATATACCACAGTTTGTTAAGCCATTCCCCAACTGAAGGACATTTACTTAATTTCCAATTCTTTTCCACCACAGGCAGGGCTGCTAGGAATATTTTTGTACAAGTGATATTTTTACCCTTTTCTATAATCTCTTCAGGGTATAGAGCCAGTAGTGGTATTGCAGGTTCAAAGGGTATGCTCATGTTTATTGCCCTTTGGGTATAATTCCAAATTGCTCTCCAGAAAGGTTGGATGAGTTCACAGCTCCACCAACAATGTATTAGTGTCCCAGATTTCCCACATCCCTTTCAACATTGATCATTGTCCTTTCTGGTCATATTGGCTATCCTCAGATTTCTTAAGGGCAAAATGATGAGGCTAGTGATGATGATAATAAGTTATTAATACCTATCTTCCAGAATGGTTATGTGATCAACTGAAATAATATTTGCAAATTACTTAGCAAGGTGCTTGGGATATTGAAGACAATTTTTGTTTGTTTCTTTTCTTTCTTTTATTGATAGTTTCATCAGCTGTAATTTAGAGCACCATTTTACCTATAGCACCAATCCCCAAAACCAGAAAGAAGTTGTCATTGTTGCAGCATCATGCTTTCTGTGTAACTCTAGCCCCCAAGTCCTGAACAACCTCCATATTCCTATTTTCTGACCTGCCATGATTCATGATAATCTTGGCTGGCTTCATGTTATTTATTTTAAATTTATCAATAATGGTAAGAAAGTGAATGAATGAATCTTGGGTGGATATGTAGCAATCAATGAATTAACAAACATTTATTAAGTGGTTACTCATGTTAGCAGTGACTGCAGTTGCATGATGTGTAGCATTTACCTGGATAAGGATTCAACGTTTAGATGTATAAACACTCTTCCTCAGTTCAGGAAAGTTTCATCAAAGCATCTGTAATTTTCCCTATATATCTTGTGGCTATTTTACAGTTGAAGAAAGGTGATGTCACTTATCTGGGATCACAAACAGTTAGTAAATGAGCCTATGTTTTCCTTACTCCAAATTCAACACTTGGGGCAAAATTTCATTGAATAGTTGTATCATGGCACAGTAGGAAACATATCAGTTCTTGGAGTCAGAGGACCTGTATTCAAATCCAGCCTCTAATGATTACTTCCTCTGTGGCCAGGAGGAAGGTCTGTATTGCATTCTTTGACCATCCTGCATTCCAGTTTACTCATCTATAAAATGTAGAAGGTAGTCTAGAGGACTTCTTGGGAGCTTTTTTGAAAACTGTGATCTTATATAGCATTTATCAGTCCCATTTTACAGATAAGGAAAATAAAGGCGTAGAAAGTGCCACAGCTGGGGAATGTCAGAGTCCAACCTCAGATCCAGGTCCCCTGATTCCCTGTCCTTTTTCTACTATTATTTCACTGGTTGATCATTTGGTACTGGTGTCTAGCAGGGAAGTAGGTAGTTATATAATGTCATTTCATTTAATTGAAATAAGGGAAGTTCATATAGCTAGGAAGTGTCTGAGGCTGGTTTTGAATTCAGGTCCTTCCAACTCTATTCACTATGCCACCTAGCTGTTTCTGAGATCTGAGGCTTTAGGATTTAATTGAATTTAATAAGATTTTAATTTTGACGAGTGGCAAGCCAAGGGGAATAGACAGTTAGTCTTTGAGTGAAGAAGACCAAGATTCAAGTCAGACCTCTGACAGATTCTGGTTGGGTGATGCTAAGCAAGTCATTTAACAGCATCCTAGGAGACTCTCCAAGACTCAAGTTGCACAGACAGTGCTAATCTGAATCACTAGAAGTTCCTCACTAAGAGTTTTCTACCCTATGAAATTCCTTCTGGTCCAAAAATCCTAATTAGAAGTATATATACTTTGCACAGGGTAAGGCTTGGATGCCAGCTTTCTCTGCTATTTCAGATATAGTTTCAATGTAGATAAGATCAATTTCTTTTCCATTATTTCTCTCCATTTTATCTCTTGTTCCTATTGTTTGAATGCATTGGTTAAAAAATTTTTCATAATCAAAATATGCCTACAGTGAGCACTTTATTTGTATATTGGGAAAATACTTTGATAGTATTTTCATTTACTACCAAGATTCTTTGTGATTTCCCTGAAAAAAATCTTTTTAGTAGTTTATGATTTTACTCTTGTTTTTTTCTTTGCTGTCTAGGTTCTCCCTAGACTAGACCCTCCTGTTTTGAAACTGGATTATTGCAATAGCCATCTACCTGGTTTTCTTTTCTCCAATTTACTTATTTCTGCTTTTATTTCTCATGTAGTCTTTTTTTTTTTGATACTGCTTCTCTACTCATGAATTTTTAAAAAACCTTCCTTTGGCCAATCCAAAGTCTTCAGTCTGGCTTGCTATTTCCGTAGATGAAATAGGAGAAGAGGTGAAGGCTAAGATTATAAAAGTAAATTAAGTCCTCCTAGGCACTGTGCTGTCCCTTGAGGTAGTTGCCACCAGGTGACATAGTACTTATCAAATCATCACATCTTAGAGTTGGAAGGGGCAACTAGTTCCTGAACTGAAATCCCTTCTTGTTGTTTGTTTTCAGTCATGTCTTATTCTTTGTGACCTGATTTGGGGTTTTCTTGGTAGAGATGATGGAGTAGTTTGCCATTTCCGTCTCCATTTTATTTTACATATGGGAAACTGAGGCAAATTGACTTAAGTGACTTGCCCATGGTCACATAGCTAATAAGTGTCTGAGGCTAAATTTGTATTAGAAAGATGAGTCTTCCTGACTTCAGGTCTGGCACTCTACCCATTGTGTGCCCAAATCCCCTTTACAGCATCCCTAGATTGACCCCCAGTATCTGCTAGAAGATTACCTTTACATGGAGATTTATTGGGTCTTAAGGCAGAAAATTCCAGTTTGGGATTTGGATTCCAGTGCCAATTATTAGGAAAGTTATCCAAATACCAGGCTAAAATTTGCTTCACTGTGTCTTCTGCCTACTACTGCTAATTCTGTCCTCTATGATCAAGCAGAATGAATTAAATCTCATCTCCCTTTTAATGTGACAATCCTAATTGTGGGAGACAGATCTTACGTCCCTACTATGACGTATCTAAGCTAAACATTCTTAATTCTTTCTTTTCAAAAAACTTTATTTATTTATTTAGAATTTTACAATTTTCCCCCAATCTCACTTCCCTCCCCTGCCACTGAAGGCAGTCTGTTAGTTTTTTTTTTTTTGCAAGGCAAACAGGGTTAAGTGGCTTGCCCAAGGCCACACAGCTAGGTAATTATTAAGTGTCTGAGACCGGATTTGAACCCAGGTACTCCTGACTCCAGGGCTGGTGCTTTATCCACTATGCCACCTAGCTGCCCAAGTCTGTTAGTTTTTACATTGGTATACATGGTTCTAACTTGAATGTGATGAGAAAGAAATCATATCCTTAAGAAAAAAATAAAGTATAAGAGAGCAGAATTACATAATAAGATAATGGGTTTTTTAAACAATTAAAGGTCTTTGGTCTTTGTTTAAATTACGTAATTCTTTTTCTGGATACAGATAGTATTGTCCATTGCAGATATCCCAAAATTGTGCCTGATTGTTGCACTGATGGAATGAGCAAGTTGATCATCACCCCTATGTTGCTATTATAGTGTACAATATTTTTCTGGCTCTGCTCATCTCACTCATTATCAGTTCATGCAAATCCTTCCAGGCTTCTCTGAATTCCCATCCCTCCTGGTTTCTAATAGAACAATAGTGTTCCATAACATACATATACCACAATTTGCTCAGCCATTCCCCAATTGATGGACATTTACTCAATTTCCAATTCTTTGCCACCATAAACAAGGCTGCTATGAATATTTTTGTGCAAGTTATGTTTTTACCCTTTTTTCATGATCTCTTCAGGGTATAGAACCAGTATAGTAGCAGTATCGCTGGGTCAAAGGGTATGCACATTTTTGTTGCCCTTTGGGCATAGTTCCAAATTTCTCTCCAGAAAGGTTAGATGAGTTCACAGCTCCACCAACAATGTAATAGTGTCCCAGATTTCTCACATCCCTTCCAACATGGATCATTGTCCTTTCTGGACATATTGGCCAGTCTGAGAGGTGTGAAGTGGCATCTCAGAGTTGCTTTAATTTGAATGGCTCTAATAACTAGTGATTTAGGGGAATTTTTCATACGACTATGGATCTCTTTGCTTTCCTCATCTGGAAATTGCCTTTGTGTATCCTTTGACCATTTGTCAATTGGGGAATGGCTTTTTTTAAAAACAATTTGTCTCAGTTCTCTGTATATTTTAGAAATGAGTCCCTTGTCAAAAATACCAGTTGTAAAAATTGTTTCCCAATTTATTACATTTTTTTAAATCTTGGTTACAGTGGTTTTGTCTGTGCAAAAAGCCTTTTAATTTAATGTAATCAAAATTATCTAGTTTGTTTTTAATGATGTTCTCCATTTCTTTCTTGATCATAAACTGCTTCTCTTTCAATAGATCTGGCAGGTAAACTGTTCCTTGATCTCCTGGTTTGCTTATAATAATGTTTTTTTGTGTCTAAATCCGGTATCCATTTTGATCTTATCTTGGTATAGAGTGTGAGGTGTTGGTCGAATCCAAATTTCTGCCATACTAACTTCAATTTTCCCATCAGTTTTTATTGAAGAGAGAGTTTCTATCCCAAAAGTTGCACTCTTTGGGTTTATCAAACAGTGGATTACTATAATCATTTCTTGCTATTCACCTATTCTATTCCACTGATCCACCACTCTATTTTTTAGCCAATACCAGACAGTTTTGATGACTGATACTTTATAATATAATTTTAGATCTGGTAGGGCTAAGCCAACTTCTTTTGTACTTTTTTTGTTAAAACCCCAGAAATTCTCAATTTTTTATTTCTTTTTTTAGATGCAATATTAATTTTTTTAATTTTAGAAAATTTATTTATTTTGAATTTTACAATTTTCCCCCAATCTCATTTTCCTCCTCCCACCCCCACAGAAGGCAGTTTTGCTAGTCTTTGCATCATTCCATAGTATGCATTGATCTAAGTTGAATGTGATGAGAGAGATACCATATTCTTAAGGAAGTATAGTATGAGATTTAGCAGAATTACATAATAAGACAACTTTTTTTTTTAAATTAAAGGTAATAGTCCTTGGTCTTTGTTCAAACTCCACAATTCATTCTCAGGATAAAGATACAGATGGCATTCTACATCACAAATGCCCCCAAATTGTTCCTGATTGTTGCCCTGTTGGTATGAGCAAGTCCATTAAGGTTGATCATCACTCCCATGTTGCAGTTAGGGTATACAATGTTCTTCTGGTTCTGCTCATCTCACTCAGCATCAGTTCATGCAAATCCCTCCAGGCTTCCCTGAAGTTCCTTCTCTCCTGAGTTCTAATAGAACAATATTGTTCCATCATATATACATATAGCACAGTTTGTTAAGCCATTCCCCAATTGATGGACATTCCCTTAGTTTCCATTTCTTTGCCACTACAATTAGAGCTGCTACGAACATTTTCAAATGGGTGATGTTTTTACCCTTTTTCATGATCTCTTCAAGGTATAGACCCAGTAGTGGTATTGCTGAATCAAAGGGTATGCACATTTTTATTGCCTTTTGGATATAATTCCAAATTTCTCTCCAGAAAGGTTGGATGAGTTCACAGCTCTATGAACAATGTATTAGTGCCCTAGATTTCCCACATCCTTTCCAACAGTGATTATTGTCCTTTCTGGTCATATTGGCAAATCTGAGAGGTGTGAGGTGGTACCTCAGAGAAGTTTTAATTTGCATTTCTCTAATAATTGGTGATTTAGAGCAATTTTTCATATGATTATGAATTGATTTGATTTCCTCATCTGTAAATTTCTTTTGCATATCATTTGACCATTTGTCTATTGGGGAATGGCTTATCTTTTTTTTTTCAAAATTTGACTCAGTTCTCTGTAGATTTTAGAGATGAGTCCTTTGTCAGAAACACTAATTGTAAAATTGTTTCCCAATTTACTACATTTCTTTTGATCTTGGTTACAGTGGTTTTGTCTGTGTAAAAGCTTTTTAATTTAATGTAATCAGAATTATCTTGCTTGTTTTTACTGAAGTTCTCCATTTCTTCCTTGGTCATAAACTGCTTCCCTTTCCATATGAATTTACTTACAATTTTTTCTAACTCATTAAAGTAATTGTTTTTGGAATTTTGATTTGTGGGGCACTAAATAAGTAGTTTAATTTTGGTAGAACTGTCATTTTTATTATATTAGCTCAACCTATCCATGAGCAGTTGATATTTGCCCAGCTACTTAAATCTGATTTTATTTGTGTGAGAATTGTTTTCAAAAAGTTTCTGAGTCTGCCTTGGCAGGTAGACTCCCAAGTATTTTATATTGTCTGAGGTTACTTGGAATGGGATTTCTCTTTCTAGCTCTTTCTGCTGTATCTTGCTAGTCATATATAGAAATGTTGAGGATTTATGAAAGTTTATTTTATATCCTGTGACTTTGCTAAAGTTGCTAATTATTTCTAGTAGTTTTTTAGATGATTTTTTTTTGGTATTCTCTAGGTATACCATCATGTCATCTGCAAAGAGTGAGAATTTTGTCTCTTCCTTCAATTTTTTTTATTCTGTTATTACTGAGGCTAACATTTCTAATACAATATTGAATAGTAGTGGTGATAATGGGCATCCTTGTTTCACCCCTGATCTTATTGGGAATGTCTCTAAGCTATCCCCATTGCATATAATGCTTGCTGATGGTTTCATAGAGATACTATTTATTATTCTAAGGAACAATCCATTTATTCCTGCATTCTCTAGTGTTTTTAGTAGGAATGGGTTCTGTGTTTTGTCAAAAACTTTTTCAGTATCTATTGTTATAAACATATGATTTATGATAGGTATGTTATTGATATAATTAAACTATCAATTTTCCTAATATTGAACCAACCCTGCATTCCTGGGATAAATCCTATTTGGTCATAATGTATTATTCTAGTGATAACTTGTTGTAATCATTTTGCTAAGATTTTATTTAAGATTTTTGCATCTATATTCATCAGGGAGATAGATCTATAATTTTCTTTCTCTGTTTTAACTCTTCCTGGTTTAGGTATCAGCACCACATCAGCACCACTGTTTCTGAATTCCACCACCTTCAGTATATTTGCCCCCCTACATCCAACTCTGCTTCCTATTCTCTCGCCTTTCCCTTTGCTTCTTCTTCCTTCCCTTTCTTCTGTTAGTTCCCCTTTTCCTACCCCCTCCCTTTCCCTCCTTTTAATACTTCAAAGGTAAGATAAGTTTTTTAACTTAACTGAGTATATGTATGTATGGTAACTTTAAGCTGAACCTGATGAGAGTTAGGCAGAGTTCTGTCTTCAACTATTTTCCCAGAGTTTATATAGAATTGGAACCAATTGTTCCTTAAATGTTTGATAGAATTCACTTGTGAATCCATCTGGCCCTGGAGATTTTTTTCTTAGGGAGTCCAATAATGGCTTGTTGAATTTCTTTTTCTGAGATAGGGTTATTTAGGTATTTAATTTCCTCTTCTTTTAACCTGGGCAAATTATATTTTGGTAAATATTTGTCCATTTCACTTAGATTATCAAATTTATTGGCATAGAGTTGGGCAAAATAATTCCAAATTATTACTTTAATTTCCTCCTCATTGGTGGTGAGTTCACTTTTTTCATTTATGATACTAGCAATTTGGTTTTCTTCTTTTTTTTAAAAATGAAATTAACCAGAGATTTATCAATTTTGTTGGTTTTTTCATAAAACCAATTTTATTTATTAATTCAATAGTTTTCTTGCTTAGATTTTATTAATTTCTCCTTTAATTTTTTAGAATTTCTAATTTGGCATTTAGTTGGGGGGGGGTTAATTTGTTAGTTTTTTAGTTGCATGTTTAATTCATTGATTTCTTCTTTCTCTAATTTGTTCATGTTAAGTATTTAAAGATATAATATATCCCCTGATAGCCGCCTTGGCTGAATCCCATAAGTTTTGGTATGTTGTTTCATCATTATCATTATCTAGGATGAAATCATTAATACTTTCTATAATTTGCTCTTTGATCCACTGATTCTTTAAAATGAGGTTATTTAGTTTTCAATTAGTTTTGGGTCTATATCTCCCTGACCCAATATTGTATGTGATTTTTATTGCATCATGATCTGAGAAAGATGTATTCCTTATTTCTGCCTTTCTTCAATTGATTATTGGGTTTTTATGTCCTAGTACATGGTTAATTTTTGTATAAGTGCCATGTGCTGCAGAAAAAAGTATATTCCTTTCTATCCCCATTCACTTTCCTACATAAGTCTATTATATCTAGGTTTTCTAACAATCTATTTACCTCCTTAACTTCCTTCTTGTTTATTTTATGGTTAGATTTATCTAAATCTGAGAGTGGGATGTTGAGGTCTCCCACCAGTAGTTTTGCTGTCTGTGTCATCCCGTAACTCCTTCAACTACTCCTCTAAGAATTTTGATGCTATACCATTTGGTGCATACATATTTACTATTGAAATCACTTTATTGTTTATGGTACATTTTAGGAGGATATAATTTCCTTCCTTATCTATTTTAACGACAATTATTTTTGCAGCTGCTTTGTCTGAGATAAGAATTGCTACCCCTGCTTTTTTCACTTCGGCTGAAGCAAAATATATTTTGCTCCAACCTTTTACCTTTACTCTATATGTATCTCTCTGAGTTTCTTGTAAGCAGTATATTGTAGGATTCTGAGTTTTAATCTACTTTGCTATTCACTTCTGTTTTAAGGGAGAGTTCATCTCATTCACATTCAAAGTTATAATTACTAACTATTGTCCTCCATGCTATCTTCTTTCTGTTTGTATTTTTTCCCTTTTTTCACTTTATCTTTAGTATTTTGTTTCTGAATAGTACTTCAGTGTATTTGCCTCCCTATATTCTATATTTCTTTCCCCTTCCTATTTGCTCCTTCTTCCTTCCCTTCCTTCTGTTAGTTCCTCTTTTCCTCCTCCCTCCACTTTTAATACTTGAAAGGTAAGATAAGTTTTTTAACTTAACTGAGGGAATGTATGTTAATATTTGGCCTAATCTGATGAGAGTATTATTCAGGCAGTTCTCACCTCCTCTTTTCTTCCCCTCTATTGCAAAAGGTCCTTTGTACCTCTTTATGTAATGTGTTTTACCCCCTTCAATCTCCTCCATCCTCCCATCTCTTTACTGTCCCTCCATTTTAAGGAGATATTCTTTTTAAATCATTTTATCAGAGTTACAGATAAGTCATGAGTACCCATCACTTCTGGCTAATAGAATTACAGTTCTTGAGAGTTACGAGAATCTTTCTCCCAGGTGGGGATATAGCCATTTTCTTATTATTGGCTAGCAGTATTTTTCTTTACCTTTTTTTTAACCTTTTCATGTGTCTATTAAATCTCCTGTTTGATGTTCAAATTTTCTATTTCGCCCTGGTCTTTTCATGAGGAAAAGTTGGAATTCTCCTATTTCATTAAATGTCCATCTTTTCCCTTGGAAGAGAAGGCTCAGTTTTGACAGTGAATTCTTGGCTACATTCCAAATTCCCTTGCTTTTCAGAATATTGCATTCCAGGCCCTTCAATCCTTTAATGTTGATGCAGCCAGGTCCTGTGTAATCCTTACTGTGGCTCCTTGGGATCTAAATTGTTTCTTTCTGGCTGCTTGCATCTGATAGTTCTGGAATTTAGTCACAATATTCCTTGGCATTTTCATTTTGGGATCCGTTTCTGGAGGGGATCGATTTATTCTTTCAATAACTATTTTGCCCTCTGGTTCCATGATGTTAGGGTACTTTTCCATCACCAAATCTTATAATATTAAGTCCAGGCTTTTTTTCTCTTCGATATTTTCAGGGAGACCAATGATTCTTAAGTTGTCTCTCCTAGTTCTATTCTTGAGGACAGTGACTTTGCCAATGAGGTATTTTACATTTTCTTCTATTTTTTATTGATTTTTGAGTTTTGTTTAATATATTCTTGTTGTCTCATGACGTCATTAATTTCCACAGATTCCACTCTTTTTTTTTAGAGAAGAATTTTCTTCACTTACCTTTTTCAACTTCTTTTCTAATTGGTCACTTCTATTTTTGAAAGAGCTTTCCATTTGGCCAATTGAGGTTTTAAGGGAATTATTTTCTTCTTGCATTTGTCCAATTTTATTTTCCAAGGATTTGTTTTCTTGTGATGTTAATTTTCTCTCCCAAATTTTGTGATTCATTTTTAAACTCCTTCCTGATTTCTTCAAGGAAATCTTTCTGGACTGGAGACCAAATTATAATCTCCTCAGAGGTTCTAGATCTCTCTGAGTTAGGGTCTTTACCTTCTAGGTGTTTTTCTATGGACCTCCATTTCCACTGGTCTTTCTTCATTTTCCTAAGATCTTGTGTTGGAGGAGGGTCTGGTTCACAGAGGTTTGGTGTTGGGATACATAGAAGCTTTGCTAGCTTGCCTTAGTAGCTCCAAGTAGGCTGACTAGTAGGGGGGTGCTGATTACTTTCTCTGGAGTGTCTGTGACCTTGATTTGAGGCCCTTTCCCCTTGACCTGGAGGGGGTGAGCAGCACTGTTGGATACTTTTGTCCTTGAACAATGTGAGCTATGCCCTGAGGCAAGGTAATTGCTTTCCCTATTCAGCTGTGAGAGATCTGCTGCCCATGCCTGAGCCTGGGGGTGGGGGTGGGTGGACTGTTACTGTGTTTGTTCTGGGATGGGGGTTCAGCTGAAATGAATGTGTGGAATCTGAGGTCCTCTGGACCAGAGGAACCCAGTGGAACCATGTCTGCAACTCTCTCTGCTGGAACTCAACCTCCAGTCCTGCTGGTGCACCCAGACCATCAAATACAGCCAAAGCCTCCATGCACCAGTTAGCTTTTGGACCACAGCTTCCACAGTCAATGCCTCTTCAGCTGATCCTAGGTTAGTCTGGCTCTCACCTGGCAGGCTCTCTGCTCTCTGCCCCTGGCTCACCCATGATCCCCAAAGACAAACCTTGAGGTAGGTGTTCTTCTCCTGGCTTCTTTTTCTGGGTTTTGTCAATCAAATATCTATTAAGATGTTTATTTCATATTATAATATGAGGGAATTTCATATTATAATATGAAGGAAGATCAGGAGACCTTAGCATAGTGCCTGTCTTTTCTCTGCTGGAGAAGTCTTGGCCAGAAGTCTTTCTTAATTCTTTCAATTAATTCTTTCATTTATTTATTTATGTACTTATGTACTTATTTTTTTTTCCTTTAAGTAATTTTTGCATGAAAGGATTTTCAGTTTCCACATTAACTGGTGACCCTCATCTGTAGAGAGTCCATCTTAGTGTTCTCACAGAATGGAACTTCCAAATGATGTCAGATCTCCATGGCATGTTCTAACTAAAGGAGAGTACAGTGGGGTGTTCAATCATCTCCCTCTCTCTGGATATTGTGTTTTGATTGTGGCCTAAGATAGCATTAGGGTTTGGCTCCTTTGTTAGAAGGGGTACAAAATCATGCTCCTGACTTATTGAGCTTGTAGTCCTTCAAAACTTTGCCTCACCATGCTTCTCCTTTCCCATGAGGGTCTGATTGTTTTTATAAAAATAAAAAAAATCTGGCACAGAAATTTATATTTGTATTGATTTTTACCTCATCAGATTTGACCCATCATTCAAACTTAAATTCTGTTTCTATCTTAGTTTTTGAATTTCATACCATTTAGAACTGGAAGGGACCTCAGAGGTTATCTAGTTCAATTCTCTCATTTTACAGATAAGGAAACTAGGATCCACAAAGCTCAAATGACTTGCATATGGTCATATAGACAGTAAAATATACAAGTCTAATTTTTGTTCATACAGCATAATTTAATTGTCTCTTTATGGGACCATTGAAGGTTTTTGAGCGAGGATTTGTCTTGTGCTTTAGAAAGATCATTTTAGCATCAAAAACAATAATAAAGCTAATTATGTGCCATAACACAGGTTAAATGGCTTGTTCAGAATCACACAGCTAGCAAGTGACTGAGGTCAGGTGTTCCTGAGTCTAGACCCAATTCTTTATCCTATGGATGACAATGTGGATGGTGGATGATAGCTTGGGAGGGTAGAGCCTGGAAGCAGGGAGACCAAATAGGAGGCTCTTGTGGAAGTCCAGCTAAGAATTAAAGTGGAGGGCCCTGATCTAGGGTAGTTGTCATATGAGTGGAAAGATGGGGGAAGGATACAGAATTTTGGAACTATAATTGACAAGACTTGGCAACTAATTGGAAATCAGGGTTCAAGGAGAGAAGAATGAGCCAAGATGATCACAAAATAAATCACAAAGTAAAGAAGGGAAACATTATTGGCTTTCCTTTGAACATTCTGCCTTGGTGGTTTTATAATTGATTGCTTATCCTCCCACACATTCACAAATTGTACCCTGGCATAACCCTTGTCACTTCTCCTCAAGGTTCCCATTGTTTTTACTTTAGTATTTGTCAGCATTGTTAAGTTTGGAGAGCCTCATCAACAGTAGGTTGTCTACTTTGGGATCAGTTCATTGGCTCTGCCCACTCAGGAAACAAAGAAAAATGCAAAATGACCCTCAGTTCTTTAACTGTTTAGCTGAAGAGAAGGGGAGAATCTTCTAAGAATCACACAGTTTTTGAACCATCTTGAAGTGTTAAATTAACTATTGGTCTTCTAAATAATTGTTCCTTGTCCAAGGACCAAAGAATGGATATGCTATTAGAAGAAGTAGATGGTATAACATTCTCACAACAAATGAAACCAAAATTCGGAAGGATGTTGAAGCTAAATGCAAATATGGCTCACAGGTTTTCCTCGGAGAGGCCACTCAAGGAGTTTAAAGAATTGACTTCCAATTTATGCAAAGCTGACAAACTTCTCTAAGAAATAAAGGCTCATTTCTGAATGGTGTTATTAAATACCTGAAAATCATGAAACAAAATAGAATTTGAAAAATTAAAAATGAAAATTGCTCAAAGGAGAATGAAGAGGTATGATGGAAGTGAGCAGATAGGAATACATAGTCAAAAAGCAACCATGAAGAAGAGTTGGAATTAAAAATATCAATAAGAATGTATAACTAGAAATGGAGATAATTAGCTAACAATAATAGCTAGTATTTATAGAATGCTTTGAGGATTGCAAACCACTTTACAGACTTTATCTTCAAAGCAACCTTAGAAAGTTAGTGCTATTATTTTCTCCATTTTACAGAAGAGGAAACTGAGGCAGAGAGATATTAGGATCACATGGTTAGGAATTGTCTGAGGAAATTTGAACTCAGGCTTTCTTGACTGGAGGCTATATTCTCAGAAAATGTGCTGGTTATGTTGTTAGACCAAAGAAAAACCAATGGGCAAACTGTTTACTCCCTTGGTATCCTTACAAAATCAAAAGAAAATAAGAAAATTTGCACATTGGGCAGACACCTTGTGGCAAATTTATGGGCGGATCTGGAAACTGGTCATACTAGATGGACAGGCCTAAAATCTGATCTTGATTGTTCCTTTTGTGGAATTACAGATGATGGAAAATTGAAGGATTTCAAATAATATGGATAGATATCAATGCCACTTGAATGACTATCATCACCAGTTTTACTCAATTTAATTCAATAAACATTTATCAGGTAAATATTATGTGCTCAGGACTGTGATACAGTCAAAAAGCAGAAAAGTCCCTGACCTCAAGGAGGTCATTCTTTTTTTCCTTGTTCTGAAGGAAAACCAGTACGTAGCAGAATGAACTGAATTGTGATTGGGGAGGGGGTGGGAGGTGGTGAGAGAAGAAGGACTTGTTTATGTGTAGAGATATGTGACACCAAAGATAGATCACTGAACTTGGAGTTAGGAAGAGCTAGATTCAAATGCTGCTTCAGACCCTTAGCAGCTGTGTGACCTGGGCAAGTCCCTCAAAATCTCTGTCCTTCCATTTCTTCATTGTAAAATGAGTGGGTTGGATGTTGTTTCTAATGAAACTTCCAGCTTCAAATCTATGCTTTCACTTTTCCCCAACCATTAAAAGAAAATAGGTGACAGGCAGAAGTCAGTCAGCAACAAGCACTTAAACTCTTACCATGTGCCAGCCACTGGGATAAGTCATGGAAATAAAAGAAGGGCAAAAACTGGGTACCTTCTTTTAAGGAGTTCCCTTCTAATGGGTGAGATAACATGTGGAATTTTTTTCACTCAGTCTGAGAGGAGAGATGTAGAAAACTGATTTTTCTAGCTGAAGAGATAGTACCAGCTGGGGCACTATGGGATTTGGGGCACATGGCTGAAGTGACAATGAGTTTATTCACTTAATCTAGGGGAAGAGTTCCAATCTTGGGAGATACTCATGACTAACCCTTGGGTCAAGAGTCCCTAAATTGGAGAACTCAGCAGGCAAACTTTCCTAAAGAAATGCCTCCTATTTCTTGAAGAAACCTGATCTTTGGAGAAAGAAGAAGAAGGTCACCTCCATATTTTTGGAGCAACATCCTACTTGGAGTGCAAAAACAGTGAACTGATCATACATCATAGGTCTGTTTGGTATTGGGGCTATTTGCTCATCAATCCCAAAGTGCCTTTAGCATTCTGGGGGAAGACTAGACCAGAGATGACAATCTAAATCTCAGTAGGATTGTGCTGAACTCTTGTAAAAAGAGAGAAAATTCATTTGAATTTTCAAGAGTTCCTTTATGAAGTGAACCAATATTGCTATTAGTTATTGTTCAGTAATGTCAGTTGTGACTGACTCTTTGTGACTTCTTTTAGGATTCTTTTGGGGGGGCAAAGATACTGGAGTTGTTTGAGATTTCCTTCTCTACCTTGGTTTACAGATAAGGAAAAAAGACAAATATGGTTAAATGACTTGCCCAGGATCATAATCTAGCAAAGAGTTTGAGTCTAGATATAAACTTATATCTTCCTAACTATGGGTCCAGTGCTTAATCTACTGTATTACCTATCTGCCCCAGAGCTATCTGAGTTTCTAATATGTTTTTTTATATTTATTTGTGAGTTACTTTGGTTGTCTCACACCTATTTTTCAGTTGGATGCTTGAATGGAATCTGGGGACTCTTTTATTCACATTTTAGGTAACCTAGATATGAGTCATAGCTAATCTATCTTTGGAAATTTTCTTGCAGTAACTCCAGTTGGGGGCAACAAGTCAAAGGATATAATAATCCTTTTGGGATCAAATCCTAGAGTTCACACGAGCCTACCTTCAGGGGTTCTGAGCCACAGTTTGCATAAGTAAACTCTGGTCCCCAAAGCTGATGTATGCAAATACTCTTGTGATACAATTTCTAGCATGCTGACTATTTTTGGGGTCACTGATAAATCCCATAGGTATGGGCAATAATACCAAGTCAAATCCATTAGTGTTCCACTCCATGTAAAACAGTCATAGTCATTTATGAAATCTGCAGAACGTGAGAGAAACGTGAGTTTTCCTATAGCTATTAGAGTGTCCTGTTTTTTAGTAGCCAATAGATATCTTCCTAATGTTAATCCCACCTATAGGTTTCCAACCAATGAATGTTGAAGACAAACATACTCAGTTGCAATATGGCAGCTCTAGCTTCTTCCATCTTTAAGTTCTTCCCACTTGCTGTTTTCAAGGCTTTAGAAAATTTTTTATTTAAAAATAACCTCTTCACATACAAAATATGACCACTTCTGTGATACAATAGGAAGAGCAGAAGTGCTAGAGGCAGAACTACTAGAGTTCAAGCTTCTGATGCTTACTGCATGCATAACTTTAGGCAAATCCTTTTACCACCTTGAGCCTCAGTTTCTTCATTTGTAAAAAGGGGGAAAGAGTTGGCCAAATGACCTCTAAGGCCCCTTTCAACTCAAGTTCTAGGATCTGAAGTCTGAACTACTTACTTATCAAAGTGCAAAAGACTTCAGGGATGCAGCTCAAGAAAACTTATTTTGAAGATAATGTTGAAGACAATTTACCTCCTCTTTGAGATGTTGTCTTATGCAATGGAAAGCCAACTGGATGGGCATCCAAAGACCTGGGCTCTAGTTCTTGTCCTGTGACTAACTTACAGTGGGATCTTCAACAAATTTTCTCATTTGTAAATATGGGGTTGGGTTTGCCTCAATGACTTCCGAGGTTGCCCTCCAGCTTGAATATCTACGATTCCTATACATCCATGGCCCTTGTTCTTCCTGGAGACAAGTCCATGTTATTACTGCTGGAATGGGTGGGTAATTTGGTGTTTCCAGAGAGCACGGGTCCAAGAAGGGAAAGTGGAAATAGTCTGGGGGTTCATATTGAGGGGTGATTAGGGCTTTTTCCTGCTCCCTATTCCTGAAATCTGCATGCAGCTGCTGCTGAGTTGGGTAATGGCCCAGGAGCAATGGGGACATCAAGGACACTGGCAGCATGTGAAAGATTGGCATGTCAGGGAGCACGATTGAGATGCAAGGCCAAAGTCTGAAAATAGAGATCATCCCTATTTATCAGGATGTCTGACAACTCTCCTGTGGCTTCCTGCCAGGGAGCCATCATCCCTTTGTACTTTCAGGAGGGCATCAGAATGGCACAGAAAAATTGAATTCCCTTTAAGACCTGAAGAGCTTTCTTGGAGGGACACAGCCTTTTCCTCCTGCTGGGAAGAGGAGAAAAAAGGGGCAAGCCTTATATTCGTCATGACAGTGTCTCAATTGGTACTGTGTATATCCTCTGAGATGAATTTTCCATTCTTAGCTTCTCCTCCACAGCAGCACAGCCATAAACATTAATCCATCATGTCTCTCTGTACTTGAGGGAAGGGACTGCTGGGTAAGGCCACCAGGGGGCGATGTGGTGCAATGGTAATCTGCAATTCCCTCTGAGTTTCAACCAGACCTCTGATGAGATTCAGTTTTACAGAATCTGTTGTTAATTGTTATCAGATAATCCTAATTAACTTAATATATAAATTATAAATATAATATATAAATTATATGAATAGCAATAGAATATATACATTATACTAATAAAATAAATAAAACATATATAAAACATAAACACACATCAAACCTGTTATCTTTTTTTGATAATGCTGATGTTTGTCCTTTGTTCTCATTCTCAAAGCAGACTATGGCATCAGGGAGGGGAATTGAGTCGGGGGGGATGCTGTGCTAAGTCTCAGTTTTTCCTCCAAAGCTATCTGGGTCCAGTGACAAGATATGGATAAGGATGACTAGGGATGGCCCCGAATACAAGGCAATCAGGTTAAGTGACTTGCCCAAGGTCACACAGCTAGTAAGTGGCAGGTGTTTGAGGTCAAATTTGAACTTAGGTCCTTCTGACTCCAGGACTGGTGCTCTACCATTGTGCCACTCAGCTACCCCCGATAATATGTACTGATTTAATCACAGAATAGTTTCTGTCGAAATTCCCTGTCCTAGCTTGAGTTAAGTTCTGATACCTCAGTACTCTTCAATGGTAGGCATGACAAGATGTGTGTGTGTGTGTGTGTGTGGCACATTGACTAGCTTTCCACAGGTGTACTCTTTTTCACTTGTTGGGAAGGTTAAGAGTTGGATAAATTAATCATTGTTTAGTCGTTAACTATTATCCCATAAAAACTGACAAGCCTTCAAAATCCGAAGGAATGAAACTCTAATGGAACAGTTTCAAGCAAAATAACATGTATATTAAAAAGAAGAAAATTTTGAAAAATGGAAAATAGCACAGAACATTAATATTCATAAAGGGTGACTAAGAGAAGATTAGGAAAGATTAAGATGTCTACTTTCATCTCTAGAAAATCTTTATGAGAGTGTCTTTATAGGCACTGGAGAGTTGCTTGATAGATGTGTGATTTTATTGGAATAGTGGCCACCTAGTGAAGTAACCCACTCTGCTTGTTGTTTTGACTCTTTTAATGTAGCTGAACAATTGTCCTGATATTTAGTTTCAGGAGACTTACCTTGGAGTACTGGAGAAGTAAAAGGACTTTAGGATCACATAGCCAGGAAGTGACTTGGGCAGGATTTGTAGTTGGGTTTTCCTGACTCCAAGTCTAGTGCTCTAAATATTGAGCCATCTAGCTAAGTCAGATGAAGGTATAGGTTGGAACAAGAGAGAAACTAGCCAGTCACCTACCTGTCCAGTGGATTTCTTTCTAGCATTGACCAGATGTGCAAGACTGAGACCAGCAAGGAAGAACTCCCTGCAGAAACTGTCTTGGTGGCAAGGAGATAAAAACAGGAAAATGGCACAATGTGTTAGTGTCAATATGTTAGAAGAAAGGACTTGCATAGTTCATGTCCTTGTTTCTTAAGCATATACTATGTGGCAAGGCACTATGGTGAGCTCAGGAGATATAAATTAGAAAAAGAGATAATCCCTGCCCTCAAGGAGTTTACATCTAATAGGGCAAGATAACACAAAAAGAAATTGAAAATGGATGGGAGAGCGGAAGCATGGAAGCCAAGAAAAGCTGCTCATGGAAAATAGTCCTTGAAGGCAAGGACTCTTTTCTTGCTATTCTTTGTGTTTCCAGCATTGAGCATGTCTGGCGCATGGTTAAAGCCTTTAATATATCATTGTTGAAATATTATACAGATTATACCTTTCTCACTGATTATTGTGAAGTTCCAATAAGATAAAAGATAGAAAGCAAACCTTCAAGTAATATATGAATGTTACATAGTATTATTATAGACATAGCCTCCCTCCTGAAAATCCTACCTTTTCCTCCCCTAAGCCTTACAGAAACTTGACTTACTGGGAATTAACCTGGTCTACTGAGTGGTGGTAACCTCCTTCACAATGGCAGGAGCTCTATTAAAAGTATACAGCATGGCTCATCTACCTGTAGCTCCACAGGAGCAAATTAGATTAAGCTCCTGGGCATTTCTGGAAGGACTTGGCATTTTGAGTTATCAAGCACCTCCATGAATAGAAGATTATTGGAGCTCCCCAACTGGCATTTGTAATGGTAAATCTCTTAAGTTCTTAGGATTCTGGGTCCTGAAAAAATGTGGTAGAAAGGAGATGAGACAACCATCATTTATTTATACTTTCAAAGAGTTCTGAAAACACAGTTAACAATAGGGGTAGAAAAACCAGCGTTGTCATTTATTAATAAACAGGAAGACAGAGAGCTCAAAAGGAAGGATCTCCTCTATCAGAATGGACAAGGGTGACTAATAAGGTTTCGTAGGATTGGGGGTCAGGACTGATGCTGCTCTGCCAGCTTATTAGTAACAGAAATAATGTGGTATTTAGATACATCTCTATGATCTTTAAAAAATAGGTTATCTGTCATTTTTTCCAGAGTAGTCTAAAGGTAGTTTTGCCCAGGAACTGGGCCTATTAGAACAATCAATCAGCCAGTCAACAAATGCTTACTTATTGTTTTCTAGGGTTCAACAGGGAGGGGAAAGGAGTGAAAGAAATTGTTCTGGTCTTTATAATAGAGTGGGAGACAGGGCTAACACAGAGTGGATGATTCAGTTTTCAGCTCCACCATGCCCATTATAATTGGAATAGGAATTAATTTGAAGAAGGAAGATGGATCTGTGTGGACTCAAGTGGTCAGAGAAGACTTCAAGGTTTCAGATCTGAGGCTCAGGTGGCAGTAAAACAGATAACAGATTTGGAAGATTTCCTGAAGGAAGTCAAGTGTTCTGAGAAGTCAGTAGGAGAAAGTTCTAGCAGGGAGAAATTTGTGAATGTCCTAGTAGGAGGGCAGGGGTATAACAGTAGGTATCAAGGAGCTCTGGAAGAAAACTGATTCAGGGTTTTGGTCAATGTTGCAATATGGAGGCATGGACAATGGGGAATAAGTTGAGTTCTCAACTGCCTAAGCATGAGGAAGAAGGGGAGATTTGGTCATAAGAAACTAACTTTCTTACATTTGACTTTATATCATTCTTGTGTTAAATGCCTTCTCCTCTGCTGAGATGATATATATATATATATATATTTTTTTTTTTTGCAAATTTGAACTGTACTATTTGTAATTTCTGGCACATAGTAAATACTTGTGTTCGTGAATTGAATCTTCTGAGTCATTGTTGATTTTCCCTCAACTGATTTACACATTTTTGGAAATGATACTGATCAGAATTTTCCATCTTCCTTCTCTGAAATATTTTGCAAATGAGCTTGTACTTGAAACCTCAGTTGACCTTGATTGCCTTTTCTCTCAGTTTCACAAAGGGCTTATATATTTGATGGCTGAGACTGTTTGGGGGGCTCTTTTATTCTCCCGGTGGGAACTGTTTTGCATTTATTTTTTCAGTTTTTTTCCTTGGACTTGTGATTTCATCATTATAGAGAGTTATAGGTAAGGAAACTCTCCTGACCGATGCAGATGGCAGTTCCAACTCAATTAGAGAGTTGCCTAGAGGCAATTTAAGTGACTTTCCAGAGTCCCATAGCCAGAATGTGTCCGAGATAGGATTCAAATAAAGATTGTCCTGATTTGGAGACTGCCCTCTTTTCACAGTACTATGTTATTAATAACTAGTTTAAATATGTCTGATCAGTGCCATTGTATGAATATGAATATTGCTTTCTCACCTTAATCCTTAATTCTTTCATTTGATACTATAATCTTTATCTTAGCCAGGACAGGCAGCTAGACAGGCCAGCTGCTTTTCTATTAAAGGATGATTTTGGAATGACTATTACTTCTTCAATTAGATCATTAACTCCTTGAAGGAAGGGACTATGTTTTGCCTTTTTCTGTGTCCCTAGCACTTTAAACAGTACTTAATAATCTTTACTCATTGATTGATTAATTAGTTTCTCTCTTTAAATTTTTTTTTAATTTAAGACAATGGGGTTAAGTGACTTGCCCAAGGTCACACAACTAGGTATATATTAAGTGTCGGAGGCTGGATTTGAACTCAGGTCCTCCTGACTCCAGGGCCAGTGCTTTATCCACTGTGCCACCTAGCTGTCTTGATAATCATTGTCATTTCTTGTTATGCCATTTGATTTTTACTATTTCATAACAAATCTAAATCTTTTTTTGGAGAAAGTACTCAAGATATACAGGTATGAGGTTTCTGAGTCAACTATAAATAAATCCTTGGCCTCTTACTTTTCTTAAACTGGAACAATACTTTCCAATGTAATTTTCCTTACCAAGATCCCTTTTTGCTCCAAAGTCATTAGGAATTAAATTGTGAGCAAATTTTATTTGGGGAATCTTGTCAAGGTTTTCCAAGAATTTATTTATATCTTACCCTCTGCAACAGGTATTGGTACATATTCTGCAATTACCTTCACAGTAGTTGGTTTATTTATGTTCATTTTTGAACAGTGTCCAATAATCTAGTAGTGTCCCATGGAATGTTGTGTTATTGCATTGGGTGTAAAATGAAACCAATTACCAGGACTCCTTCGTCCCCTCTCTTTCCCCATAGAGCCTATGAATCATCCTTCTATTTAGCTACAGCTTCTTTTCCAACTCATCTCAATATCATGCTCTATCTTTCATCTCTGTTCAGAATGGAAGGTACATTCTGTGACTTTGGGCTCTCAGGACTCAAGTCCACTACTTCCTAGTCATGTCACCATACAATCAAGGATTTAGCCTCTCCTTCCCTGTACCATTTTCTCTCTTTAGTTCTGAGTTCAATTAAACAGTAATTAAATCAATCCTACTGCTCCTGGTAAGTATATATATCACACATTTGCTTTCTCTGGCTTCCATTAATTCTCTCTTTTTTAAAAAAGTTTTTATCTATGTTATCTGTTTTTCTTTGTTATCATAATTTCACCTTAGAATCCTTCTTCCCTTCCCTGAGAGTCATTGAATATGACAAATAAGAAAAAAAGAAAATGAAAAGGAAGAAGGGGGAAATTGGATTAACTGATCAGTACAACAAAAAGTTCTGAAAATACGTGCAATGGACCACACTCATGGACCTCCCATCTTTGCTAAGAGGTAGGGTGGGAGTATTTGCTCATTTTGAACGTGCATATTATTTGTAATTTTGTAATAATCAATTTTAATTCTTTTTGTTGGTTTTTCTTTTCATTTATATTGTAGTAGTCATTGCGCAAATTGTTTTCTTAGTTCTGCTTATTTCACTCTGCTTCCCTTCTTACAGCACAGCAACATTCCAGTTTCATTTATGTACCACAGTTTGATCAAACTCTATCAATGTATAATTTGTATGATCCAAATCCTTTTTTTTATCTCAAAAAATGCTGCTATAAATATTTTGGCATACATGGGACTTTTCTTTTTATCAATGACTTTTATAGGGTATAAACCTTGTTGTGGAATCTCTCAGCCAAAATTTCACTAGCAAAATTCCAAATTATTTTCCTACATAACTGTTGATTCAAAGAGAAACACATTCAAATGGGGGAAACAACAGGGGCATATTCAACCTCCATCACAAAGTCATGTTCCAGGATGTCATAAAGAACTTAGTGATAGAATCAGGATCTACTTAAAGTCCTCTGAGATGTGATTTCATCTGATCAATGAGCATTTATTAAGTATTTGCTATGGGCTAGGTATTGTGCTAATCCTGGAATCTATGAATAGCTTCAGGATATCATGGAGATAGGCATGCAAGGGCTATAACAAGTTTATGGCTAGGCTTTTGAAGTCCACAGGCAAAAACATATTATACTCCCCCTGGCCCTCCCACTCCCCCCCCACCAAAATAAAGAAAAAGAGTTGTTCTGAGGGTATGATAATTTTAGTTAAAGCTCATGAAGTTCACATTTCTATATTGAAACTTTTTTTGGCTTTCTCCCCCCCCCCCCCAAGCAAAGACAATGGTTTCAAAGCCGAGAAGGGGGTAGGGTGGCAAGGATAGCTGCTATTTTTGGTTCAACTATGGAAAGAAATACAAAACAAAACATTTTTGGGCTCTGCTCTTTTCTGAAATGTGTCAGCAAGAACAAGACTATCTATAATTGAGTAAACAGCTGAGATAAGGGAATACAATTTTATGGAGTCCAGTAAAGCTAATGATACATATTTGACTTAGGAAAAGTACAAAATACCCAGAGACAAAGATTTCTCAGGAAAGTAGAGATAAAATTCACTGTTAAATAAAAACACTCTAGGCTTGAAGGCTATTATCATACATAATCTTTTACCCCTTAAAGTTTAACCAGTAAAAATTGTCCATGACCAAACTCATTGCTTCTTTACTACCACTGAAGGTACCAACATCCTTCCAGTCACCCAGGCTGCAAAACTTCTCTCACTCCCCAGAGTCAATCTGTTGTCAAGGTCTATTGATTTGCATCCTGGGCAGGCTCTCAACAACTTCTGCTTGGACTATAGCAATGGCCTGCTTATTGGTTTGTGCCCCAAATCTTCTCAATCTCAGCTGTGCAGGGCTGACTCTGTCACTCCCTTACTCAGTCAATTCCGGGGTCTCCCTATCATCTCCTTCACAACCTGACCTACCTCCACCTTTCCAGTATTCTAAAATTTTCCCCCTCCCTCCTATGCACCCCACTCCATTTCCTTCTTGCTGTTCATCAAACAAGATTTTCCATCTGACTGGTCCAGTCATTTTTGCTGACTGTTCCCCATGCCTAGAATTCTCTCCCTCCTTATCTCTGCCTCTTGGCTTCCTTCATAGAATTCCTTTAAGTGCTAGATAAAATCCTACCTTGAAACATGAAGCCTTTCCTAATCCCTTTTAATTCTACCGCTTTCCAGGACCAGCTACTGGCACAGTGGGTCAAGTTATTGGCTCTGGAATTAGGAGGATCTGGGTTCAAATGGGGCCTCAGACACTTACTAGTTGGATGACCCTGGGCAAGTCACTTAATCCTGATTGTCTTAAAAAATGAAAAGAATTCTAGTGTCTTCCTTCTGTTAATCATTTCCAATTCATTCTGTGCATCACTGATAACATGATGTTTCCCCCATTAGGTTGTGAGCTCCTCGAGAGCTGAAATTTCTTATTTCCAGTGTTTAACATATTGCTGAGCACAAAGTTGGAACTTAAAATAGAGTTTATTGAAACAAGAAGAATTTTTGTAAGTAATAATAATAGATAACATTCATATAGTGTTTTATGTTTGTAAAGTGCATTATAAATGCTATTTCATTTAATCCTGACAACAAGCAAAAAAAAGGTAGGTACTATTATTATGTCTTTTTTACAGATGAGGAAACTGAGACTGAGAGAAGTTAAGTGACTTTTCAAGGGTCACAAAGGATATAGAAGGATGTATATGCTAGGATTCAAACTTAGGTTTTCTTGATTAAAATTCAACGCTCTATCAATTGTAACAGATAACTACTTCTTGATAGTACTACTCTTTTCAACTTTGTGAAACAAAACCCTTGCTTCTTAATGAGAAATCTTTTCATCAAATATTGTATATTTACATGTATACACATATATACATGTTTTATATATGTATATACACACATATATATGAAAATGTATATAACATATACCTTTACTTTGGCTCAGTTTTTAATTTTTTATAGCACTTTAATTTCCTGATTATTTCTTATAACCCCAGTAAGACCCTGCTTCTTCTTGCAACAAAAAAAGAGTTAAGAAAGATCCATGACCCCTCTGGCTATCTTGATAATATATGCCTCATTCTACATTTTAGTTTCACCACCTTTCTAATGAGTCAGGAGGCCACTGGTCCTATCCAGTCATAATTTAGCACTTTAATTTCATTATTTACCACAGAGGAAGAGCTCTTTCTTTGGTACCTGTCAGTTTGCAGTATGGAACTCTGTCACCTGTTCTGTATAACTGCATTTTTAGTTGCTTATATTGATTGAATGACTTTTATTTTTAGATTTTTATGATTGCACAGTACATTTTAAAATTTGCTGAGTAAATTGCATAATATATACAATCCTGGATGAGATATTTCACCTCTCTTGCTCACAATTTCCTCAATTGCAAAAATGAAAATAATAATAGCACTTACCTCATAGGGTTAAGTATCATCAAATATGTATATATATCATATGCATATGATAAGTATATAATATTGTAATGTGCACAAATAGCATATATAAAAGTATTATGTGATATATGCAATATTGTCTGTATATTCTATAATAGATTTTAAATATATGATCTTTATATATAAATAACATTATATGTGTATATTTTATTTTATATATTGTTATTGAATATCATATACAATTATGTATGATATACAAGATTACAACATATAAATCTTATAGTATTCCATGATATATATACAATATTATATGTATATTCTACATCACAATATTTTATATATATATATATGATCTTATATGTATGACATGTACATTATAGGTATATATTAGCTTATTACTATAGTATTAAATATATCATATATATTTAACATATATAATATATTTAATAGTATATATGTAATAAATATATTTATTCACATAAGATCATATATAGTGATTAAGACTATATATAATACTGTATATATAGCATAATACTATTATATGCACATGTTACAATATTGTAAATCATGCACTTGATATATATATTATGTGCATATTATATATATATATATATATACACAAAAACTTATAGAGTCATACACACATATTTGTTGATCCTTAAAACAACCCTCTGAGGTAGGTGCTATTATTATTTCCATTTTGCAAATGAGAAAATTGTGGCCAATAGAAGTGAAATAACTCATCTAGAGTCATCCAACAGACTTCGGTCAAGATGGTGGACAGAAGACAGGCACAGTTCTAAAAATCTTCTGATCTTTCCCCATATAGAGTCATCCAACAAATAGTTGAGTTAGTATTTGAATTGAGGCCTTTTTGCCCTCTATGCTCTGTCTGCTAAATGTCTCATCACAGTCCTATATTCCCTAACATATAGGTTTATGCTTATAGAAGCAGTAGAAATGGCACCAGAGGGAGCAAAAATAGGAAAACCTATTTCTGTGAGAGGTCTTTCCTGGCCCCCTTTAAATGTCAGTGCCTTCCTCTGGGATCACCTTCAATTTATCTGTAATTTTGTTTGTTCATAGTTGCTGACATGTTCTCTCCTTCATTAGACTGGATCACTTTCTCAGAAGCAGGGACTATTTTTGCCTTTCTTTTCATCCTTAGTACATAGCTTAGTTCAGAGTAGGTGTTTAATAAAATGCCTATTGATTTGACTTGTGCTACTTAGTTGCCTCTTTGCCATTGCCATCTTTTTTGTTGGCATGGGCTTCAGAGTCACTTGGTCCACACAAATCCTCACTATGACATTACCATATGTACAATAGCAATCACAACAATGCTCATTCATTCATCACTCATACATTCACTCATCCACCCACCCATCCATCCATCCACCCACCCATCCATCCATCCATCCATCCATCCATCCATCCATCCATCCCTTCCTCCCTCCCTTCTTCTCTCCTTCTCTTTCTTTGTGACAAAGGTTCATCCGGATTCTACTTGAAGAGCTCCAGGGATGAGGAACTTACTGCTTCTGAAAGCAGCTTCTATCACTATTGGATAGATCTAAATGTTATACAATTTTCCCTTCCATTAGAGCTGTTTTCCTTTCCACAACTTTTACCTGTTGTATCCAGTTCTGCCCTTCAGGGGTCCGCAGAGAAATCTCCCCAATGCTTGCAAACCATTCTTATATCTTCCTCTAGGCTAAATTGCTTCTACTCCATCATCCAGCCTTATTGGGGTCATAGCCATTTTCCTCACCATCCTAATCACTCTAAATTGTTAACCTTCTCCCTAAATATGGTACCCAGAGCTGAGCATACATTTGACATGTATTCTGAAAACACACTTGGGAGCTAAACATCATAGGATTAATAGAATTTTAGAATTTAAGGATGGAAGAGGACCTCATTTTTCAGATAAGAAAACTGAGTTCCTGTGAGGTGAATTGGATCGCCTAAGGATACATGATAGTGGCATCATTATTATGTGATAATTATCTGGTTTATCTTTACTGCTAAAGAGAATAAAGAGAAAGGTAACATGCAATTATTAAGCACCTAATATATGGCAGGCATTGTGAGCTAAGTAATTTATAAATATTATCTCATTTGATCCTCATTGGATAACTGAATATCATGGAACAATTTTAGTTTTTAGGAGTTGAAAAAAGAGATGACCTCACAGGATTTTTGATTTCATAATTTAACATAATAATTTCCATTTCATTGTTTACAAAGAATCTTTAATACATTTTATCTTCAAAACCCTCCTGTGGTGCAGATAGGCATTATCCCCCATTATAAAACCAAGATTTAGAGAAGTTAACTTAAGCCAGTCACTCATATTTACATTCATTGTGACAGAACCAGGATTCAAACCCAAGGCATGAGTGTGCACGCACACACACACACACACACACACACACACACACACACGTATGCACACACATTTTATCCCTTCAAACCCACCCCTCAGGCAAACACATAAAACTCTAGTCCTCTCTGTACATACTTCTTTTTCTCTGCCTTGCATTAGGGAAGTTCAAGATTCCCAGGTCCATTAGCGCAATTTAGTTAGGGAGTTTGCAAGTCAAACCCATAGCTTTGGGCTCTGCTGATTAGCAGAGCACTCTAAGGAGGAGAAATGTCATCCAAAGCTCTTCTATTGTTTATTCCCTGCTAGTAAGGACACTGGCTGGGGATCATTAGTTTAAGAGTCTATTAAACATTGATTCTGGACTCAGTTCTACTACCACAACCTTCTCTTTCCTAATTGCCTCCATTCATAAACTTTAGGGTTGAAAAATTATTAAAAGTCAAATAATTTTGTTGTTACTGTTTATACCATTCCTGTGGTGCCAGCTTCACTAGGGTTGCATCCTATTTTCAACATCAGACCTCCTCTTCTTCCACCTAACACAGTGCTCTGCACATAGGGTACATTCATGGATTGCTTCCTGAATGAATTACTGAATGATTTTTATGACTTATAAACTATCCTCTCACTAATTAGAAGGAAATAACTAGTCTTGGTGGATGGGAAGACTATGTGAATGGGAAGTACTTTGACATTTGATAGCAAATGGCATAGCATTCTTTAAATAGGAGCAACTGTTTTGAACTCACAGTATTTTCGTCTTGGAGTTAATCTGGTAAAAGATGGATTCTGTCAGTCAATAACAAGTATTTATTAAGGCCTGTTTTGTTCTAAGTATTGTTCTAAGAGTCCGGGATTAAAAGGAAAGGCAAAGAACAGACCTTTCTCATGAGAGGTTTACTGTTTAATGGGGAGAGCAACATGCAAACAGTTATATACAAGATATATATATATATATATATATATATAGGATATGTCTGAACTAATCAACAGAGAGAAGGTACTAGAATTAAGTTGAGGGGGGTGAATCAATAAAGGGGTTCCTAGGTGGCACAGTGGATATATCTGAGTTCAAATGTAATCTCAAACATTTATGATATCCTGGGCAAGTCACTGAACCCTGTTTGCCTCAATTTCCTCATCTGTAAGAGAAGTTGGAAAAGGAAAATGGAGAACCATTTAAGCATCTTTGCCAAGAAAACTCCCAGATGGGGTAATGGAGAGTCAGAATGACTGAAAAATGACTAAACAACAATAATCAAGAAAGGTTTTCTATAGAACGTGGGATTTTAGTTGGGACTTCTTAGTTGTATACTAATTCAGCATAGGTTCCCTGGAAAATGTACTGGATTAGAAACCATAGATCTTGAGTCTCAATCCAGGACCTATTACTTTCTTGTGTGATCTTGGACAAGTCTTCTTGTCTTCATCTAGAAAAAATGGAAGGGTTGGACTAGATGATCTGTCTGAAATCCCAAATCCTGAATTCTTAGGACTTTCCTTCGCAAATTCTCACGTTTTATTTAGCACAGCTTGGAACCTTATCTTGCAAAGGGAATATGCTACATCTCTTTTTGAGTGTGAGGTGAGGACATTCTGTGTCACTCAGGTGAGAATGGGGATATACTCCTGCTGGAAAATATTTCAATGGCAAAAATGCTAGCTCTTTGGAAGTTCTGCTGGTCATATGGGATATCCAAAGATGAGCAGGTACTATTGTTCTAACCATTAATTTTGATGCTGATTAGCAAACCAGTGGCGTTATTCCCATGAGTATTCCTAGGCATCTTCCAGGAAACCAAAGTCTTTGGGTTTTGAGGGGAGTATGGTTGCAGACCTGAGAGGAAAAGTTGTACTGATGATCAAGAGACAGGATTGGATATACCATGTTGTCACTAGTTTGTCACCAGAAAATCACATCCTGATGATATGTCTGGTGTTGCTGGTATCCTGAAGCATCCAGACCGTCACCAGAAGTCCTGTTCCTATCAAATCTGGTCATGGGCAAAATGGTTCTAGAAAAGGCAATGAGAAGGATATATTTGCACAATAATCCCTTCACTATAATGAACATAATGTGCAAGTCATGTCATCATTCATATAATGTCATGGTCCTCATGGATAGTGAAGGACTACTAACTAGATGAGATTTATAGGAGATATAGTATAAGAACTTTGGATTACAATTGGGAAATAAATTTAATAAAATAAATATAGAATTTAAATGAAAACTTTTTTGTTTTTTTATTTCCCCCAATTTTTTTAAGAGTTCCAAATTCTCTCCCTCTTTTCTGCCCCCTCACTAAGAAGGGAAGTGATTCAGTATTGGTTACTTAGAACCCATATAACCATATGTGACTTTCTAATGTCAGTATAATGCCCACAGGGATCCTTATGTATGGTTTAGTAAACCAGGGATAAGAACTGGATTGATCAGATTCATTGAGATTTTCTTGAAAGTTGTATTTAAGAAATAGCCCACTTAAAAAATAAGTGTTTAAATCAAGTACTTACTATGTCCAAGACACTATACTAGGTCCTGGATTAACTATATGTTTCATCATTGATTCTATGAATCACTACATCTAATTCTACCACCTAAATAGGGAAGCTCAAAGTATAATGAGGAAAGCCATCTATGAAAGAGTAAGATGACTTGGGTCTGTCTGGTCTATCAGTCTGAGTTTCTTTGCATGTGAACATATTGCATTTCCATCCCCTGTAAGGGAGGGAAGTGCCTTGAAGATAGGGTTTAGTTCAATGCTTTAATGTTTGTTGATTTGGAGTAGATGATTTCTAAGGTCATTCTTGGTCTAAGCTTCTGTGATTCTGCAAACTGACCTCTCCTAGTGAAAGAAGTACTAGATTTAGATGCACTGAATGAATTTGCCCCTGCCACTTGTCAAACCACAGGCAAGTTGCTTAATTTCTCTAGGTCTCAGCTATAAAATAGGATCCTTTCCTGCTCAAAGTTTATGATTCTTTCTGCTCATAATCATTCCTCACTCATAGATCTCATGGTATATTAAAAAAAAATCAAAAACCCAAACTAAGACACTACTCATCATCCATTCTTTCTCAGATAACTTTTATTGCTCCATTCCTTAGATCTCCCCTTTCTTTTTATTCAGAAGACTGAAGGGTCATTATTGAATGCCTATATGTAAAACCACATTCTGCCATTCCTTGCTTTTCTTAGGAAGCATGAAACACAAGTAGACCCTAAAAGAATTGTGCTCCTGGCAGTGTTGCCTTTTTTATGAGTCACCATCAAATAATTTTGGGAATAACACATTCAATAGCTGTGGTCCACCATGATGAGCACTGGGTGATATTACTGGCACTGCTACAGTTGATTTTGGATGTGTGATAACACACCTTGTGTCTTGAGGGTAATTCTTCAGGTCATTTGAAAAGATTCTAAATTTCGTGAGGCCTTTAAAATATTAATTTCTTCACCTTCTGGGAAAACACATCTGTGTGTTAAATGCCAATCACCTTTATATGTATAAATTTCCAAGTTAAGCATTATAGAAATTGTTCATACACATACACAAACACATTTTCTTTTATGGAAAAATTTCTTTTTTTTCAATTTATTTTTATTAAAGATATTATTTGAGTTTTACAATTCCTCCCCCAATCTTGCTTCCCCCCCCCCCCGCCCCACGGAAAGCACTCTGTCAGTCTTTACTTTGTTTCCATGTTGTACCTTGATCCAAATTAGGTGTGATGAGAGAGAAATCATATCCTTAAAGAAGAGAAGTCTAAGAGGTGACAAGATCAGATGTTTTTTTCTAAATTAAAGGGAATAGTCCTTGAACTTTGTTCAAACTCCACAGCTCCTTATCTGGATACAGATAGCGCTCTCCTTTGCAGACAGCCCAAAATTGTTCTCGATTGTTGCACTGATGGAATGAGCAAGTCCTTCAAGGTTGAACATCACCCCCATGTTGCTGATAGGGTGTACAGTGTTTTTCTGGTTCTGCTCATCTCGCTCAGCATCAGTTCATGCAAATCCCTCCAGGCTTCCCTGAAATCCCATCCCTCCTGGTTTCTAATAGAAAATAGTGTTCCATGACATACATATACCACAGTTTGTTAAGACATTCCCTAATTGAAGGACATTTACTTGATTTCCAATTCTTTGCCACCACAAACAGGGCTGCTATAATATGGAAAAATTTCTTCTAAAATTTCTTTCAAACAAAATATTAATTTGAGCCTTGAAGCATTAAACCTTTGAGCAGAAGTGCTTCAGATTCAGAATGTCTCAGTATGTCTATCCTTTTCTCAGTATTAGAACACTTGATTGATGATCGTACTCAGTGAATGATGAATGTTAACTCAACTTTAAAGATTCAAAAGAACATGCTGTATCCAGTTTGTGTTTGTTTTTTAAGAGTAGTTATAGAACTAACTCTATGCTTCACTAAGATTCAAACACAAGGATAAATCTAGTGATAGTGCCTGTTCTTAAAACCCAATGAACAATTCAAGGCTATTCTTCCTGTTTCTCAATGCCTTCAGTCACCTACCAATGTTTGAAATTTAAGCTGAGCAACTATTAGTCTACAAAATATACTGATTTAAATTTCACCTCTTTCTACCTTCCACCATCTTCTTGGGGGGGGGGTCTACTAGGGACCAATATAATGCTTGAATGATGGATTGGTAGTTGTCTGGAGTATACAGGCAACATTTTATTTTGACGTTTGATAAGGGCATTAAAAATTGCTTTCTTATATTCAGCTTTGTTTAAATGCTACACTGTTGAGCAGCAGGGGGTGCCACAGAAGCACCAACTTGGATTGGCAAAGAGAGGACCTAAGTTTTGTCTCAGCTACTTACAAAGACGAATGAGGTCTTCTCTAAACATTGGTATCTTTATCTTCAAAATAATAGGCTATGTACCTCAGAGAACTGTATGAAAGAAGTGCTTTGGGGATCAAAGAACTGTTCAAATGTGAGCAGTTCTGGTAAGTGGTCAGAGAGCAATATTATTTATATTTCTAGCACTTCGTTTTTCATTTATTCCAGTTAATGACTCCTGGTTTAGAAACTATATCATTTTCATTTCTTTTCTGGCTTTACTAAATTCCTGTGAGGAATTTATTTTATAACAACTTAATGATTTTCTGGCATTTTTCAAATTAATGAAAATTGGGTAGGGAAATAAGTTATTTTTATAATCACAAAAATTCATACCTGCTATTAATTTAACTGTACATCTAAGCAAAAGGAGAAAACAAACAATAGGTAATAGAAAGCTATAAATAGCATTCTTATAATTATTATAAGGGAACCTATGTAGCTCGTTGCACAGAGTGTCAGGTCTGGAATCAGGAAAACCCATCTTCTGGAGTTCAAATCCAGCTTTGGACCCTTACTAGCTACGTGTGACCCTGGGTACGTCACTTAATTCATTTTTGCTTGTTTCCTAACTCTGTAAAATGAACTGGAGAAGGAAATGGCAAATCACTCTAGTATCTTTGCCAAGAAATTTCCAAATCGGGTCATGAAGAGTCAGATATGACTGACTGAAACGACACTACAACAATTATGAATAACATCCAACATAGAAGACTGCTCTGTTTATACTTTGGATAGAATTTCAAGGTTTACAGCTGAAGGAGAACAGATGCTATACAAAAGCTTACTAATTTTGATAATTAAATTTTATTTTCAAAATTTCTTAAAACTTGCTTAAATCTGGGAATTTTCAGTTCAATTAGTGTTAGAATCACAAAAAGATCACAAGTTCCTTTTAGGTACAGCTTCATAGGTTCTTGTTTGTTTTATTCAGGGCAATTAGAGGTTAAGTGACATGGCCTGGATCACACAGCTAGTAAGCTTCTGAGGCTGAATATGAACTTGAGTTCTCCTGATTCCAGTACTCGTGTTTTCTATACTGTACCACTTAGCTGCCCCCATGCTTCATAGATTTTTTTTGTAGATCTCAGCTTCTGGAAAAAGAATTTTATTGGGTTCATGTATTCAAAAAATGTTAACTCTTCATTTAAAGCTGCTCTCAACTCCTCATATTTAATTTTCATCCATTAACACCAAAAACTCAGTTGCTAAACTTTTGAAGTACCTTCAATTCTCCAATGGTCTAGTTCACTAGAAGGAATGGTCTTTCCTACATTTTTATCCTTTGCTGATTTCTATGACATTTTTCTCCTCTCTAGTTTTTTTGATGACCATGCTTTCTCCTAGCTCCTCTCCTACCTGTTTAACTACAGTTTCCTTTGCTGGGTTCATTTGGGTCCCACTATCCATAGACATTCCTCAAGGATTTGTCTCTGGCCCTTCCCTTCTCCTTTGCTGACCTTATCAACTAATATGGGTGCAATAATCATCTCAATGCAAATGATTTCTAGGTTTTCATTACTAATTATTAGACATTTCAAATTGAAAATTCCAGACACTCTAAACTCATGTCTAAGAGAATAGATTGTTTTCCCTCTAAAACCTTCTTTGTTCCCAACTTTCTTATTAGTCTCAAGGGTATCACCTTTCTCCTTACCATTCAGACTGACAGGGGTCATTCTTGCACCTTTTCTTGAACTCACCACACATATCTAATCATATTATTTTGATCAAAAATCTCTCAGAAAGCTCTTCTTTGCACTATGGCCATAAGAGTATAGATTATTGCAATAGTTTTGGTTAGTCTTGCTATTCCAGGTCATCTTCCACTTAGCTGTTGAAGTGATCTTCCTAAAGTGCAAATCTGACCTCCTACTAACCCTACTCAACTTCAGTGGTTTCCTTTTACTTCAAAACTAAAATTTCAAATCCTATTTGGCTTTGGAAGCCCTTTACAATGAATCATATACTGTACAATCCAGAGGCACTGGTCTTACTGATCCCTCCCCTGTCACATCATCTTCCAGTTTTTTTTTTAATCTTCCATGCCTGGAATGCTTTCTTTCCTTGCCTCTGCCCTTGTTTCTTTAAAAGCAGCTCAAACCCAGCTCTCATTAGGTCTCTCAGTGTCATCTACATCTCCTTCCCATTTACTGTGTGTAGTGGGGGGCCATTGCCGGTGGTCCTGATCTTGTCACTGGACCCAGATGGCTCTGGTGATTTTACATAGTCTTCTCCCACTTAAATCCAAATTACATGCAAGATATGGCCTCACTTTCATGATGTCATGGTTCTCTTTAACTGACAGTTATTCTTTCCACACTGTGACTTTCCTCATCAGTTTTCATATACTGTGGGACAGCATCATTAAGAAACTAAATGGTTCCATCAGGTTTTGTGCTGGTTAGAAAATACCTTGCCAGCAAGGGATTATCTTTTAAGGAAAATGCCTCTGGCTACCCAGAACCCCATGAATTCCACACAGGTGTCTCAATCCCACCAACACAATGTCTCTCCTTCAGCCTCTTGATCAGGTAATGTGGACATTGAAGACACAAGCTACTCAATAGTTATTTTTTTAAGTCTTTTGTTATATATGCAGTGTTTTCAGTATATTTTCCTTTAAATGTTTTCCTTTAAATGTTTCATTTAAAAATTTCATATTTATTCCTTTTTCATACAGTATTTTTACTTAATTACTTAATGTTGACTTACATTAAGTCTATGACCAAATATTTAACCTAACTTTTACAATAAGGAATTGTAAGCACCTCAAAAAGAAAAAAAAATTAGACTTTCTCTGGTATAAAGGGGTGCCGTGTCCCTATGACCTTCATGATGTAGAAGGGATAACTATATTTTTATATTGTATGGGCACAGTTGTTATTATTACCACTTTGTCCTCACTCCAATTAAAAATGTTACCTCCTAGGGGCAGGGACTATGGTTTTGTCTTTTTTTTAATCACCAGCTTTTAGCACCATGCCACCATAGTAATGTTTGTATTAACCATGTTAAATAAGTTAAATGCTTACTGCATCACCCTGTCTGGTGCTGCCAAAACACTAGGTTTGGAGTGAGAGGTTTTAAGGCTTCCCTTTTTTCTTCTGTTAAAAGAAGGGGTGAACCTAGATCTTAATCTTTTTTTATGTCATGGACTCCTTTGGCAGTCTGGAGGAAATCTTTGCCATTTCAATGTTGCTAAAATGCATAAAATATTTAGGATTACAAAGGAAACATTATATCAAAATACAGTTATCAAAATATTTAAATAGCACCACCTTAAGAATATTTGGTCTAGATAATTTCTTTTTTTTTCTTTTTAGGTTTTTGCAAGGCAAATGGGGTTAAGTGGCTTGCCCAAGGTCACACAGCTTGGTAATTATTAAGTGTCTGAGACCAGATTTGAACTCAAGTACTCCTGACTCCGGGGCTGGTGCTCTGTCCACTGTGCCACCTAGCTGGCCCAATAAAAACCTTTAAAAGTAAGATTGAACAACCCTGAGCTTAGATTGTGCATAAAGTTCTTCAACATAGTGTTAAGATTATTCGACAGTCAAATTTGCTGATTTTCAAAAAACCTTGTTCAGTTCTGTGGTTCAAATGTTTGATGACAAAAACCATTGTTTATTATCTAATAGAATCTGAATACTCAGTTCACATTCATGATGCTCATCAAACAAAATGCTAGAATAAAGGCTATTAAATATCTGAGTTAATTGGAATGCTTTGGGAATTAACTATTCTTGGTTAAGTCAAAATTCATTTTTATTAAAAATCTTCCTAGAATATGTTGACATAATGGAATCTTTCTATGTTCTTTTAAGTGAAAGTATTGATGCAGAACTGGACAACTCTACACTGAATAAGGTACTTTTTATTAGAAATGCTTTTTTCTTTTAAAAACAAAAAATGCTTAATTTTAATTAAGGCTTTGCTGTATTTGCAGAGATGCCAGAGAAGGGTAGAAAAAAAAGGACTCAAGGGCACAAAATAAAATGCAGATTTCTCCAACTGTAGCACAATTCAAGTTTATTCCATTTGTTCTTGCAACACAAAACTTAACACAGTATTATTTAGCATTCTGATGTTCATGAACTAGGATAATATGAGAAACCTAGCTGTGTCAAAAGAATTACATTGTGAAAAAAATGAACTCAGATATATCAAAATGCACAAAAGCACTATTTTTTTTCATTACTGCTTAGAAAGATATGATTGTTCCTCCATTTACAAAATAGAATCAGGACAGCTTTATTTATTTATTTTGCATGCAAAACACTGCAATTGCTTATGTGGGAGTGCACTCTCACCAGCTTCTTCTAATAGACACTCATGCGGACAATATTGCATGGGAGAAGGTAGCAGCTCAATTTAAGTTTCAAATGCAATTTAACAAAGTAGAGGGTGCAGAGGATGTAAAACTCATTAAGTACTCATAGATCTTAAACCATGGTTTGGGTGAAAACAAGGAATGAGTGGCCTACTTGCCAGCAGCTTCCACATTTTATATCTACCTGTCCTTTGTACACAACTAGAATTTAGGAAAGTGTGCTGTGCATAGAAGAAATACATGGGTATGTAAGGAAAAAGATGGACTGTCTGAATCTCCAAGTCCATAGCAATTTGTCTAAGTGTGGTGGTTGTAATTTGACACTTCACTGATGTGCTGGTGTGAGGTAAAGGTAAGCCACCTTTAAGTATTTACTTGAGACCAGAAGAATAGAAACCCAAAGAAAAAAGCAAAAGAAAATGAAAGATATCTTTCTGAGATGCTTAATTTTACTTCAAGAGGACAAAAATGTTAATTTGACCTTTCACTGATGCATGTAGTGCAAAAAAAAAGACAGTATTTTAGCTTTTTACCCAAAAATATTAATGTTTTGTTGTCAATTTCTCTGCCAAAGTGGTTCAGAGATATATTATAAATAATGAAGTTAGTTAAAAAACGAAAGGGAAAAGAACCCCAAACTATCTTGGTCAGTACAATTTATCCTACATTACTATGTTCTCTTAGCAAGGGAGCTCTTCATAATTATGGGGTTTGTTTACAAGATGGTAAAGGAAAAGGTGGAAAGGCAAAACTACCTTTAACTATATTACAAAAAACAGGATAACTTGTACAAAGTATCATTAGTTTTATATAATTACAATGACTGAGGAAAGCAAAAGGCCTGGGAAAGAGTACAGTATACATTTTGCAATAGTCATCTACAACGAAACACTTTGAAAGGTAAGGGGGAAACTGTGTAAGGATAAGTTCTAAGCCTTTAAATAGCATTATGCCAACAGGGAAAAAAAAAACAAAACACTGAACCAAAACCCACATACACTGCACTACTTTAATGGAACTAAAATGGACAGAGCCCTATATATTAACAGTGGTATCTGCATTTTAGTTCAGTGATGTAGGCCAGCCCTGATTAATAAGTTTTTATTAAATATAAAAAGGCTGTATTAAGACAGCAGAGTTATCCAAATATGCTTGTCATTTTTAACAATTATCCAGTAATTGGCTTCTCAGAATAAGGGAAATCATGGGGTGGCTGGTTATGGAAGTGGGAGGAGGGGTCACTCAGAAAGGAAAGAATCTTGGATAAAAAATCCACTACAGTTAATCAATCAGAAACAATTGAATATGATTTGGTATTGGCCAGGCTGGTTGTTCTTGGTAATAATTTAACTTTCTGGAAGGATGCTGCACTATGTATAAAAATCTTCATTAAATTGTTCCCATTCCACAATCTGAATGCAAGGCCTTTAAAAAAATCTGAGGTACATTCAAAATTGTGTGACTTGGTTTAAAAAAAATCCAACATTTATTAGTAAACTAAATTTATCTGGATGTTTCTGTTCAGTGCATACTCCTGATTTTTGTCATATTTAAATGTGAGATATTAAAATTAAGTATTCATATTTTATTTTGTCATAATGATCAGGAAACATTATATGGTGTGTACAATATTTTCTTCAAGTTATAAAAACACTGTAATTGGATACTTATTGTAAATGTATAGAATCATTTTTAAAGTGTATCATATTCTATGTAAATACGTGATTTTAAAACAGGAAGTTACAATGTATTATCCAGGTGGGTTGCCATATGACCAGCAGAAACTGAGATATTTGGTAATAAATCATGTTTGAGGAAATGGTCAAATTAAATTTACCCAAATATTAAACCCCACCCTAGCATAGTATAATAAGTAATCTCATTCCATAAGAATTAACATACAATGCTGGGTCAGGTTATTTTGTTCCAACTGTTCAAATTATTCTTCTTGATTCTTCAAATAAACTTTTATTGCAAAGAAAATTTTCAATCAGAAATAAGTAGAAGAAAACCTTCAGTTACAAGGAAACTTGTTTCCTTTTTCTATGATTCTAACAAACTTATGGCTATGATTCTACTTTTAAATCCCCACTCACTGCTAGAAGAATTAGAAAGTGTTTCATACATAATACAAATTCTCAAACTAGAGGAGAAAATGAATATATTGGAATGTTATTTCTCCTTCAGATCCCCCAAAGATTTTATAAATAAGACTGGTCAGTTTTATACTTAAGGACACATGAAACCCACATGGAAAGGGAGGAGAAATTCAAAGTCCAGTCATCCAGCTACTTAAGGGTAGTAGTATACCCCTCCTTATCTGAATTGAGCCTTTGTTTAAATCAAAGTTACTGAGGAAAGATTTGGTCACCAACCACAGGCAACACTCTTAACCAGGCCAGGAAATTCCCATTACAGTGCAATCTTAAGGCAGAGGGCTATAGCTAATTGCTTATCTCAGCACCCTAAGTTTACAATATAGTAGCCATCACTGCTTCCACAGTTAGGGCTACAAAGTATATAAGGAGGCCTTTATATAATCAGACCTTTCAACACAATCTAATTAATAAAACTAGGTAGGGAGCTGCACAGATTGAATGTTAAACAGTATATTTTGTTTTTCCCTTCAGGGCACGAGTTGAATTTAACATGAGAGAGTGATGTGATCAGGAATTCCAATAACACCCTGATCATATGGATTTACCCTCTCTAAAAATAGTTTTTCTGGTAGTCTGATTTATTATGAATTTCTCTCTCCCCTCACCTCTCTTAAAAGTATTTAGCTGAAGAAGCTGGCAGATAGAGAGTGACAGACAGACAGGCAGCAGTGTGAGGCCACGGGAGAGGCATTCTTTCATATTTATCAGTCTATCCAGCCATCACTGAAGAAGAGCTTTGATTGCCTGGTTGTCAGTGGCTTCAAAAGCAGTGAGTCCATCTGGGCCTTTCACAGTTTTATCAGCACCCTGAAAGAGAGAGAGAGAGTGAAGAATTGTTATTATCCATAAGCTTTAAGTGGAAAGGGAAGGCTGTTACAAGAAAATCGCTTAGTTTAGATGAATATTTTAATTGACAATTAAAAATTCCTTAATTGTCTTTATTCCAATTTTCTCATCTACAAAATGAGGAAGTTGGATAAAATGACTTCTAAGGTACTTCCCAGGTCAAAATATGAGACTTCAGTAAGATACTATAGCTCTGTAAGATAATTCTAAGAACAAACCGTCATAGTACAAAGGAGTCTAGGAATTTATAATAGGTTGGAAGAAGGAATGGATCAGATGGGAAAGATTGATTTTCCTACTTATCAATCTACAAGCTATGTAGGAAACTAGCACTTAGTAAGGCTATTGGCCACAAGTTTTTTTCTTTTACTGGTACTATAGTCTATACATTATGTCTATGCATTACATTTTATATACAATTTTTTTTTCAGAAAGCACCTGTAATTAACAGAAGAAAAGAAAAATGGTTTGCTTTTACATGGAATGAGATTATGAAAAGAATCAGTTATTTATACCTTTCTCTTTTTTTAGACTGGAAAATGATAATGCATATTAACACATAATGAACACACATTAAAATCCAAAGAGGAGAAATAAAACTAGGTGGATTTCTTTTTTTAAATTTAAATATTTTATTTTCCAATTATATACAATAGTAATTTCTACCAATCATTTTTGCAAGGTTTTGAATTTAAAATTCCCCCCTCCCCCAACAGAAGGTAATTTGAGAATCTTTACATTTAGTTTCCATCGTATGCATAGATCAAAATAAAATTGAATGCATTGAGAGAAAAAAATATATCCTTAAGAAAGAAAGAAAACATTAAGAGATAGCAAAACTTTGTAAAACATAGGATGAATTTTTTTTTTTAATTGAAGGTAGTAATCTTTGTTCTTTGGTAAAACTCCAGTTCTTTTTCTGGATACAGATGATATGATCCAACATGGATCCCCTAAAAATTGTCCCTGATTATTGCATTGATGGAATGAGCAAGTCCATCAAGGTTAATTATCACCCCATGTTGTTATTAGGATGTACAATGTTCTTCTGATTCTGCTCAGCTCATTCAGCATCACAGCATCAATTCATACATGTCTTTCCAGGCTTCTTTGAACTCCCATCCCTTATGATTTCTTATAGAACAATAGTGTTCCATCATATACATATATCACAATTTCTTCAACCATTCCCCTATTGATGGGCATCCCCTCAAATTCCAAATATTTGCCACCCCAAACAGGGCTGCTATGAATATTTTTTGTACAAGTGATGTTTTTGCCCCCTTTCATGATCTCTTCAGAGTATAGACCCAGTAGTGGTATTGCTGCAGGGTATGCACATTTTTATTGCCCTTTGGCATAATTCCAAATTGTTCTCCAGAAAAATTATGCACCAACAGTGCATAAGAGATTTCCCACATCCCCTCCAATATTGATCATTATTCTTTCTGGTCATATTGGCCAATCTGAGAGGTGTGAGATGGTACCTCAGAGATGATTTCTTTTGAGTGGTTTTGTTTGTGAAAAAGCCTTTTAATTTATTTTATTCAAAATTATCTAATTTGTTTTTTTTTATAATTTTCTCTATTTCTGCCTTGGTCATAACTGCTCTTTCCATAGATCTGACAGATAAATTATTTTTTGTTCTCCTAATTTTCTAATCATATTACCTTTTATGTCTAAATTCTGCGCCCATTTTGATCTTATCTTGGTATAGGGTGTGAGATGTTGATCTAATCCTAAAAACTAGATGAATTTCTTAGAGGTAATATTGCTCACTTTACTTGATAAAAAATATGGGCTAAAAATAATATATTACAGGTTATGGAAAATATTCTCTCCTATATCCTAGTTTTCTATGCTACTCTAAACATCTAAGTTAAGGGAAAACTGCTGCCACATGGATAATCTATGTGTAATGCCGAGATGTCATTTGGACTGTGTAGTCTTTGTACTTGGGCGTTCATTTCTGTGAAGTATATTTGTTTGTCTAATTCACAGGTAACACCTGTAACCTTGTGAATCCTATAACAATGTTCTCATCATCTGTATATGTCCCCTCAACCCACACAGTCCTTGTTCATGGTGCCTCTAACACTAGATGCTATCCATGTCCTCTTCGCTCTACTACTGTCCCCTTAATCACTGTCACTTGTCCACTGTGTGTAAGATCTCCTTTATTTATTAAATTCTTTACCTTTTCCCTAAACTTCTCTGCCCTAATTTAGGTTTTTAACTTGGGAATCTCTGTACCTTTTACAAAATATTTTGATGAGACTATTTCAATATTTGGGAAGTTTTTTTGTGTATATTTTATCCATTTAATAGCATTATTCTGATAGGTTTCATCAACTACCAAAGAGGGCTAGGGATCCATGACAAAAAAAAAAAGGGTAGGCTATAATTAGAGGATGGGTTCTACCTGAACGAAGACCCTAGACTGCTTCCTTCTTTTCCAGTCCTGTCTCATAAATGCTCTTGCTCCTTGCAGTCTCTTTCGTGGCTGCAAACTTCAGCTGTCCTCTCTGCCCTGGAACTGAAAACAGGGACTACTCTCCTACAAGTGTCCACAGCCAGAGCAGGGTCCCTGCCCCTCTGCTACTGTACTCACTGGGTAATAAACTAGTTCCTTTGCCCCATAGCTGTAACCACTTCTGGCCAGGAAAGCTATGCCTGGTATCCCTATACAGAGGAAAGTCCCTCAATCTTCTACTCAACTCAGCTGTCTGATCCCAAAACTGTCCAGGAGGAGAAAGTTCTGTAAGACCGAGACTCTCAACCCAGTTGCTCACAGGGCTTCCTATTTGTTGATTCAGCAGAGGCCTGGAGGTATTTGCACTTCATTTAGACCAAACCTCCAATCTTGGAGGTTGGGTCTTTTCTGGAGTCTTCTCAAGTTGTCTAAGGAGGGCAACTGTTTTACTCTTGACTTTTATCCCCCTTTACTTATCCCCCTTGACTTTTATCCCCCCTTCATTTGGAGCAACTTTCTATCTTTTGTGTGTGTGTGTGTGTGGAGGAAATCTGGAGAGCTTAAAGTTTTCTGACCCACTCCAATCCTTTGTTTTAAAGTTTCACATCAGAAACCTGCTATTCTGACAGTTTTAAGCAACTGAATCTCAGCATTACCTATTCTTTATACAAAAGGCAGGGTTTCTGTCAATAAATATTTGGTGGAAGTAGCAGGAGTTGTCAAGGTAAAGATCAAGTTGGGGGAATCACAACAGATTTCAAACAAGGGAAGCTTGCTCTACTCATCCCTCCTGTTTAATAATGGTTGATTGTGTGAACACTGGCAGGTACCAGAGGGGATACTAAAAAAACCCCACAAAATCACTACCTCTGCTCTTAGGGAACCAAAAATCCTGTTGGAGGAATAAGAATTCAAGGAATAAGAAATTACAAGAGAAACAAGGTGATTTAGACCAAGTCCTGTACTGAATTCCTGATGTTGACAGACCCATAACATCTTTCCCTGCTCCCCCCAAATGAAAGCTAAAACAGAAAGAGGCTGAGAAGAGACCAAGGGGTCAAGAGGTGTAGATATATTTTGCTCACTATGTGTTAATAACAATCATTTGTCTTTGGGTTATTTAAAAACTAATATAGTAAATTAATTACTTGATGAACAATATAAATGAGTCAGATTAAGTGTTAAAATGTGGGTGTGTCAGGAAAATGGATGAAAGAATTTTATGGGAAAGTATTTATCTAAAATAAAACAGGTAGTACTTAGAAAATTTTGTTAACTTTGCATGAAGGGAAGACCAAATAAGAATTATTACCATAATATGTAATCAAGTATTTGAAACTCTTAACCCAACACTTCAAAATAAAATGGAACATTTCCTTCCACTCTAGTCCTTTTCAGTTTAACTAAATGTATCTGTCAGAGATGACAGATATTACTTATAATTTTTGAATGAAATCAGTAACCCAGGCAAAACAGCAGTTTCCTGAGGGAAAAGTAACTGTTACTTCAAATAGTTGTTCAGCCTTAAACTTTATTTTGGCATAAAAATAGTGTCCTATGACCACCTGTTATTTTCTTATTTTCTTACTATTATGTCTATAAAAATTCTGACCATGTTTTATGCTTCCACCTAGAATGCTCTACTCTGTTTCCAATAGTTGAAATCTAACCTATTTTTCAAATGCTACCAATGTCTAGAACTCTTGGATTCCTCTCAAGAAATCTCCTCTTCCTCCTCCTCCTCCCCCTCCTCCTCTAAGTACTCCAGCAGCTGACCCTTTGTTGTCATTATTTATATATGCCATATCCCTTACTAGATTCCATTCTATAGAGATCAGCAACTTTTAGTCACTTGTGAACTCCCTGCAGTACCTAGCCCTAGGTTTTGAATACTTCAATGTTCTATGATTTTGCAATGCTCTCAACTGAAATAGATTACAATTTAAGAGACAGTCTTCTCAGAGTTGTTGTGGCATAGCACTTCATCATGTTTGAGCCAACCTCATGGTTAAGACTTTCCAGAACATAACTTGACTGGTCCTCAGAAAAGATACACACACACACACACACACACACACACACACACACACACAGTCTCCATCCATGCCACTAAAGTTCTTGATTTGTTGGCATGAAAAGTCAGGATCATTTCTACTACAATAAGGCATTAAAGTAGGTTTTGAAAATAATGGGTACTTAATAGAATACAATTTCTATCACTTTTAAAAACAATTCCCAAGTCACATAATATAGAAATTCAAGTACCTTAACAAAAGTTAAGTCAAAATTGTATTGGAACTAAATTACTTTAATCTGCAAAATTAGTGGACGATTTCTGAGATTCTTTCCTGCTTTATTCTATGATTAAATATGATTCTATGTTTAAAGACAGACTAGAACCATAAATCAACCCAAAGTATGTGAAGACAAACATGACTTCTTATAATACATATGCACTGCTGAACATTGGTCATGTCCAAAAAAATATGTCTTGTCCTGTACTCCTTTTTGCCAGGACATGAAGTCATGATTCAACATAATTTCTTTATGGCCCTCTGAATTTTGGCTAATCATTTTGTTGATCAGAGTTCTAGGGAGGTATCTATATCAACAAGTTCTGCTGATTTTATATCCCTCTCTAAAGAAACAGTTGTAATATGTAAAATTTGTAACATAGGATGGCTCTTGGTAGGGAGAGGGATACATACATGTGACATTATGGTGATGTAATAAATAGAAAACATCAATAAAAACAAAAAAAATTGTCATGCTACTAACTGCACTGGTTAGTAGCTTGCTGCAGACATCACTGAATAAAAAGGTCTTTTATGAGGGTATAAGTTTCTTCAGAGAAGGTTGTCCTAAGAGTCAGTGCAGTATGGTGAAAAGAACACCTGAAATCAGTGCAAACAAAATGAGCTTAAAAAAAAAATACCGGTGAGATTTGTGATAGAACCTAATCTTATACTATGAAACCTGACTTGATTATCTGACTCTTTAAAATAGTAAATTCATCTACTCTTTTCACACTATTCAAATGTTATATTTTAAAAAGTTTATAAGACTAAGAGGGTTTTATGGGTACTTTATACTGCACTCTGCTTATCACAATATGTAGGAGGTAATGAAGAGTTAGGGCAAGAACACTAAATAGAATCAGGGGACTCCATTCTTGACTGCTATTAACTACTTAGGCAAATCACTTAGTTTTCCTATTTGTGAAATGGCTGAATATTATACTGTACTAAATGATTTAATTAAAAAATTTCTTTTAACTCTAAAATTCTACATTTCAATCACATAAAACTGTGTTCTAGTTTCTTACAATCATTAGATGAATTATACTTACTCTTCCACATTTGCAAAGTAAGCAAAGAAACAAGACAAGTATTCAATTCTCCTTTTATGAAGATGATACCTGTTTCTGACAGGTAGTTGTCTTGATATGCAATTGAGTATGGCAATTAATGCTAAAAGTAGCAGCCTATCATAATTATACCTGCTTATTATGACAAAGTGAAATTCAGTCATTATTCTCCATTACTGATCAACTTAAATAATCCTCATTAAATGTATTATTTCATTAAACCTTTTTGGTATTTATTTTCTAGCTAAATCATTCTGGGGGGGTCAATAACACTATAAAAATATTAAGATAAGATGGACCTGTCCTAACACTTTTTTTCAGTCCAAAACAATACATTTCAAATAATATAGTATAGAATTTTAGGGTCTTAACCTGCAAAAACCTCAATTAAGATATCAGATATGGGAGACAGTTTTGGTTTCTGATGCAGTGTACAAAAATATGTTATTAGTAAATCTCCCAAGCACATGCATAGTCTGTTTTTCATTTTTGTACTTCAGCACCTCACATAGCACATTGTTAACCTGAGAGGGACTTACAGATATACTTGTCTGAATTTAAACACAGTGACATTAAAATCTTAATTCACATGTTTTTGATGATTATCATAATATGGTATAACTATTTATAATGTCTATATTATCATTCCTTACCATATAAAAATGAATAATGCTTAAAGCAAATTTGCGTTTGTGGAATAAAATTTCATCCTTCTAAACCTTCACATTTTAGTTTTTATAATTTTTAATTTAGGATGCTGGAAGTAAACATTAAAAATTTTATTATAGTTTATGATTTGGATCTAGTCAGGCCCGGAAGATTTATAATCTTATAAAATCTCTTATCCATTGTTGTTGTTGACAGAGTAACAGTATGATTTATAAATTATGCCCAGGATTACAAAGTAGATCAATGCTAGAGTTATCCCTTGTTATTCTATGGTATTAAAATTATAAAAATTAGATTAAGATAGGACTGAATTCTACATAAAATGTATGTTAAAAATAAATGAATTTCTGTACCTAGTAAAGTCTTGATGCTAATCATTTGATCATTCAAGAGAACTTTATCTATAATTACCATTCCTCTCAACAATGTGTTCAAATTACATTGTTACAAAATCCAATTACAAAAGCTATTACTTCATCCAACATTAAATGAAGCACAGGTATTTGAGTTTTTAATCAGAATAAAATTGAGAGCAATGAATTAAAGCACATATCTACAGTCATAGAGGGGTCTTGTTAGAATGAATGTAGCTCTCAATCAAAACTTTCACTAATGCCAAAAGTGGCAGAGTGGAGAGTGTTCAACTTTTGAGTTGGAAAGGCCTAAGTTCAGATTTGGCCTCAGATTCTTCCTAGCTGTGTGACAGTGGAAAAGTCATTTACCCTCTATCTGGGTTTTATTCAACTGTAAAAACTAGGGATAATAATAATGGCATCTCCCTTCCAAGGCTGTTGTGAGGATCAAATGAATTATTGGTAAAGTGCTTAACATAATGCCTGGCACATAATAATGTTAAATGCATACTGGAAAAATCTAAAAAATGACAGAACTGACTGAACTTGCTTCTTTTTGTAACCATATAACCAGTGATAACTGGTTCCCTCATGCAGCAAAGTTTTGTTACTCTGAATGTCATAAACTCCAACACAAATATTTCCATGTACAAAGAACAACAACAAAAAAGGGACTGGGAAGCTCTAATCCATACAATTTACTTGCTTCTTAAAGGTATGTAATAAATTCAGTAGGTGAGTTTAAAGATGTCTTGTTTTTTATATCTCTCTTGTTTTCTTCTTCTAATAAAATGCTTCAATGAAATTCTTCTCTTTTTTGGAATTTCTACTACCAGCTCCTGTTTTCCTTTGGTGCTCCCAAAAACCTTTATTTGTAACAGTAAGGACAGTCATATAAAACAAATTTACATCTTGACTGTGTCTCAAATTCCATGTCTTTTGTGGCACATTTAGTCTGTTATCCTTACATCAAAAAGTGCTGCTAAAAAAGTAATTTTATACATATGGGCTCTTTCATTATTTGATCTCTTTGGAATCTGCTTAGTAATGGTATTGGTGGATTCAGAATATGCAATATTAGTGAAGTTTTGGACACAGTTCCAAATTGCTTTTCAGAATGGCAGGAGTAGAGGTTTGCCCAAGGCCCCACGGCTAGGTAATTATTAAGTGTCTGAGGTCGGATTTGAACCCAGGTACTCCTGACTCCAAGGCTGGTGCTCTATCCACTGTGCCACCTAGCCGCCCCCCTCTTTTGACTTTTTTTAATTTTATTTTTTGTTATTTAATTTTTTTCATTCAGTAGTTTTACACTTATCCAACTTTAATTTTCTTTTTAAGAAATTATTTTTTTAACTTGAGGTTTTGTACCTCTTTTTCCATTTAGTCAATTCGTTTTTAGGGCGTGTTTTGTTTTGTTTTGTTTTGTTTCCACAGTACCATGGGGTTAAGTGAAGCCACATTTAAACTCTGGTCTTCCTGACTCTAGGGCTAGTACTCTATCCACTAAGCCACCTAGGTGCTAGGATTTTTTTTAAAGGAATCTCTCCCTTTTTAGAGGATGATCCTCTTTCCTGGAATGTACCCTCCCCTTCCCCCCTTAGCATAACTACTTAGAATGCTAGTTGAATTCAAATCCCAATAGTTCTATAGACTTCTCAGCAGACTACTGATCCCCAGTAGTTGAGAAGTTGCTTCCTTCAAAGCTCATCAGTTCTATAGACTGTGAAGACTACTGATTCTCAGTAGTGAATGCTTACTTTGGATTATTTGTTAGGAAGGTATTTAATAATTATTTGATTGAATCCAGTTGTTGGTATTGACTCGAGCAGTTCTCAAAATATGGTTTCCTCTGTTTCCCAGGGATTTTTGAGATCCTTTTGTAGATCTAGTAATCCAAAACTTTTTTCATAATTACTGAGACATTTTAATAAAGATCCACATAGAGTCTTTGTAGATCATCAGTAATTCTTAAAAATGTAAAAAAATCCTTAACTATATTTTGAGAACCATTAGATTAGATTACAGAAATGTACAGTATTATCATAAAATTGGTTGTATTTGATTGCTACAAATAAACATGTTATTCTGTAAAACCTCTCTTTGAAAGATAAGTATTACTCCTATCAAAGGACAAAAATAAGAATATTTCAGATGTTTAAGTTGAAATATCACTAAGTCCAATTAAATTTAAAATTGACAAATGACAAAACTGAAAATAGATACTAAACACATTTTTAAGTTCATTTACATATGTCCCAGGACACATAATATATCCAGGGAGATAAACTTGTTTGTAATACTCAATATTTAAATTTAAATTCTTTATTTGTCCAATGGGGAAAATGCTGACATTTCCTTCCTTGACTGGTCAGAAACAATTACTGTGAATTTACTAAGCTCAGGGGACTAGAGATGCCCTGATGCCATGAGAATCTGATGGGTCTCTTTATATATTTTCCATGTCAACAAACTGGCAAAGTACAAAACTTGGAAAGATGTTGATTCAATTTTCTAGTTTAAAGGACTTAATTAGAAAAATCCCTTTTGGTTGAAAATATTTGTAAAATATTTTCTTATTTTGTTAAGTAGATTATAGGTATTGTCCTTTAGATTTAGGATGCATATAAGGGTATGGGTAGAATGTTTTTGACAATCGTTTTCCATTCTTTTGACTTTATTTAAATTTAATTTTTTGTTATTTTAATTTTTTAATTTCTTGGAATCTGTACTTTACACTTATCCAATTCTAATATTCACAGCTATGTTATTTGTGCCTTTTTTCCTGAGGCCTCTTCAACAATGATCATTTGCCTGTTTTGTTATCTTTAGGTGTGAAGTACATCAGAGTTAATTTGTATTTTTCTTATCATTCCAGATTTGGACTATTTCCTCCATATTATTGCTGTTACTAGTTTGAATTTTTTTCCTGTGGAGAGCTTTCTATTAATGAGAAAGATTATTGTTCTTACTTAGCTGAATCAATTTCCCATATAGCTATATATCAGACAAATTTGCTGGAAAGATTTCCCCTCTAGTTACTACTCTAACTTCAAATGTCAACTGTATTGATTATTTGTGCAAAAAGCTTTTCAGTTTTCTATAGCTGGAATACTGTGTTCAAGTTCTGGAGTCCATATTTTAGGAAGGACTAATAAGTCTGAAATTACCAAATTAAATTTATCAAATAGAAATATAAAACCAGAGGCCATGATAAAAAAAACCTGAAGAAACTGAAGATGTTTTTTAGTCTGGAGAAGAGAAGACCTAGGTAGGGACAAGATATCTTTAGATATCTTAAGGGCTGTCATTTATAAGAGATATTGAACTTGTTCTTTTTTGGCTCCAGAAGGTAGAACTAATAAATGCAATGAATAAAAGATAGAAAAACAGACTTAGGTTCAAGGGAGGAAAAGATTTCCCAATGAGAACTATTCTAAAGAGGAATGCACTACTCATAAAAATAATAGATTCCTATTCAACTGAGGTCTTTAAAGTGATAGGTGAATTATCACTTGGATGGACATGTTGTAGAAAGGTGCCCTGGTTAAATTGAATTCCACACAGATTCTGTGAAATATATTTTAGTTGCAGATATTTGCAGGTTCCATTTAGCTTATTTCTTTGCAAGAGCACTGGAAGATGACCTATGCTCATGTACTGGCTATGCATAAAAATTTTATGTTATGTTAGGCATCACAAATATACTTGGAGCCTCAGTTACTAAGTTATAAAATGGAAATGGCAATACACTAATAACCTTAGAAGGTTATCACAGAGATCTAATGAAATAATGTATAAAAATATTCCATAAATTATAATGCTACATGTGAGTTATGCTGACTTAAGTTTATATACATGTTTAATGAATTTTCTTACTCCTGTCTTGTATTTTATATTCTTTTGCCATTTTAGCTACTATAGTTGGTTGTCATTTGTCAGTACAAGAGGTAGACATCCTAGTCACATAAGTAACTATTTATTAATTTAAAATTACATATTTGTACTCTTTTAAAATTCTTTTATGGAATTAATTTTATAATAACAATTAAAAGCACTTATTATATGCTAGTTAGTCACTGTGATAAATGCTGCATGACTGTTATTTCATTTGATCCTCACACCCAACTCTGGAAGTAAGCTGCTCTTGTTATCCTCATTTAACATATGAGGAAGTGAAGGCACACAGAATTAAGTTATTTGCTAAGGGTCACCCTTGCTGGTAAGTTGTCTGAGTCAATTTTGAACTTGGGTCGTCTTCCTGACTCTAGATCTAGGAGATCTAATCCACTGAGACAGCAAAAATGAATTAGTTGTGATTCTAGAAACTTTACATTAGCTCATAATTTTGATTTTTTTCAAAACTAATGAACCAATAGTTGAGCTACACTCTAGCAGTTAAAAGCTTTCTGTAAGAACAGAACTGATTTTTCAATGACCTAACAAAACTTCCTTGATAATATTAATAGGGAGGGCATTCAAAATCAAGTTAATCTCTGAAATAATTCAATTTTGATAAATCTGAACTCAAATTTACTATATCAATTTTCAAAAAAGCTCAAAACCTAACATTTTGTTGTCACCAAAATGGGATGCTCTATGAATATTAGTTACTAGAGTTTGTGTAGGAAAAAAAAAATCAGGGTAGAGAAATGTCATTAAAGAAAAGGCTATGGAGCATAAATAATATTTTTAAAAACAACTAGTATATAAAAACAAAGGATTAGATCAACATTAGTATGCTGGAGATATGTATCTCTGCATATTTAATAGGTTGTATAACACATGGGAGCTACTGAGGGAGGCCCAAAACTATACCATATGCCACTATGCAAATTAGTGTCAAGTTAACTTAGGTCAGAGGAAGGAAAAGAGACACCATCTGGTCTGGTATTTGCTCAAATCAGGTCCATGGCTAGTTTTTGGTCATCTATGCTGACCTGAATTTAGAGTCCATGGGCAGTCAAGTCCAATGTATCTTGACAAATTAATTTAGCAAAGGATTGACAGTAGAGATTTACAGGACTCAGAGGAAGGTATACTCTCTCCTATTTTGAAACAAGGGGTAGTTAGGTGGTACAGTAGATAAGAGTGCTGGGCCTGAAGGCAAGAACACATCCTTATAGAGACTGAAAATGAAAACTCAAAGAGAAAATAAGTAACTCCTATCCTATGACAACCAAGAGATTTGATTAAGGACTGAAGGTTTCCTTTTTTCTGAACCAAAAAAATTAGACATACATCCTTACTCAAGGTTGCATGGGTTTTGTAGTTCATAGAATTATAGATTTATAACTACCTATAAGGGATCACATGCCTTAGCATAAAGGAAAGTTTTGCCTTCACACTTAAAACAATCGTGGGTTTTCCTAGGTGAAAGAGAAGTGAAGAATAAGGAAGACAGTCCTAACTGTTGGGAGACCACAGTTCTATTGTGATTTTCACTTTCAAAAAACATATATCAGACTGACTGGAATAAAGAGAGAGCAGGTAGGAATATTTCCTTTTATCCATAGAGAACCTGGGTAATTTCCAAACAGACTTTACTGAAAGAGGGAACTGGAAAAGAGGACTATCCAGGTATTTTAAATTTGGGTTTAAGAACTTGATTTTTAAAAGAACAACTATTTCAATGAAATTGGTTTATTTTGGAACCCAAAGTATTTTATGAATTAAAAAAAATTATTCTGAGATAGGTATAAAATCCTTTCAAAAGGCAGTATGACATAAAAAGTGTTAAAACTCTTGCCCCTTGAGAATGGGTTAGGCCCTTTCCACATAAATGCTTAAGGGGAAAAAAAAAAACTAAGAATTTAAGAATATCATGAGATCTCACATGATCTAAAAGCTGCAAGGAAAAAATTTTTCTAACTATGGAAAGGTACTATATTTGGCATGGCAAAGATTTAGTAACAAAAGAGATCATCAGTTCAATTATCTACACAATTAAGTCTCAAAGCCTACATATTTTCAAAATCCACATTTTTCTCAATTTGGTGTAGAAAGCTCAGTGGAATATACATGAAGGAAAAGATCAGTAATGAGCAAAACAGCTTGGAGAACAAAGATGAACAAATGGGAAAAATATATTGTGTGTGTGTGTGTGTGTGTGTGTGTGTGTGTGTGTGACACACACACATGATCACAAAGAGAGGAAAATAACATGAGTAAAAAGGGGGGTATATAGAGAATCTGGAGAAAGAAGATCTGAGTTCAAATCTAACCTCAAATCTTAAAAACTTTGTGAATCTGGGCAAGTCATAACCTGTTTGCTTCAGTTTAGCCGCCTGTAAAATGAGCAGAAAGAAATGGCAAACCATACCAATAATGGGCATGACTGAACAACAAAAACTATTGGTACAAATAAATAGTAAATTATTCTTGAAAAGTATGTTTTAGAGAGGATAAAACTAATCTTAACTCCTTCACACAAAACTATAACCAAATACAGAATTCTAGGGGACAAGACAGATTTTTTTCAATTTCTGATTATTTCAATTAAAAACATCAAGTATTTGATTCCCTTTTTTGAATGAATGAGGATAGTCTTACAACCTACAAGTCTATCATATATGCCCTGATGGAGGGAAATCAGAGAGGAAAAATTCCTTGGGAATTGAATTGAAAGACTAGTAGCAGAGATGAGCAAATCTCAATTCATGTATTATTTCAGTTATGCATTAGCAAATAATAGCTAAAAATGAAAATGAGTAAAAGTTTTTAAAGTTAAAAGCAAAATTTTATAAAGACATTTGCTTTCTAGGAAGAAATGAGAAAAGCTGAATGAATGTCAGGCTATTTTCTTGTAATATATGCTGATTTGAAATAATTATTACTATTATCATTCAAAAGAAGAAGCATCTGAGCAAAAATCTGAACACTAAGTCCTGGATTATAATGTCTGCTTTGTATTTTACTCATCATATAACCTGAAAGAACTCATAAATTCTGGGGCTAGATTTCTTTCATTTATTTGCCCCCTCCACCCCCTCAAAAAGTAGACAGATAAAAAATTCTTTAGTTCTTTTCTTCATTTGGAGGGCAGACCAAGAAAGTATGGGGGGGAAGAGGAGAGCTGAGGGCAATTTTAAAAATATTAATAGTAAATTTAAACAAGTATTTAACTGAAAGATGCCATGTTAATGCCAATTATATTTTTAAAATGCATTTTACTTCTTGTTTCCCTACTGACCCATAGAAATGTGATTTAACTCCTTCAGGGAAGGTAGATACACGTATACATATTGTAATTAAAGATGACTGGCAGCAGGAATTATTTAATATCACAGGATCATAGTTTTAGAGTTGGAAGGAATCTTACTTCCCTTATTTTTTAAATGAATAAACTGTGAGGCCTTAAGAAGTAACTTAGGGGTGGCTAGGTGGCAAGTGGATAGAGCACTGGCCCTGGAGTCAGGAGTATCTGAATTCTCAGACACTTAATAATTACCTAGCTGTTCGGCCTTGGGCAAGCCACTTAACCCTATTTGCCTTGCAAAATCCTTAAAAAAAAAAACAAAAAAACTTGCTCAAGGTCACACAAATAGTAGGGATTAGGTTCTGGAATTTGAAGTTAAATTTCAGACATAAGATTCAAGAATTTGAACCTGAGTTCTCTAAGCATTTTCTTTCACAAAACAGAAGCATACTACTCTGTTTTGTGTTTACAATGGAGTCGCCCTCATTTAAAATAACAACCTGCTCTCATAATTTGAAAAAGCCAGACAGACTGGATTTGGAGGCAAAGGGAGGATAAAAATAAGAGGATAATCTTGTCTTTTACATACAAGGTCCAAGACTCTACCATATTCTAGCTAATAGGTTTTGGACTCCTGGATCAGGGCCTCAAGGGGTGAGAGATCCATTCAGTCTGGTTTCATTGAGAGTACGCAAGATGAATACTTTTTACTATATAGCTGGGAAGTCCTTTGGACCAACGGATGGGAAACCACCCTTAAAGAGAAGTGATTGCAATTTGGTTGAAATAGCTGTGGAAAAGAGATGAAGAAGTCAATAAATAGCCTCCTTTCTCTTTAATTTCATTCCTTGGAAAACTAGGCCTTTCTCACCTGGAGAGGTAGAAAGGAAGTCATTGTTCACACATCTACACAGTTATCAGTAATTTTATTCTACTCTTGAGACATTAGACAGGTGACAGGAAGAAATGGAACAGACCTAGAACAATGCATAATAGGGGGTGCAGGATATGTATGTCATGGTCTACATTTGTTCCAGTATTAAATAAACTGTCAGCTATAATTATTTAGGCTTAGTCAACAAATTATTGAACCCTAAATAAAAGGGTGAGATGCTGAGTTCCTTGTATCAATCACATCAGCATTTTAATAATTATTCAATACTGTTCCCTAGTGCTTCTGACCTATTTAAACCTATTTGCCTCAATTTCTTCATCTGTAAAATGGGCTAGAGAAAGAAATGACACACTATTCCAATACCTTTGCCAAGAAAATCCCAAATTGAGTCACCAAGAATTGGACAGACTAAAAACCAATTTAATTCTAATGTCTTCCTTGTAAATTATTTTCTATTTATTATGTATATAGTTTGCTTAGTATGTATTTGTTTGCATGATATCTTTCTCAATAGATTATAGGCTCCTCGAGGGCAGGGATTGTCTTTTTCCTTTTTTTTTAATTATCCCTAGCTCTTCCTCAGGATCAAGGCTGAAGGAAATTCAAAGAATAACAGAAAGATCTATCTATCCATTTATCTAAAAGTAGGCTATAGCCTACTATTAACCAATAAAGGTTATAATATAAGAAGTATAAGAAATAGGAAAAGCAGGCTGGTTAAATTATGAAGTGAAACAGAAATTACAATAGATAATCTAAGTATGACATTGGTATCCACAAAATATTGAATTAATTAGAAGATAACTATCTGTACAATAAATTATCATCTGGTTATTTACAAAGGGATGAGAATCTATTCAAGTATTTTAAAGTTTTTTTTGGATTAGACCTTTTAATTTCATTGGTATAAGGGATTCCTATTGAAACAATTCCCTCAACATAGTCTCTACAACTTTTGTAGTATTAGAGTTGTCTGGGGTTCTGATGGGTTAAGTGACAGACAAGACAGACAGACACATACACACACATAACAATCCAAATCAGAATAACACCTACCCTTTCTGGAATGATATCCAATTTTTTCTCAAAATAGCACAAAAGTGTCCTAGTTTTCAGTGGAACTTCTATTTTTTTTTTATCTATTGCTCTCAGATTTGTTGTTTTAAAGGGAAAACTGAAAAAAGTGTATTGTGGTATATGGCAGTGATTAGTATGACTTTTTTTTTAAAGCAAATCAGTCTTAATCCTAATTATTCCAAGGGAAATCAGTAAAAAATGTTTTAAAATCAGATAAAGTTATATAACTAAGTAACAGAGCATTTAAATACTTCAGAAACATTGCCACTACCAGTTATATAAATTGTACAGTCATAAAATCATGCAATAAACACATATCATATATGTATGCTAGTTATTGTCCAAGGTGCCAAGGAAACAAATAGGATTATAAATCACCAGATTCTGAATGTGGATCATGAAGGAGCTTTGAAAAAAGATGAGGCAGTAAAAACAGGGTCAGGATGTGTGTGTGTGGCAGAACCTTAAGAGATTTGATGCTGCCATTCTATCACAACATTGACTCTACCGCCTTCTGATATAATTTAGTTTAGGATTCTGGTTGAGTGTTTGTTGATCATACTGTTAATGAATATAAAGTACTAATTTTTACAGATTGAATGGACAATATTGATGAAGGGTAGAAAAATCATCCTCGCATTTGAACCATAACAGTAGAAACTTCATTACGATTATTATTACCAGTAATATGAGTTTAATTTATATGAACCTTCAAGGTTTATTTGTTCACAAAAATTCCCTTAAACATTTTAAGTCCTGGTCACTTTTTACATCTTAGTAATATGAGGCTCAAAAATGCTTAAAGACTTTTCAATGACACACAGACAATAAATGTTCATGGGCTCGTAATTATCATCAAAATCCAATTTTCCCTAATGGATAATTTCTATGCCATTGGCTACATTTTAAAATTAATTCTGCAAAAAATACTAATGTTTAAGAATTAGGTATAGCAAGGATTTATTGAATAATTCAACTTTCACCTCTAAAATTCTTATGGTTTAAAATAAACTATTATACCACTTCTGAAAAGTGTGAAAGCAAGTCTGACTATGTCAACAGAATTCCTTTATTTGGTTTTTAGGCAGTTTATCAATCATAAAAAAACCCACAGAACTTGAATTCCTTAAGTGCAATGCATAAGAACACATCTATATAACCATTTCACTATGTAGTTTCAAATATGCAAAGGATTAAATACTATTTAGAGTAATGATGTGCATGCATAAATGTTTGATCCCAACTTCTAACAAGTTTAAGTTTCTATTTATCTTGATTTTATTTAAAACCTGCATTTCCAAGTTGACATATACATCTTTCCCAATTAAGAGATTCATTTGGGTTTAAAGGTAAACAAATCTGGAAGGCTCCAAGAGTGCTTTGTATCATATGTGTTGGTACTGCTAGTAGTCATTTATACCTTAGTCTATATCAGTTTAACCACCTTGTTTTTCATAACACTTAGAGAAGATATATCAAGGAAATGTGAATTTTGATTAGAGGATAGGAATGAAAGGTAGGTACTTCCCAAAGCACTGGACATTTTGAGGAAAGGCAGGAAATAAAGCAACAAGGTTTAGAAGAGTTCTCAGATGATATAATTTAACCATTATCCAAATTACAAATCAGGCTTACAATTCATTTTATTTCTGAGCAGCTGTAATTGTGAATTTTTTCTGAGCTGAAATCTGCTATCTTTTAATGTTGACCATGGCTTTTCTTCTGTCCTCTATGGGCAAAGTTATCTTCCTTCCTTCTTCCCTCCATGTTTGCCTCCCTCTTTTCATTCCTTTCGCTTCCCATTTATGTTTTTCTAATTATTATGTATATTGCTTTCCTACTTCTGCTTACCTCAAACTGCAACAGTTAAAAAAGCCAGCCTCTCCATGGTTTGTTGTATTCTTCATATTCGTTATTTCTTACAGCACAGAAATATTTTTCATTTTTATATTTCACAGTTTATTTGGTTATTTCTCAATTGAAGGATCTTCATTTCTAGTCATTTACTAGTAGGGAAAGCACTGATATAAATATTTTTTTTTTAGGTTTTTGCAAGGCAAACGGGGTTAAGTGGCTTGCCCAAGGCCACACAGCTAGGTAACTATTAAGTGTCTGAGACCGGATTTGAACCCAGGTACTCCTGACTCTAGGGCCAGTACTTTATTCACTTCGCCACCTAGCTGCCCCTTGATATAAATATTTTAATGTAAATATAGCCTTCCTTTGTCTTCGAGTAGATGCCTACCAATGGTATCTTTTGGTCAAGGGTTAAGGATAACTTATGTGCCTGCTTATTCCTTTCTTTTGTTAACTCTGTCTAGGTGTGAGGTGAAGCTTGAGTTGTTTGGATTTGTACAGAAATGCATGTAGTTCTGAAATAAATACAAGTTTATTAAGAAATTACCTGAAAAGGTCATAGTTTTTGTATCATTACATAAAACGTTCTGGAGAAGAGAAGGAAGCATATTAAGCCTGAGCTGACAAAATATAGGCTGTCAGGGAATACATATGGGTTGGGGAAAAAACAAAAGTTTTTTGATCCAGTCATTAAAATGCCTCATCACTAACTGCCTTTTTTGGAGGTTGGGGTGGGGTGGGCGTGTGATGTTGTGTTGATAAGGTGAGGCATGTATCATAGAAAAATATTTTTGTACCTTATTCATAGTCCTTGAAGTACACAGAATGCAGGTATAGGAGGAAATCAAGGTGGCCACAAATGTAAGACAAAACAAAAACAAAAAAAACCACATATACTTCACAGATCTGTTGATGTCTGTGAGGGGATCTCTCCATTAATGTAAAACACAATCTCTCTACAATTTAGTCTTCAAGGGATAATATAGTTGAAAAATTAAATTATTATGCAGGCAAATGATGATATGGTTTTTCCAAATGCAGCTATAGTTCATTACCATACTCATATTTGAACCTGCCAAAATTCATACTCTGATATCCCAACTTTTGAGATACACTTTATTAGAGATGAATTTACTTCTCCATATACTATTTGGTTTTTTTTTAGATTTTTCAAGGCAATGGGGTTAAGTGACTTGCCCAAGGCCACACAGCTAGGTAATTATTAAGTGTCTGAGGCCGGATTTGAACTCAGGTACTCCTGACTCCAAGGCCAGTGCTCTATCCACTGTGCCACCTAGACACCCCCTCCATACACTATTATATAATTATTCACTTCTCCAATCATGTTTTGAAGAAAAATGTAAAGGTTCTGAAATTGGTTGTATGAATGTCTGTCTGTCTGTCTGTCTGTCTGTCTGTCTGTCTCTCTGTCTCTCTCTCTCTCTCTCACACACACACTATTCAAGGAAGTGCAGACTGCAGCTGGATCTTGATAGAAATAGCACTAGGTTTTCAGATCCCCAGTTCAGGGTTATTTCCAGGATGTAGTAGTACCTGAATTCTTTTCATTTTAACTAGGATAGGTCAAATTACATTTAAGAGATATAACCTAGGAAGATATATTTCATCACCTGAGAGGTTAAAAATTTAATTTTCAAGTTGCAAATTTTAGCTTCTTTCTTAAATTAAAAGCATCTTGACAATTGTTCTGAACTGTGGAAATTTAATAAAGTAGAGAAAAATGCAAGGAAAAATAAATTCTTTACATCTAAGTAGAAATGCCACAAGAATAAATAATTAAGGCAAAACACAGTCATTGCAAAATTAGGATAGAATATATACTTTCTGTCATCTATTTTAAAGCATGTGGTAGAAATAGAGATAGGGTCAGAAATCTCGATGGGTCCTTCTACTCTAAATGGTCATCTCTCTCTCTTTATCATGGATTCTTTTGGTAGGCAAAGAAGACTTGGTTATATTCTAGATTCTTTGCCACTACGACTCATTTGTCTTCTCACCCTGGAACATTCTTCTATATTTCCTCCCCCCTTTCCTGGTTGTTGCCTTGTCTCTCTGGACTTTGCCTCCATGTGGATATGAATTTCCCATTCTCTCCCACTCCCCAGTTCTTTTTCAGTTTTATTTTATGTGCTATTTTTCCTCATTAGACTGTAAGCTCCTTGAGGCAGGGACTGTCTTTTTGCTAGTATCTGCCAACAAATGCTAGAACAATATTGGACATAGAGCAAGTACTTGTACTTAACAGTGTCTCTTGCCTGCCTGTTAAGATAGATAATTCTGTTCATATTCTGGAAAACCACATTACTTTTGCTATAGTAAAAAATGTTTTAAAACTATTATTGAAAAACCTTTTTATTAAAAATTTGTTTTATTAAAAATGCTAGAAGGACCAGTAACTTCTGCCTAGTGTATAAGTTAACTGAAGAAAGTCACTTTTTTCCCTGAACACTAGAAACCTAGTAGGTGTCCTCCAACTGGGAAATGTCTAACTAAATTGTGGCATAGTAATAAGTCAGAGAAACATGGAAAAACTATGAGCTGATGTAGAATGAACAAAATCAAGGAAAATAAAACATAATACCAACAATGTAAGTTCCAAAAATAATGACAAACTAACCATTGTATAATTAAGACCAAACTTGGTCCCAGAGAAGAGGAGGGAATAATGGATGTGGGAAATGTTATAACACAGAGCTACTATGTTGGTTAATGTGTTTCTCTCTCTCTTTCTCTCTCTCTGGTCAAATTTGAACTCAGGTCCTCCTGACTCCAAGAGTGGTGCTCTCTTCAATGTTCCACCTAACTACCCCATTTCTTTCTCTTTCAAACTTTATTATATGAGATGATCTCTGGGTAGTTTTATAAATTTGGATATAGGGATATATTTAGAAAAAAGTGAATAAAAAACAAAAGACACCAATAAAAATATACAGAATACTTTTTTAAAATTATTAGCATCCAACCTTTTTATTCTTTTAAAGTGATAAATGATACAAGACAGAGAGTATGGGGTGATGGGATATCACCTACACTTTTGGTGAAGTTGTGAAGTGATCTAACTTTACATAATGAGAAACAATTTGGAATAATGCCAACCAAGTAATTTAAAACTGCTCATACCTTTTGACCTAGCAATAACACTAACTAGACAATTCATTTATACTGAAATATATCTGTGAGTTCACTGCTTCTGGAATTTACTCTTTAAGATGTAAATCAAAACCCATCTACATCTGCCTCAAGTTTCATCATGGGGCTATCTAATATGTTGAAGGTGTTCCTTTCACAATTCTTTGCCTGGAATTACAAAGATACTAATGGAGGACTCTGGCCATACAACTATAATTTCTAACTCTTACCATGTTATATGTCATGTTAAGCAGAGCTGTAAGCAGGCAACAACAAAATTCCAGTGAAGTCACAACCAGATTAAAATGTAACTGGGAAATGATTAGTAAGTAGAAAAATAAGAGAATAGACACAATGACCATAATTACATTAAGGGAGGAAAATCTCTAAAAGACATCAGAACTCAGATCAGAGCAATTACCAATTTGGACTCCAATATCTTGTAGAGAGGAGATAGACTAAAAGGAATGGAATAGGTTGTATGCTATCAAATATTGTCAAGGGGTCACAGAATAAGCTTTGGGAGGGAGAGATTAGTAGTAAAGGAATTTATGTGATATTTTTTAAAAAAATCATTGAGGTTTTAAAAGGAAAGTCTAACCTTATTTTAATTGAGTCATTAATTGCTATTAGGAATAACTTTTTTTAAAATAAAACTTTGAATATTCATGCTTTGTTACTTGTTAATGGTGTTATTTGGGATTACTTCTCTTTACACACACACACACACATATATATATGTATGACAATGCATTTTAAGGTCTTTTAACTCTAGGTTTCAGAAACAGTGCACTACCTGGCCCAATCATCATTCCAAATTTTCCCTACTTTTCTGCAGCTTAAGAAATGGGGGAGAAATGATTCCTTTCCTAAGTGCTTTGGCATAAAACTTCTATATTTATATGACCCCTTTTAATCGCATTCCTTAAATCAGAATTTATTTCTTGTATATTCTTCCTACAAACAAACAACATCTAGTTTAAGAGTTTCTTAGGTTACTTCCTAGTCTACAATTTATATAGCTGAAACATTTTTATTTTGTTAATTCTTGAGATTGATTTGGATTCTGTGTATCATCTTGTAATTACAAACTATAAAGGACAGAAAAATTAGACTAATTCGGGAGAAGTATTCTAGCCTTTAAGACATTCCAAAATATATTTCAAGAAAATAGAGGTATGATTCTTGAGATTACAGACTCAAAAGGAATATTACATGAGAGATGAGATTCTAAAACAAAAAATTTTCATTAGTCCATGAACAATATAAGAAGGATTGGAGTCTATTGGAGAGGAAGATACCTGATGACCTTAGGTTTAAAAAAATGCAGAAAAGATAGGACAACAAATAATCCAACTCAATTAACTACAAAACTTCTAAAAATGGCCCAGAATTAGTTGAGGTTTTGGGGGGGAAAAACTTAATAGAACAACTAAAAGAATAGATGGAGGCATTCTAAAACTACAATATAGTTGACTGACTCAACTTTACTATTAGAACTATAAAATAATAGCATTTTTTAGCTAATTAATTTGGTTAAATATTTTTAGCTAGTTATATTGGCTTTTCTGAGTTGGCCAGGAAGCCTAATTATTGTTTGTAACATTAGTTTTTATCATAAATATACATTGTGAATTCTGAATCATTAATTTACAAACTTTTGGAAGACAACCTATTTGTAAATTTAGAGTTGTCTGAAATGTATTCAATTCTTAGCACAACATTATATGAGGTAAAATGAAATTAGACTGCATCCAGAGAAAGATGGTCAAGAAAATGGAAGTTATGAAAAAACGTATTATTATGTATATGGTGAATAGAACTGAAAATATTTAGACCAAGAAAAGAAAACTAAGGGAATATATTATTATCTGAAGAGCTGCTATGCAGAAGGAAGCAGTAGGTTAGGTCTGTGTTATAAATAAGAAGAGTGAAAATCATAAGGTAACAAAATTTATTTAGAAAGTGCTGAGCTATATACTATATATTCAAGCAGAGGGTAGATGACTACCTATCAGAGATGTCAGAGAAAGAATTCTTGCATGAAATAATAAGATTAGACACTAAATGACCTTTAAGATCCATTTCAACTTTATGTTCTATGATATAGTTTTCTTTTTGAGAAAGGAAAGCGGATAAGTTATTCCTAGAGTTGGAAGATGGCATAAAGTCTAAAATGCTAATTTTATAGATCATGAAGCTAAGTCCCATAGACATCAAGTGACTAATGCCAGCACCAGTACTAAAAGCCACAAATTCTTAAACCCCTACTCCAGTATTTGATTAAACCATTCCTATGGTGTATTTGTCTGTGTAAGTAAATACTTGGTTTGGGTAAAGTAGGGAAAGTAGAATCTGGGACCACATTTAAATTTATTTCAATCAGTCAACCAATAAGCATTAATTAAAGTGCTGATTATATGCCAGACATTGTGTTAAAGACTAAGGTTACAAAGAAAGTAAAAAATCACAGATCCTTAACATATCTTTTAACAAATCCAAGTAACAGAGAAATCAGTGACAATTAGCAATAGTTCTTACCTTTGACAGAAGCAGTTTCACACAAGAAACATGACCTTCATATACAGCGGACAGAAGAGGGGTGATGTGATGTTTATCTGGAGCCTACACAATAAGAAATTAATGGTATGAACAAACTCCTTTACTTAAAAGCATTCCAAAGCTGTTGTGTCCCCAGAAGTTATCAAGTTTTAACACTCTCCTAAATAGCCATCCCTAAAGAACATACTTGACAAAGTAACAGCAACCAGCGATCTTTGCCTGTAAGAGCTCCAGGGAGAGGTTACTAGCACCTTGCCAAGTAAACTTTACATTTTAGCTCATCATTAGAGACAGATAGTGTTGAAAACTTCCTGTTTTTATTACTTGAAATTGAAATGACAACTCTTAAAATATCTGAACATAATTATTTCTCTTCCAAATTTTTTCTTCAAGATAAATATCTTCAGTTTCTTCAAACTGATACTGGTGTTGCAAGGTTCTCTCACTATGCTGATTAATTCAAAACTGAACAAAAGACTCCATATGTTTGACCGGGGCATATAATAGTGGGATTATAATCACCCTTGTTGCAGATCCTATTTCTCAAGTTCAGTCTAAGATGAACTTGTTTGTCACATCACACTGTTAACTATACTGAAAGAAAAAAAAGATTTAAAACTCAGTTTTCAAATTCAGTATGAGTATCATTTTAAATGTAGAGACAGCCTTCACTCCATTATGTAATATTTACTTGCTAGTTGCCTGCAAACAATTTTAACTCTCCAAGCTTTAGTATATCACCTGCAAACTTCAAAAGCAAGCTAAGTTTTTAAAAAAGTGAGACATATTATGTACAAATGAAAAGTAATTTTCTTATGTGACAATAGCTTAACTTAAATTAGAAAAATAAATTCTTTTTCCAATATTTAATCTTAAAATCAAGCCAATTTATCCTTCTAATTCTAAAGGGTCTTAATCTTTTCTTTCTAAATTAAATGAAATTGGAACACTTATTTTAAATAATTTTCTTTTTCAAAATGAGGTTCTCACAAATGACTTTTTTGGTTTGTTTTTTCAAGGCAATGGGGTTAAATGACTTGCCTAAGGCCACACGGCTAGGTAATTATTAAATGTCTAAGGCCGGATTTGAACTTAGGTATCCTGACTCCAGGGCTGGTGCTCTATCCACTGTGCCACCTAGTTGCCCCTCTCATAAATAACTTTTTGAAAAAAAAATGTGTAATTACTAATTTTACCCAAACCATATAAGCATAACTGGACTAAACTAAGTCACCTATTTTTTTTAAGACATACATTAATATCGGCTCCTTTCAGAAGCAGAAATTCCAGGATTTCAAGCTGTCCACAGTCTGCTGCATAATGAAGAGGCTTCCTACCACCTTCTAGTGTCCGATTAACATCTTCACCCTTAAAAGAAAGGGAAAAAACTTAAGATGAAAAGATGATGGTTGGAAAAGGGAAATGAAGTTCACCCTCCAACCTCAAAAATTATTATAAGGATTTCATTCAATGATTACATTTTCTAAAATAGGCTACGACTTGAATGGAAATGAAGTACAGTACCTAGTAGTGTTAAGTAATGAAAATCATGACCCATTAGAGGTGAAATGAGATGTGTAGGGGAAAAACAGTGCTTTGTAACTAGATAATACTAATTACTTTAAATTACTTCATATTGTTAATTCAATTCTTAATAACTATAAAACAACATTTATATATAGATGATCTACTCAAACATTTCTTATTTTCAAAGTAAAGTACAATCAGGTTTGGTAAGTACCTAGGTAGGAGACTGTTTGGTAACAGTATTGTAAAAGCTATAGTAGGCTAGAATCTTTATAAAAGCAGAAACATTCCTCATGATTATATGGAATTTGGTTCTCAAAGGCTATGCAAAGTGGAATACAATTTCTGGAAGGTTTAACCCTGCTAGCTAGTTACTTAGGTAGTTCTTGTCCTTTAATATGAAGAGGAGAAAAACGACATCACTGTGTTAGAATCAAATTATAGTGTATCTGACTGATTAATTAGACTAAAATGAGCTCCGAATGTTCTACTACTGGTGAGGTACAAATAGTACATGTGAGCACCCAGGATGGATTCTCTAAACTTTTGTATTTCATATTTCTGTTAAGTTCAATGTGCTAAAAGGTAACTGAGAACAGTTCTAGAGTTAGCTAAATTGAATTAGGTACAATTAGGTACAATCTAAACATCTAAACATCATCACAAGTAGATTGAACACTAGATGAAAATTCTTAGCAATGTAAACCCATAAAATAAAAGTACAAAAATGCTCTGAAATCTGTATGTCAATCTTCAGATAATGAGTGCTAGAAAAAGATGCAGAGGTTTGGTATTCAAAATATGAAAACTTAGTCCAATTAAGATCTGTGAACTTCTATAACAAACTAGTTTCCTTTTTCAATGATAGGAACACAACCATATTTGTACTTTAACATTGGTCTCCAATACACTACACAAAGAAATGGCACTATAGAAAACCAAGTTGGGAAGGATGACTGGGACCAGACCATAAACATACAGAAAAGATTTATCCTGAAGATGATAATTTTAAAGGTATTAAGGGATCAGTTTTCAAGATTTCTGAAAGGGAAGATACCAAACCACATTTTTTTTAAAAAAAGAGAAGCCAACATTACTTTTAATGGATTTTTGATCTTACTGATGTCAGTACTTTCTCCAATGGTACAGACCAGAACCTAACCTTTTTGGCTCCTTCTACATAACTCTAATTCATTTACTCCAATAAATCCTCTGCAAGAAGTTTCTCAATGTCAAGGAACCTTCCTCTAGTTTCCTTAACACTGTACAGATACTTATGGAGCATACTGGCTAGTCCCCATTTTCATAACATGAATGGCCCATCTTTCTCTTCCCACAGTCACATATCTCTCTGATGACATCCTTTACTGTGTTTCTTTCATCCAAGATAGCATTTGTAATAATGTACCCTATTCATGCTCACCATGTAGCTCTCAATTGTCTTTTAGATGCCCTACATGACCCTCATTTAAGTTTTTGAGAAAAGCATTCCTGGAAGTGAACTGTGGTTAAAAAGGACCTTTGTTTTAGGGAAGGTTAAGTCAATCATTGTGCAACTTTCCAAAGCCAACTTAGTTTATTATCTTTCCTCCATTTTAAACCTGGGCTCAAATTATTGCAATGCTACTCAAGATGTAAGCTCTACAAGCTCTCTAACCAACTATGTCAGAGTCTGAAGACTAGGGAGTCTTTATTCACTTCATTTCCCTCAAATGGACAATTAGGCAAATTTTTATATAATAATAATAATTGATCTAATTTAGAAAGATCTAAGGTATTCTAGGTCTTGCTGTACAGTTAGTACAATATTATCTGTAAAAAGAAATATCTTCCCTTCTAAAGAAAATCTTTTCTATTCAACTCTGTACTAGACAGCTTGCATGATAGAAGTAAATATTAAGTAAACATGGTTTCCTTGCTTTATACCTTACCTGTTATTAATAATCAAAGGTTCTGAAAAAAGCTCTACATTGTATGTTTCAAGGAATTTTGTAAGTTTGATATATGCATGGAAGACTTGGAGGAAAGTTCTTAAGATTGTGAATTCAAATGCTTCTATACAGTTAGGTAATAAGTATAGTGGGATCTTGTACACTACATCTTTCAGTCAACAGGATGACTTTAAAGCTATAGTATGCTGTCATTATTAAAGCCCAGTTTCCTTTCTTAAACATTTACCAAGAATGTCTTTGATGTAAGCATAGATTATTCTTTTTTTGTTGTTTGTTTTTTTGCAAGGCAATGGGGTTAAGTGACTTGCCCAAGGTCATACAGCAAAGTAATTATTATCTGAGGTCGAACTTGAACTCAGGTCCTCCTGACTCCAGGGCTAATGCTCTATTTGCATGCAGAGAGAGGAAAGTAGACCCATGGGTCAGTAGTTATTGATATTTTCTCAGCAGAATTTTTCTAGCAACAATAATGTTTGGTCCATTTTCTGTCTCCTTTCTTTCAAAATACTAAGAAACTGTGCTGCTTCTAACATGAATTGTCTCCTTATACACTTGTTTTTTATTCCACCTGCTCTTTCTTTTCATCTTTGTTTTTCAGTACTATTCTATTTCCTTAAATAGCTCATCTGAGAGTGTGAGGTTAAAGATTCAAATGTGATAACATCAATGTAACTTAACTGATGGTGAAGTTATAAAATTCCCTATAGACCACAATTTCTTCTCATTGTTCACTATCCAGTTTCATCCATAAATGCTCTTGAGATATCTTTACTTAATCACACCTCTCACCAACTTTTTAAAATCAGTACTGCCTATGGCTACCATAGGTAGTCTCTCTTCTTTGGAAAGGAAAAAGCTACTTGCTGATTAAGCAAAGTTTTTAGGTTCTTTTGGTCTCCTGGTTTTAGATTTACTTATATTGGTGAAACTTCTTTGGGAAATGGTGACAGTTTAAAGATCAAAAACTGTTCTTTTATCCAATTTCTATTTTTAAGTATTAATAACTCATTTAAATAGATCAGGTTGGAGTTATTTCAATTGAATGGCATATGATGTCATTTTTATGACTAATCCATATACTTATGTTTCAAGGGCAAAACTGATAGAAATATGAAAATAGTTAAGCTTCCACAATCTCTTCATGACCCCATAGATCATAGCACACTGAAGCTATCTATGGAGTTTTCTTGGAGTGAATTTTCATTTCCTTCCCCAAGAGATTAAGACAAATAGGAACTTGTCCAGTAGTAAGTGTTTGAGATTTCATTTGAACTCAGATCTTTTTGACTTCAGGCTCAGCTTCTCTATCCACTGAGCCATCTAAAAGCTGCCTCTATACCTTTTCAACCACGCACTTAACTGAAAGAAAGGTGTGGACAAAAACATATCATAATTTCGCTGAGCAAAATGAAGCATTAAAGACTCTAAAAAATAAGGAATCTCTCATGCACATGGTGTTACTATTAAGCAGTTACACATGAAAACATTTCTCATAACCATGGATGAGATGTAGCATAATAGATATTGAGAAGATTCTCTGTGGAGGATTTACAGGTATATGGTTTCTATTTTCATTGCTGGAAAAGAGTACACACACACACACATACATAAACACACACACACACACACAGATTATCACAGATTCACTGCAATATAGTAAAGGAAAGCAATAAATTTTGTAACAATTCCATTTCTGAGGTCTCTTGATCAGAAACGATGTCATATCAGTGAATACAAGACACTACACTACTAAAATATGGTACCTAGTTTTTTCAAAATTCATTCAAAATGAATCTTCAAATCAATTTATCTTTTATTAAGGATCTATGTCAAATAAGATATTTTGCTAAGAGTTGAGAATACAAAAATGAAAACAAAACTGCCACAGTCTGCTAGAGAACCAACAATAAATAGCTTAGTACATACAAACCTAGGTGATGAGCAGCAAATAGAGAGCTGGACCTGAAGTAAAGAAGACATCTTCCTGAGTTTATCTGTCCTCAGACAAATACTAGAAGTGTGACTCTTGGCAAGTCACTGAATCTTGTTTGCCTCAGTTTTCTCATCTGTAAAATGAGCTGCAGAAAGAAATGGCAAAATACTCTAATATCTTTGCCAAGAAAATCCCAAATGGGATCACTAAGAGTCTGACACTTCTGTAAACAACTAAACAACACAAACGAAATACAAAATAATTTTAACAAGGCTTATAATTGGGGCAGAAGGGGGAAGGGAAAGTAAAAGTTAAAGTAAGATCCTGAGTAGAAAAGTTGTACCTTCTGAGCTGTGTTTTAAAGGAAGCTAGGAATTTTGATTTGGAGGATGAGTACATTCCAAATATAAGGTAGCTCTTGTATAGATGTGGAGGCAGGAAATGAAATGAAATATTCTTTATAAAAGAATTATACAGTCTAGTTTTAAAATTTTTGAAAGAAATTACTAGTACTTTAATGAATGTCAGCTATATATTTAAAACATACTTCTCCATATCCTCCCAATATTTTCTTCAATGGGAATAAATTTTAAGTTCTCTAACAGTATAGAATACTTTTAGCTTTTTCTATTCACTCAGGAATAACCTAAAAGAATATTTTTTTGATACAATTAACTATAAGGATTTATTTCTTAAGAGTTTATCAAAGCAACTAAGGGATAAGACTGTATTATCCCAAATGAATCTTTAACCACATTCAAAAAAATGATGTACAAGACTATCCTGGCCTCTATTGATCTAGAATATTATAGTTATTTTCTTCTCATTATCTCATTATAGACTAAATAGAAGTGCATTAATTCAAGACCTAGGTAGAAAAAATTACCTGTAGTAATTAAAGACCTCTTCAAATCTGGCCTCAGAAATATACTATTTCTGTGATCCTGGGCAAGTCACTTAATTTGTCTGCCTCAGTTTGCTCAGTTGTGAAACGGGAGATCATAATTGCAACTACTTCCTAGATTGTTGTAAGGATCAAATGAGATAATATCTGTAAAACACTTAGTACGAGGTCTGGGACAGAGCAGGAACTAAGTTTGTTCCCTTCCCTTCCTTCCTATCAAACACATATTCAAACTCACAACTAAGTAATTTCATTTATTAAATTTCTGCTATGAGAATGAATTATATATAACTAAAATACAGAATATGAATTTCTGCCTCCATGAAGTTTTAAAATCTAGGAATGATGGTTACACATGTAAATAAGAGACCTAGAGAATATTCCAAAATTCTCAGTGTAGTTTCAGTTATTAAAGCTTTGATAAACATAACATAAAAGAAATACAAATTTCATGCAGGCCTTCATGAAAAACTAGCCCATTTGTTATCTCTCCTTGCTCTGTAATCATTGTAGTTTCAGTGAATAGTTAACTATAGTTCAGTGATATTGAACTTTGTCAGAGGCAAGAGAATACTGTAGAAGGTTGCCTGAACTTGAGTAAAGAAAAGAACTGGAATTGAATCCTGATTCTGACACTGCTGTGTGACCCTGGGGAAAAGCACTTAAATGCTCTTCATTTTCCTCATCTGTAAAATGAGGTAAATAATGTCTGTAGTTTTTACTACGAAAAGTTTTATTTTCTATTTCACAAATAACCTCAAGTTAGATAAGATGTGAAGCATTTCACTATTACCAACAGTTATTTAATAATTCATATTTATTAATTCATATTTTAAGCACCTACTGTGTGACAGATATTGATGAAGTTATGAAGGTTAATTTTTAATAGGAATTTTGAACCAAAAAGTGTTAAGTCTAGTTCCATGCCTTAGATTGCAATGAATGCATTTACAGGGAATAATGGATTTACAGGGAAGAGAAAAGGTGGGATGCTATTTAAGAAGGACACTGCATTATTCTTCACAGGAAAGCTGAAAAAAGATAATGGTATAATTAATAAGACTTGATAACTGATAGAAGTAAGGGAGTGAGACAATGATGCTTCAATCATAAACAGCATCAGAGGGAGGTACAGGTTCAGGAGGAAGTTGCTAAATTTGGCTTGAGGATATTAAGTCAGTTATTGGTGTGATTTCCACCTGGAAATGGCCTCTGTAGAATTTGAGATGTAACTATGATAGGATAAGAGATATAGATTTCTGAGCCATTTGCACCCTTATAGAATTTATCAAGGGACAAAATATAGAGAAAAGAGAGGCAAGGGTCAAGGATAGACTCTTGAATAACATCAAATTAAAGGCGTAAGAAAGAAAACAAGCCACCAAAGAAGACTGGATAGATTAAAGAAGAAGAAAATCAGAAGAAGTTAGTCTCTCTGAAGTTTTGGTAAAGAGAAGGAATACTATTGGAAGGTGAGCTGAATAGGATTGAAAAAAGTTCACCTTTTGGTGATGGAGGATACTAGTGACAGAAGTCAGATTACCAGAGGTTGATGAAAAAACGGTTATGTTAGGAATATGTAAGGAAATGGAATATGTCTTATCTAGAATAGATATAACTATATTTCTTTATATTTCCTACCAAAGTTAAACACAGTGTTAGGGATACAGCTGATGCTTAATATATATTTGTTGACTTCATAACTTCATCCTTATAAGTGTAATGATTATTTTCCTTCTCAGGTAAAGAAAGTTCAGAAAAATTTTGGGATTTTAAAATTTCAAAGGTATTTTTTTTGAGGACTGGTCAAGTATGATAATTTTGTTAACCTTTAATTTGTCTGGTATTTCAATTTAATCACTATCCTTAAGCTGTAAGCTTTGCAATGAGGTTCAGAAGCAATGTGGTCCATTCTCAGCATGAAGTAGTAGCAGAGAGCTACCTTGACTCAAAAGGAACAGAAATAATTTTAAGTATTGGGACAGAATTACAGACCTCAACTAGCTAGTTCAACTGATACATGAAGGAATCCTCATTATAATATACTCAAAAAGGTATTTATTCACTCTGCTTCAAGTCCTTCAAGGAGGGAGAGAAAACCTAGTGAGACATTCTATTATAATTTTGGAGAGCTCTAATTAAGACGTTTTCCCTGACACCTAAAGTTGCTTCTTTGCAACTACTACCTTTTCTATCATGTCAAATATTGTGCTTAGCACTGGGGAAACAAAGACAAAAACAAGAATAATCTCTTGCCTTCAAATGAAGAAACATTACATCCTACTTGGGTATAAAGAATATGTACATAAACAGTAGCTACAAAACACACACACCATGAAAACAGTAGGAGGGAACTGGGAAAAGCCTTTTGTACAAAGCTGAAGAGAGGAAGGAATACATTCCAGATGAGGACATTCAGGGTCAAGGCTTTAAAACAGAGATCACAGAAAAAAAGTCAACTTTAAAAAAGCATATGCAAAGAAGTGAACAAAAAGCATCATCTAAGGAGACTACCAGTATCATTTCTTCAAGGATCTGCAATTTCAGGGGGTGGGGGGAGGATGACTTTCTCTACTGACAATGATAACTTTATTTTATGATCCAGTAAACAGTCTTGGAGTATTATTATGGTTAAAAACTCTCAATTTAGCTAAGCTGATCCAAAGGCAAGTTTTGTTTTTGCTTTTTCAGATCCATATGAAGCCTTTTAACAGAACCTGCTGGAACTTTGGTTGCCTTAACCTTTGAGAACCAATGGTCATCTCCACTCTGAAATGAAGAATTGGAGGACTAACAGAGGTTTTTATTAGTACCTGCTACAAATCTGATGAACTTAGTCTTAATTTCTTCATCCAGATATACATTAAAGATAGTGAACAGCGGAAGAGCCAAGAGGATTAAGGGCAGCTGCCCAGCTGAACTCTCTCAACATTACCTTCCAAATAACTTTAAATAACACCTGAGATCAAATTTTGGAGTGGCAAAACCAACAAAAAGTTGGAATGAAATATTTTTTGTTCAAGTCTAAGCAAATTTAAGAGATGGTGTGAAATAGAACACTTAGGAGATGCTAGTTCAAATCGGGCTTCAGACACCACCTGTAAAATTATGGAATTCAACTGCCACTTATGTTACATATTTTCACATGTATGATGGCTTAAAAAAAAGGCAGGAGGGTAGAGTAAAGGCAGGAAATCCCAGAAGCTCTCTCCCAGACCACTCCAAATGCCTTAAAATTTTTGACTCTAACCAAATTCAAGAGAGGTGGACCCACAGAAAGACAGAGTGAAACAATTTTCTAGCTCAAGACAACTTGGAAGATCCATAGGAAAGGTATATTCCACCAGAATTGGAAAGGACCACAGTGCAGCCCAGTCTACACTGGAGAAAACTGGTTCCAGACATCCAGGAACAGCCCATGGGGCACCTGGGTCCATGGCAGTGGTGTTTCTAGACCTCTCAGTCCAGGGATAACCAATGTCAACTTAGAAGGTCGGGGGGGGGGGGGGGGAGAGAAGAACTCTGTCACATCAGAGTGAGCGAGGAGCTCAGCCCAAAGCAGCCCTGATCCCAGGAACATGCTGAGCCTCCCACCAGTTGCTTCCAGAGTTTTAAGGGCAGTAATGGGGTTGGAGGAGACTGCAGATGTCTCTGCTATCCCTGGGGTGGCTCCATAATCAGATACAGGTCAAACTCTGTCCTATACTGCCATAGCAGAGCAGGGACTCTCCTCACAACTCCAGGGCAGAGGGGAGTGTTTGAGGTCACAGATCAGAGCACAGGCCAGGAGATCAGACAGAGCCTCTCATAAGACCTTGAAGGAATTCTTGGATGGGGGGGGGGGGTGTTACCCTTCAACCTGGAAGTAAAGCCCCATGTTAACAAAGAGTTAAAAGCAAGTCATAGGTTGGGGAAATTAGCAAACAACAGAAGAAAAAAGAATCTGACTACAGACAATTACTTTGATCCCATTAAAGACCAAACTACACACTCAGAGGATGACAAAGTCAAAGCTTTTGTATCCAAAGCCTCCAAGAAAAATATGAATTGGGCTCAATTTGGATTTGGAAGAATCAAAAAAATATTTTGAAAAGCAAGATAGGGAGGTACAGGAAAAACTGGGAAAAGAATGAGAACAACACAGGAAAAATCATGAAAACCAAGTCAATAAATTGATGAAGGAATTAAAAAAAATACTGAAGAAAATAACATTTAAAAAATCAGTTTAGGTCAAATGGGGAAAAAAAAACCAGTCCAAAAAGTCAATGAAGAGAATAGCTTAAAAAGCAGAATTGGCCAGATGGAAAAGGAAATATAATAGTTCTCTGAAGAAAATAATTTCTTCAAATGTAGAATGGCACTAAGGGAAGCCAATGGCTTTATGAGAAATCAAGAAACAATAAAACAAAACAAAAGAATGAAAAACTACAAGAAAATGTGAAACATCTAACTGGAAAAACAACTGACCTGAAAAACAGATCCAGGAGAAATACTTTGAAAATTATTGGACAACCTGAAAGTTATGAACAGGAAAAGAGCCTAGATTTCAATTTTCAAGACATTCTCCAGGAAAACTGTCCTGATATCTTAAGAAGCAGAAGGTAATATAGAAATTGAGGGAACCCACTGATTGACTCCTGAAAGAGATCCCAAAATAAAAACTCCCAGCAAAATTATAACCAAATTCCAGAACTCTCAAGCCAAGGAGAAAATATTACAAACAACCAGAATGAACAAACTCAAATATCATGAAGTTACAGTCAGAATTATAAAAGATTTAGCAGGTTCTACATTAGGGCTCATAGGGCTTGGAATATGATATTCTGGAAGACAAGAGTTTGGATGACAACTGGGAATCAACTAGCCAGCAAAACTGAACAAATTCTTTCAGGGAAAAAGATGGACATTCAATGAAACAGGGAAAAAAATATTGAAGCAATTTCTCTGATGGACTTATGATGCAATTCATCCCAGAGATAGTAATGTGAAAATAAATTTAAAAAGAAAAAAGGCAGGAAAAGTTCACAACTGGTGAACATAGTCATTTATTTCATATATACTTAAAGAAATGCATGTTGCATCCAAAATATAAAATTTTTGTTTGTAAAAAAATCAGAAAAGTGTCTGTAATTACTATGAACTAACTAATATTAAAAAGAATCGCAGAATTTGAGAATTAGAAAGGATTTTGGTAGTATCACCTTGTCCAACTTGTGGATGAAAGAAATCTCCACTCTATAACATAATAAAATATGGTTATCCACATTACTTGAAGACTTCCAAAGAGATAGAAGCCATCCACTTATCAGAAGAAAAGACTTTTAACAGCTTTAATCATTCCAAGTTTTTGCCTTTAAATTTTTTTTATTTTAAAATATAACCTGTATTGGTCTATCTACAAACTGCCTCACACTGCTCCTTGTTTGGTCCTCTGGGATTAAAGAGAACAAATCTAATCCTTTCTCCACACGATAACCCTTCAAATATTTGAAAATTGCTATCATATTCTTCCTTGGATCTTCTCTCTTATTTAGGGAAAACATTCTAATGACTAAACTTCATTTAGTTCACAGACTATAATACAGATCATTAAGTTAAACCTTTTGTTTAAAGTAAGACTACTACAGATGACTAGTATTATGACTTAAACAGCTCAGTTTTTCTTACTATTAGTTAAAATTCATACTAGATTGATATTAAAAATGTCATTTTTATCTGGCAGCTGTCCAATTACCTACACTACATGAATAGTTTATATAATAAACATTTCCAAAGGCTCAACAAAAGGTTTGCATGTTATCATTTTTAGAAGAGAATCTGGCTAAAAATGAAACGACTCAGGGCAACACAAAATTTTATTTTATTAGAGGTGATAATTATAGAATATAGAATAGCAAATGCTGGGAGTATCTTATACTGTATTTGTTTGGAGAAAGGAATTACTAATCTACCACTTTAACAATTAATGTACTGTCATTAATTCATACATGCTTTCAAAATAAATGTGCCACAGCAATTCTAAATTGTAAATTCAAAATTCAGAATATTGTTGAGACTGAGATAAAAAATGTATAGATTACTAAATTTTTAATCAGTAAAAAATTTTAAACTTCTTTCCTTACCAAATAAAGGTAGAGTCATTAAGCAGTTGTGGGTGGGGATTTCCCTTAATATTTTTATCAACACAAAATATTTTTAGATTATCAGGTAGTATTATACACTTTGGTAGAACCTTTGCCTAATGCAATGTCAAAAATCTCGATTTCTTCCTTATTGTTTAAGCAACAGAACAAATTTGTGCCAACGAAGTGGAACTATGAGGCTTGCTAAGACCAAATTTTGATTTGGGAATTTAACAACATTTAGAAGAGAAATTTTTAGTTAATCTCTTCCATATTCCTTGACATTGCTCATAAAGAACAATGAGCAATAACTATAATTTTTTTCTCAAATGAACAAAATATATTCATAGATCTATCCTTCAAAGACATCTGTTCCTTCGCTGACTATACTAGCCAGATATACTTCCTCTCTCTGAACTCTTACAGAATTACATTGTTATTTTTGTGATATAAACAAAGTGTATACAACTTTTTTGTCTTATTTGTGTATATGCCATCTCCTTATGAACTACTAGAAGATAATTATCAAAGGCTAGATGGAAAAGTTGGAGATAGTAGAGACAAACAACTTTTCTGAGAAAAAGTAGAGTTAGCAAAATTACTACAGGAAAATTTCAGCTATCTGTAGCCTCTGGGACATAGGTCATTTTGGATGGCCAACTTTCCCAAATAACTACACAAATTTTAAAAGTAGTAAATGAATAGGAAAAAAATGAGAAATCTACTAGGAGTGAAATTCTGGACAGAAATGTTTTTAAAAATTTACCCTGTCTCCAAAAAATAAAAATAAAAAAATTATGCTGAATCAAATTAAACATTTATTGAATAACTATGTGTAAGGTTCTTGTGCTTTAGAGTATTGTTGAGTGATGTTTTCTGAGCCTATTAAGGTGTGTTGTTTTCTATGTGCCTATGCAAAGTAGTCTCAGAATTTTGTTCCCTGAGTTCTTGTGTCTTTCTTTGAAATTTTGTTATCTCTTCTCTGTTAGGTTATCAGTTTTTCTAACTACAGGCAGGTCCCCTTCTAGTTTCTACTTTTCTGCTTCTAATCGTCAGTTTGGAAATCAGATAGTCAAACTTTTAAAAATAAAAGTATGAAGTAGGAGTAAATAATTTCTGACTTAGGATCTGAAGGACTTTCCTATGAATAAAATGAATGAATTTTAGGGCAAAAATACTTTGTATTATTTTGGCTACATAAGAGCTGTATTCTGGATCCATCAGTTTGCTGGATAGCTGAATTCCATATAAGTGAGTCATTGCTAAACTTCCATGAATGAAGTGAATAAGCAGTTTAAGTCCCCCATGAAAAGTATTCAAAGGCTTCATTCTTGCTCACTGAATAGATCAAAAGGCTAAAGCAAACAAAGAGGCTTTTTTCAGATATAAAACTTATTATAATTTGTCTTGTGACAATAACTATTCAAGCTCGTTAATTCTATCACAATTAGATTGTCTAGTGTATCTAAACATTATTTCACTGCTGAGAACAGGTTTCTAACAGTATTTTTCCTAAGAAATACTTGTATCCAAAATATCTTATCACTTACGTCCCCAAAATAATTCTTAAAAAAGCATGGCATTATGTTACTTCAAAAAATGCTGAAAGATGCTCAAAAGAAATTAAAGAACGTATACTTTTGTTGGCAGGTTAGACTGGATTCGCTTTGTGATTTTTTTAAGCTTGAGAAAAAAATGAGAAAATGAGAGAATGAGGAGAGAAAAAATGATAAGAAACTACTTTTTTTCCCAGACTTTAAACTTTTAATACATGTTATTCTATTGGTATACAAAATGGTAGGAAGATGGTTCAGATAATATTACATATTTTCTGTGCCAATTATTAACTCCTTGTTCATCAGTGAAAAGGTGGCTATTCCATGAAAGGCTAATCTATTTACAAATAATACAGAACTAGCTGTATAGAGTTAACCAGATATTACTGTGAATCCTGGCTAACTAAAATTTAAAGAAGAAATTCAATAAAGGTTGTCATTCACTTATATAATTAAGTAGTCCAAACTAACTACCTAAGGTCTTGTTAGTAGTTGTACTTCATATTGTAGAGTTATTAGGCTAATTTAGGCTAGATGGTATAAAAGTTTTAGCTGGAATATTTAATCTGTGACATAAGATAAGGCCTTAGTAGAAGTAGATTGGGTAAGAAGATAAAAGTAAGGGGGGAAAGCAGTTGGTTCTACTGATCCTAGGTATTTCTTTTAGAGAGATGGAATTAAAAGAATAAGATATTTCAGAAAAAGTCAGATGGTAGACAACTTCCCAATTCAGGGAGAACTAAGAAGACAGATCTTACCCATTTTTTCAGGCAAGAGAATGCGGTGAAAAGTGGCTCTGAGAAGAGAAAGAGTTTAGAAACGTTTTTTGATCATTCTTTCTTTCCTTGAATACTCTCCTCTTTTGGTTTGGTTTTCTTACAACTCTGACAGCTCTCTCATTACATATGGGTATTACTTAAGGCTTTGCTGTGAGCACTTTTCTTTTGGTAGACTCTCTAGGTGGCCATATGGGTTCAATTCTATATAACTGAGTCCTACTTTACCAACTCCTCCTGGATCTCTCCATATGCTCTCCATTGGCTTCTTAAATTCAGTATGTTCACAATAGAACTCATGAGCGTTCTCCCCAAATCTTCCCTTCTTCCTAACTTTCCTATTTCTTTAAAAGATGCCAGCAACCTTCTAGTCATTCAGGCTCACAATCTTAAAGTCATCTTAGATCCTATGACACTCTTCATTCTCTTTGGTCAATTACTTGCCAAAATTTGATTGTATCTAATATTTATACAGTCATATAGTCACCAATGTAGTTGGACCGGAATGAACATCAACAAAATACTTACCATCATAGTCCAGGCCAATCAAATCACTGTTTAACTATTATAGTATAATACTCTCCTCCATGTCTGCTATGATCCTGCTAAACTGCACTATAAATAATCATTTCATATCTTGGCTCTGTTTGTGTATGCCTTTGCACACAGGCTGTCTGTCTCTTTTTAGAACTCACAGCATCCTTCAAGGTTTAGTGTGCATGCACACGTGCACACGCATGCACACCCACCCACCCGGTGTCTCAATCTTCTTGGTTACTAGTGCTCTACTCCACTGAATTTACTTTGTACATACTTTGCATTAATTTATTTTGCTCACATTATTTTTCCCCAAATAGAATGTAGACCCTTTCAGGCAGAGACAACTGTTGTGTTTTTGTTTTTGCATTCTCATAATCTACAATGTGTTGTTGAATGAATGGCAGGTAAGGTGCAAACAACTCCCAGTATGAAATACAGAAGTTAGTACTTACTATTATGTTATTTCTGTCCTAAGATCTCTGTATCTATCCTTTTCAAGATCATATGATCTAGAAATGAAGTAAACCTGTCAGCCTGCACCTTCCAGAATACCCAAGTGTAGTATTCTAGAAAAGAAATAAGGATGCTTTGCTTCTGAGGTCCCCTATTTTGAATCTAGATCTCACTAAAAGGAAGGAAACTAGGATTAAAGAAAGCAGATCAAGGACTGGAAATACTCCCTTCCCAAAGCCTAGGCCTTATTTTTGGTAAATTTGGCCAGGGTGAGGTTGGGTTGGCTAATGATTTTCTCCTACACTGAAATATTTCCCCTATGTTGTCTTAGAGATTAATTTCTGTTTCACAACCATACTCTCCTAGGAGAATTAAGGGAGATGCTAACAATTATTCACTCCTTGAAGGTATGTAGTAAAGGGAACACTTTAATTTTTATCATCAATGTTGAGCTCCAGACCTTCAACTGCCTACTGGATAGTTTTCTCTATAGTATATTCCGACATCACCCTAAAAGTCATCCTTCCCCCCATATCCTTTAACTACTATTTCTGTCTGAGGTAATATAGCCACATTCTCATGTTCATAATTTTAATTATCTCCTGCTATGTAATCTTCATTGTCCCTTATTTTTTTTTAGTTTTTTTCAAGGCAATGGGGGGGGGTTAAGTGACCTACCCAGGGTCACACAGCTAGGCAGTTATTAAGTGTCTGAGGTCACATTTGAATGCAGGTCCTCCTGACTCCAGTGCCAGTGCTCTATACACTGCACCACCTAGACACCCCAATTATTCTGTATTCTTAAAGAATTACCCTGTGCACCACCTAACTGCTCCCCACTTAAACTGTTAGTTAGAAGGTACTATAGATTCTACTTCCCAACATCATTTTTATCCATTGTCTCCTATTCTTTTTCCCCTTACCTATAACTAGTTCGGATTCTCATTACCACCTACCAAGATCAACCAGACCTTCAATTCTCTTCAGTCCTTCCTATAACTACAAGAATAATTTTTCTTATGCAGAACTAGTTTTTAAAACATAAAGATCAAATAAAATTTAAACTCCTATGTTTGGCATTCAAGGCCTTCCACTAGTTTACTTTCCCAACCTGTCATATTAATTTCCTATATACTTTTTGTCACAGTGGAAAACTTCCTGACCCCCAAAACATTATAATTTAACTGTTTACATTGTCCCTTTCCATAGAATAAATACTCTATCTCCCACGGTTTCTTGGATTCTCAAATATCCTTTAAAATCCAGATTAAATGCCATCTCTTCCATAATCCCCTCTGTACTATAATAATATCTTTTCCCTTTAGGCCTCATACTTACTTTGCTTCATTATTTGTTAATATACTCATAAATGATTGTCTTAGGTGTTGGTGTCAGCAAGTCACAATTTCTCAAAGCCTGAATTTCCTAATCCATAAAATGGTATAGTATTACCCATCTCACAGTGACAGTTCAATAAACCTTAAAGTAAGATCTTGTCTTATCTAAACTTTGATCTCTTGCACATAGTAGGCATTAAGTGATTTATTTTCATTCAAATTACTTTGAATAGTTGAGGGACTAAGAGCTAAAAGAAGACATTGGGGCTAATACTGAAGTCTAGGACACTTAACTAGAGGGCCACTGCTATAATGGGCATTTATAGACATTTATAGGTCAGAGGTAGCAGCATTCAAGGCAGAATGATGGCACAGTACTTCTGGAATGAAGCGGAACATACAAAAAAAGGAGATAGAAACATGTCTTCATCTTGGTACTTTTCAATTGCTTTGATGCGCTAATTTACACAAATAAAGTGATTTAAAGTGCTCAGTTTCCCAAGTCCAAAAGGAGCTGTCTAAAAAGGTGACTGAGGTGATTCTGCCAATGGCTAACAATAGTGCAGTAAATAAAAGTAAGTGTGATATTAAGTGTGTGGCACACTCATGCATGAATCAGTTTATTAGTAACCAAGATTTTGAGTTGATTCCAAGATCAACTTATTTCTCTCTCTCTCTCTCTCTCTCTTTAGGTTTTTGCAAGGCAAATGGGGTTAAGTGGCTTGCCCAAGGCCACACAGCTAGGTAATTATTAAGTATCTGAGACTGGATTTGAACCCAGGTACTCCTGACTCCAAGGCCAGTACTTTATCCACTATGTCACCTAGCCACCCCCATTTCTCTTTTAAGAGAGAAATCCATTTCATTGTCACAGATTAAATACACCATTGGCTTTGGTTAGAAACTCTGAAAATTCATGCTAAAGGTCAAATGGATGAAATGAATTAAGAGTGAATCTGTGGATCAATCCAAACCCATACTCACTAATAGTCCTGATGATGGTAGATTATCTTGATATAGAAAATGTTTAATACTGTGTAACATTCTAGATATTGTTTGAGGTTTAAGCAAGGGCAACTGGTAAACATTTGGTTATGTATGTCACTTTAGATATTATAGCTGTACATCTGACCAATATTGTCAATTTATTTAGTAAGCATGCACAAACACTAAAGCAGTTTGTGCCTTCAAAAGTTAACATAAAGTTGTCGCAACAGAGATGGTTTCCCTATAATCAAATCTACCATACAAACTCCATGGTACTGTTTGGCTCAATGCCTATTTCTGATGTTGTTCTTATGGAACTTTTTGCAATAGAGTAGACTAAAGTTGTGTTTTCTCAAAACCAACTTAACCTTAGGTAGGTTATACTAATAAAGAGATAAACCTTATAAAAGTTTACATTTGTAATTATTCTGTATTTAATTAAAGCACTTATTAATATAGTATGATCTAATAATCTGATTCAGTTTTCACTACTGCTATAGAGAAAAAACTATTCATATTCTGTGATACAAGGAAAGTAGTACATTTTAATTTCACAGCAAGGTAATTTCTTGAACACAATAGTTACAAAGCAGATTCAATTGTAGTCTGTTTTAATCTGGATACTGTTTAGGAAACAACATGAAAAGTGAGTCCAAAGTTTTCAAACTCCTAAATAAAAGTCAATTCTTAGTCATGTTTTCTTTCTCAGGTTCAAGTGATCCTATTTACTCTCTCACAATTGTTGCCTTTTAAAAGCTGAGGCCCTATTAAAGTGTAGAGGATAGGCAACAGTCAGAATGGGGGATGGAGAGGGAAAGGAAACCACAGAGAAAGGGAAGTTAAGAGACCTGATGTATAGTATTTCACAGAAAGTGAAACAGAAGTACATGTAAACAAACTCAGTACACATCAGACCTGATGCAGACATGGACCTGTTGGCCTGATATTTCAATAGTACTCATCTTTGGGGGGTTGTATCATCAAAACCTGGCAAAGGTTTTATTACATGTTCACAGTAGGCATTTATATGATGCCATTGTCAAATTTCTTTAAAAATCTAGTTAAGGTATAATGAGGGGCATTTCCTCCTAGTAGCTTTCCTGGGTTGGGGCCAATCCTACTCTTGATACTTTTACTTCTCATCCTTTCTGTACTTAAGCACTATTTTCAATACAATACTTATTTTTTTTCTGGATTTAAGTGTTGTAATTTACTTGTGATCCATGATTATTAAGATCAATTATTTTGTTAACAATGAAGTGTGACAAAATGAGATCAACTTCTCAAGTCACATAAGAAACATTAGATTAGGTTTTTTAAAGTTATATCATTTATTTCATACACTGAATAGCCATTCTGCTACCTTTCTGTCAGGCTATATACAACATACCTTTGTAAGCTCAGGTCTAGCTCATTCCTCCATACACACCTTTTAACTTGTTAGGGATTTAAAACATATTAGAGTAATATACAGAGTAAACAATAATATAGTTAACATTAATGTAATGGTTTATGGCTTGCAAAGCACTTTACAAATATTATACCATTTCACATATTTCACTGTCAAGAATGATCTTCTTAGGGATTAATCTATATGAATATTAATTAATGTGATTGAAGAATATTATGAAATGTATTATGGCAACTTAAAAAAATTGCAAAGAAGTGAGAAAGATGGTAGCCAAGTGTCAGAGATTGGGAAATGGCTGGAGCCCGCACTGTTAGGACTGGGTACTATGTCTTCTACGTTTTTTTTTTTAGACTCTCTCTATATTGCCCTGTAAAGTGTTTAAGACACGGTGGGCACTCAACAATAAATGCACATGTTCAAAAGTTAAATGTTTATTTGTCTTTTCCATCATGGACTTATGTTTCTTTTGATATTACATTGATGCAGATATAGACCAACTACTCTTCTGCAATTTATAGTTTTAAGAATTGCTTAATGCACCAAGAAGTTAAATAACTTTCACACAGTCCATACATATCAGAAGTATTTGAATAGAGGTCTTCCTGACTTGAGACCTGCTTTCTCTAGCCATTATGACATTGCTACTTTAAAACTAAAATACCTTAAAAATGGCTTTTAACAAAATTTTAATGTTTAAAACACTTCAATGTTTACCTTGGATATAGATATATAAAGTTATTATTCTCCTCTAACAGACATTAAATCTATCCTTGATAGTTAAATTAACTTTTCATTGGTCCAGAAATGGGTCCTGAACCACAATTTCTTAGCTTCCCCATAATTTTTCAATTTTGCTGAGAAGAAACCAGAAATAGATTTAAGTTAAGGTAGGAAAGGGAGGTACAACTAGCTGAGGAAAACCACAAATTCCTAAACAAAAATTTGAAGAAGGACTGGTCTACTAAAAGGGTTGTGTCTGTGTGTGAACAATGTCACAGAATTTCAAAATAGAATAGTGTAGAGGAGGAAAAAAATTTAAACTAGTCTTCATACTTCAGTATGAAAAACCAAAATATACACCCTCCCTCCTATACCTTTTGACATATTTATACTTTATATGTAAAAACCTTATAAAGATACATGAATAGGTTGGCCATGAATAAATAGGAAAGGTAGGACTTCAATGGGAGATACTAAGAAAAGTGGTTTAGAAAAAAAAGAAGGGGTCAACATTTGTTATTTTTTGGATACTTTTCATTGCTGAAGACAGATATCAAGTCACATTTAGATATCTAAGAAAGAGAAAAAACTAAATGTCTTGCTTAAAAGATATTATAATCAAATATTTTAGAGCAAACTGTCAGTCTTTTTTATCTCCCATTTCTTCTCTCTGCTACATATATCTGAATGCTAGAGTAATGAAAATGGGGAGAATACCCTTCCCCCCTGATGCCTGATTGCAAGATAGCAATGAAAACAATGAGTTTTACTTATAAAGATCTATTTAAAACATAAAAACATAAACAAGAAATTTTTGTTCATATTTTACATTCTTAAACCTTTAGAATATATTAATGGAGACCTTGGTTTTATGGAGTGTTCTAACTTTGGGTTTAGTTTCTGAAGTCTGATAGGTGCAATGGAAAGTACTGGATTTTTAACTCAATGAGATGGAATGGTTGCTTTCCTACAACTACTCAAGTGACCTTGGGACAAATTTATTTAACCTTTCTGGGCCTCAGTTTTCACATCTGTAAAATGAGGAGGGTTGGATTGGTTGATCGTAGTCCTTTTCAACTCTAAATCTAAGATTATATCATTCATAAGACCATAGTCATATGACAGAAACCTAAGAGATCTAGTTCAATCCCTTCAGTGTAACCAAAGAGAACACTATTCCCTTGCTTATTACTCAACTAATACTGACAAATGTAAGGAATCTGACTTCAGAATGCCACCAGGGGAGATGGCACACCATAGTATCATAATCTGATGCAGATAATTGACAGAGTGGATGACAGCCTAAATAATTCAGAGTTGAATATTATAGTAGAAAAAAAATTCTAGCTATCCACAAAGTCTTAGGTATTTTAAGCATTCAGAAACAGCAATTGCTCCTTGTTTGTGGCTTGCTAATACACAATTTAACTAAAAGAAAAATTGTAATGGTTAAAAAAATGTTTATTTTTTTCTTAGAAAAAGTCAAACGTTGAGTTCAACAAGGTAGCAAAACAGTAATATAGGGTCTTATATTTTATTATTTATTTATATATATGTTCATATATTTATTTATACAGTTTCTGCTGTGAATGTATGACTTCCTTTGAGAATTATTTTAAGTATTATAGCTCTCTTAAGCAACTAAAGGAAGAGTAAAGTCAAGTATAAAAATTGTTATATCCATAAAAACAGTAATTTGTTTTATTTTTTTAAAAAGGAACTTAAGTCAACATTCTTTTCTAAAAATTAAGATAGTCAAATACTTCTCTTTGGGACACTTACAAATTCAATTTTTATACATGTAGCTTTGGTTGTAAATTGGTTTTCCCTTTACACCAAATGTACCATGACTGAACAACAACTCTATTGGACAATTAAGTATTTTAAATGCCAGGGGCGGCTAGGTCCCTGGAGTCAGGGGTACCTGAGTTCAAATCTGACCTCAGACACTTAAAAATCACCTAGCTGTGTGGCCTTGGGCAAGCCACTTAACCCCATTGCCTTGCAAAAAAAACAAAAAAAGTATTTTAGATGTCCTCAGTCAGAAGGCTGGATTGAAGTCAACATGCAAAGAACTGCAAAGCCGTCTTAAACACATGCCAAGTGACAATCTGGAAGCAAAAGCTCATCAGTCCTGTGGCAGGGGAGAGGAGAGGAGCCACACCCAAAATTAAGGCTCCTCAAAGTGATATCAAGTCTCACAGCTGTGATTTTTTTCCCCCAGAGTTAGGAGTTTTAAAAACTACCATTTTCAGGGGCACGTTGAGGCTACGTCGGCCTCGAGGTTTATAAAACGAAGTTCCCCCCGGCCAGCCCCGCTCGGGCGGCTTTAGTGGCTCTGGGTGGGCCCAACGGTGAATACCAATCACTGAGGTCTTTAAGGAAAAAATCCGGGGCCCCCGGCCTGAGCCCCGGAGCCGCTCTGGAGAGTGAGTCGGGGCTCGGCGGCCTCCCCCGAGTCTGGCCTGGCGCCGCCTGCCCCCCCCCCCCCGAAGGGGCGCTCCTTCCCCGCCCCCACCCACCCCCTCCTACGGGGCCCGCGCTCACCTTGGCCACGTAGTCTTTCACCTCATCCAGGTCTCCATTCTTCAAGGCCCACATGAACTCCTTGTCGCACATCACTGCGGCGGGGCCGGCCGGATGGAGAGAGGGAAGGAGGGCGGCGGGCGGGCCCGTGCAGGAAGGAGGGCGAGGAGCGAAGGCAGGGGCGACCCCGCGCGGGGAAGGCCGGGCGGAGGGCGGCACAGGGGAGCGACCGGCCGAGCAGGGGGGACGCGGCGGCCGAGGGAGCCGGGAGAAGCAAAGTTCTCTCCGAGCCGGGGGCCGCGCCAAACGGAATGAGCCAGGGAAGGCAGCGGCACCTTCCACTTCCGGTTCACGCTCCGCACAGTGACCCGCCCCCGGCTTCCTCTTCCCCTTCTCCCTTCCAACGCCCAGAACAAAGCCCCGCCCCCGTCACCACCGGGAACCACCAACCGGAAGGGGGCGGGAGCTGCTCTCCGTGACTGACAGCTCTCTCTGCGCAGGCGCATCCAAGGCAGGGGAGGGCGGTTGAAGTGATTTGAATCTGTAAAGAGTGGGGCTGCCTCAGAAGGCAGTTGATGGAAACTTTGGGGACTCTTAGAGGTAGAAAGAATCAACTAAGCATTTATGATTATATTTAAAAATAACAATAACAATAATAATATATAATATATTAATAATAATATGTAAATAATATATAATATAATAAAGAATCAATCAACTAAGCCCTTATGATTATAGATAATCATAATATAATAGTCAACTATGCATTTATGATTATATATAATATGTAATATAATAATCAACCAAGCATTTATGGTCATATTTAAAAATAATAATACTATATAATATATTAATATATAATATAAAGAATCAATCAACTAAGCCCTTATGATTATAGATAATCATAATATAATAATCAACTATGCATTTATGATTATATAATATGTAATATAATAATCAACCAAGCATTTATGATCATATTTAAAAATAATAATACTATATAATATATTAATATATAATATAATAAAGAATCAATCAACTAAGCCCTTATGATTATAGATAATCATAATAGTCAACTATGCATTTATGATTATATATAATATGTAATATAATAATCAACCAAGCATTTATGGTCATATTTAAAAATAATAATACTATATAATATATTAATATATAATATAAAGAATCAATCAACTAAGCCCTTATGATTATAGATAATCATAATATAATAATCAACTATGCATTTATGATTATATAATATGTAATATAATAATCAACCAAGCATTTATGATCATATTTAAAAACAATAATACTATATAATATATTAATATATAATATAATAAAGAATCAATCAACTAAGCCCTTATGATTATAGATAATCATAATAGTCAACTATGCATTTATGATTATATGTAATATGTAATATAATAATCAACCAAGCATTTATGGTCATATTTAAAAATAATAATACTATATAATATATCAATATATAATATAATAAAGAATCAATCAACTAAGCCCTTATGATTATAGATAATCATAATATAATAATCAACTATGCATTTATGATTATATAATATGTAATATAATAATCAACCAAGCACTTATGGTCATATTTAAAAATAATAATACTATATAATATATTAATATATAATATAATAAAGAATCAATCAACTAAGCCCTTATGATTATAGATAATCATAATAATTATATAATATAATAAGCATTTATGATTATAATAATATTTATAATATAATAAAGAATCAACTAAGCATTTATGATTATATATAATCATAATCACAATTTTAATATATAATACAATAAACTATGCATTTATGATTATATAATAATATATAATATAATCAATCAACTAAGCATTTATGATTATATAATAATAATTATAATATAACAAAGAATCAATTAAGCATTTATGATTATATAATAATAATCATATAATATAAATATATAATAAAATACAATTATAATTATATAATCATAAATGTTTAATTGATTCTTGATATATAGATGGAGAGAGAGAGAGAGAGAGAGAGAGAGAGAGAGAGAGAGAGAGAGAGAGAGAGAGAGAGAAAGTACATAATTACAAAATAATTTGGGAAAAGAGACACTAGATAGCAGCTCAGGGATTAGGAAAGTATTATGTTACATCTGAGTTTAGCTAGAGATTCTAAGAGATGAGATGGAGCCATTAATGGTCAGTCTGTGCAGTCACAGAGCAGGGTCCTGTGTGAGTGAAGAAAACCCTAGAGAATGGGATCTAACATATATAAAACAGTTGGAAAGGCAGCTTGGGATCCACTTCTGAGCAATGTCAGGAAGAGAAGTTTGTATTTTTACCCTAGAGATGAGAGGGATTCATAGAACAGCTAGATGGTTCAGTGGAGCCCTGGAGCCAGGAACTGAGTTCAAATCCAACCTCATGCCATTTACTAGCTGAATGACATGTCACACAGCAAAATGGGCAAGTCATTTAACCCCGATTGCATCTCACCCAGGGTCATCTCCAGAGTAGTCCCAATCTAATTTTTGCCACTGGATCCAGATGTCTCTGGAGGAGAAAGTGAAGCTGGTGATTAACTGCACAGCACCCTCTCACTCAAATCTAACTTATTTGCTTGTCATGGCATCATCTCCCTGACTTTTTTTGAGAATAAAGGATAAACATCATCATCAACATCATCAATAGGGATATTGTACAAAAAAAAAAACTCAGGAGACTCCATCCAAAATCTTTTTTTTCCCTTTCAGGATTCTATAAGCCTTAGCTTGAGATTATTCAATCCAAAATAATATTTTACTATTATCTATTTCAAGTTTGAATGAACACAATAGGTGAAAGTAAGTTAAAAGGAACAGAGCAGATTGGGACTAAGTCCAGCCTGAGCTGAGAAATTCTAGCTGAGTACATTCCTTTAGCATATCTTATGTGTTCTCTACAGCAAGTTTGAATTTTGAATCTTTTCCATAGCTAACCTGATGCTTCAGGAGATACTCAGAGTCCGAAGTACTATTATTATAGAGTTCAAAGTTGATAATTCCCAAGGAAAGTGAAAGAACTTTAAGGCTTTTCTACAACTACTTTCAAAAATAAGTCTGGGGCAGAACTTGCCTGGGACATTTTTGAGGACAAAAATCTATCAAAAATGGAACTGGCCCAGAGAAACTAGAAAGTTGTTATATAACCAAGAAGCTAAGCATTCCATATCTTTCTGCCTTCAATAATACTATATAGGTTCCTGTTGTTAAATAGAATTAAAATATTCCAATAATTATAAATAGGAATTTCTATAAAATGAAAGCAACTTTCCTAATCAAGTTGCTTGGGTACAAGATTTGTCTTCACAAGTTAGAGATATATCTTTATAGCAAAGAAATTCTTGGTAAATTCTCTTGAAAACGGGATTAATGATGATAGGAAGGACTTTGACAGCTTAGTATTCTAATACTAAGTAATAATTATAATTGGATTATTATAAATTTTCAGAGAACTTCCATAACTTTTAGAATTTTTCCTTTTCTAGGATTTAGAATCTGTCCTATGTTCCACTTTCAGTACTTATCTTCCTCCACAAGACTGCTGGGATTTCTTTTATACTTGAAGGTTGCTTAATCCTACACTTGCACTTCCAAAAATTCACCATCTATTTGTGCTGTTTTAATACTTATAGTAGAATTGTTCTAAAACAGTACAGCTTGCCATTCGTCTTTTATCTAATATTATTCTAGCTTGTAAAGTTCCTTTAAGTTGAACCTTTCCATTTTTCTAAGTGAATGCTTTAAGTTTGTAAGTTTGAAATGCCATAAAATGACTTTAAATGGCAATAAATCAATCAAGGCTTGATTCCTTTGATGTAGCAATAAGAAAAATTTATCTACCAATGTTCTGGACCCTTTATTAAGAGCTGGGAATACAAAGATTAAAAGTGAACCGTATCCTTGACTTCAAAGAGTTTACATTTTTGGAAGAGACAATTTGTTCCCAAGTACAAAATGTGTATACAAAGAATATATTAAATATATACAAAATTATGTGAGTTACTTTCTTGGGGGAGGCATTTGTTTCCTCCCTTTATGAGTTGGCCCACAATATTCTGTATGTCATCTTTTGCCACATCAAATTCAAAGGCAAGAAAATAAAAGCCTTTTACTCAGTTTTTTCCTCTTGAGGCTCCACTTACACCCTTACTACTTCTCCCTCCCCATTCTTACTGTTGTCTCTCCCTATATAAGCATTTATTTTATCATTTGTGATTTGGAGCAATCTATCATAAAGTAGACGATAGTTTCAAATTCTTTTGAAGACTGGTTATATTTTTTGAATATTTACCAATTATGAAATGACTTGTTTTCATATATTTTTATTGGTTATCTATTTAGCTTAGCTATATAGACTTTTATCAAAGCTATTTGATTCAAAAGATTGTTTTCCCCTTCAGACACTTTTATTATCTTAATTTTATTCATGGAAATGCCTTTTAACTTCTTGTAACTGAAATCATTTTTATTTTTACTTAAATAATTTTTATTTCTGCTTTATTTTTTGTAATCAATTCTATCTTCTATTTGTGAAAACCATTGTTTTTGTAATACTGAGTTGTCAAAATTCCCAAGAATGTAAATGTAATGGGGAAATATTTAACTATAAATACAAATACACTATAACATGGATAATATTAATTTGTAGTTCTCCAATTCAATATATAGCACCAAAGGGATCTTTTTCTACTTGAATTGACATCACTACTTTAATTTCCCTTTTATACTTATGGAAATTGATGAAGAAAAAGACAAATAATATTTTTGTATAAGAAAAATAAATCTACCAATAAGGGATGCAAAGTATTGCCTCTTACTTGGAACAGTTTAATGCCTAAAAGAAGTGGGAAAAGAAATTTGGTTCAATAAAAATTTACTAAAATCTTTGTGTAAAGAAATACAATTTCAGGTAGTCTGGAGCAGATTTGTTATAAAAGGAACAGAAAATGAATTGTGGCATAAATATAAGGACTATATTACCATAAAAAAGGATGTAAGGGTGATGCCAGTCAATCAGTGAACAAGCATTTATTTTGTATTTAGTATGTGTCAGATACTGTAGTGAACTTTGAAGATACAAAGAAAAGTAAAAACAGTCCCTCTTCTCAAAGAGCATACATTTTGATGAGGGGACACAGCATAGAAATAGCTGGTTTCATACAAGATATAGAATAGATAGATGTTGATTTCAGAGTAGAAGGCATTAGCAGCTGGTGGATATTGATGGTCAGCAAGAGAGGGAACAATGTGATAATTTAAAAGAGGTAGATAAATAGCATTTATTTTGAAAGGATAAAACACAAATATAGGGTAGTTGTCAGAGATGCATTTCTAAAAATTGGACCTTCCTCAGGGGTAACCAGGTGGCCCACTGAATAGAACATCCTCCTGGTGTCAGGAGGACCTGAGATCAATTAATAATTACCTAGCTGTGTGACCTTGGGCAAATCACTTAACTTCATTGCCTTTCCAAAAGAAAGGACCCCTTTGAAGACCATGGGATACCTGAGGCTTTTTGGCCTCTCAGGTCATTTGCCTGTAACTTCTAAGATTCAAGAGGGTAAAGATCATAAAAACCTATATAACTGAAATGTCTAAATCCTAAAAGGATTGTTGACTGCATAGAGGATATTTGGTTAATCTTTAGTTTCATAAATGAAAAATGAGTCAATGAGTACTAGGCAATATATGAAGGTGAAGAGTTGAATAAAGAAGCTTGACTGAAATGGAACAGGGACTGGAAAAGTTATGTGAGGAAGTGGCAACAATCAGCTCACACAGGTGGCTTCAACTATAGATACTCATTGGCAGAAGAGAGATTGAAACTCATTGGTTAAGAATTCCTCAGGTATAGTGCTTCAGTGACACCTAGAGTTTTCTATTTAATTAATTTATTAATGTGTGTGTATTTTCAAAAGAAACTCAAGCAAGAAACAAATGCTCAACCTGACATTACTATCTATGTTGGTTTTTGCCTCTCTCTGATCTGAGGGGGAAAATCTGGTGAAAGAGGTTTTTACAGCTGCTTGGTTGAATCAACAGAGATGCTGTGATATCTAATGTTATGACTCAGAAACCAGATGAGTGAATAATTGGCTGGGCTTGTCTGTCTTGCTCAAAGAATCATCTTGAACTACTTTTGCAATGTGCTCTCTTTGCTTCAAGTTGATTAGACAATATAGATGACTGTTCATGTCTCTGTATCCCAGAAGAAATACAGACTTGAGCTTTCAGTTCTTTGGTTGGATTAAAAAAATATGATGTATAACACCCTTTAAGAGGGATTGCTAGGTGAAAGCACTTGTAAATGTTTTATAAGCTTGAGAGAAGATTAGAAGAGGATTTGCCCATTTGGAGAGTGATGAGCATCCACTGGAGAACAGTTAGTAGAGTAGCAGTTATATATGTTCTTCGGGGGTCCAATGGACCAATGACTTCAAAGTCTATAGAATTGTGGGTTACCTCAAGAACATGAATTTTCCTCATTCATGTATTTAATTGTCAGGTTTCCCTCATGGGAGAGTGTGACCCAGGCTTATGTGTGGATTGGGATATTTTTATTATTACTGTACATGCTTTGATTTATGAATACATGTTATTATAATTTGACAAACTTTATATAAATGTCTAGGTTTATAATCTAAAAATAATATCATTTTGAATGGCAGATTTGCATTTATGGAAGCACATCAATGAGTACTTGAAAGCTGTACTAACAATACTAATATTGTATTTTTCCCTACAACATGTTAATCCTTAGGACCCAGAGAGAGTTTGAATGTTGCCATGTGGTAGTGTTTCTTCTCTGGAATTGCAAACCTGTCAGTGTCAGGAAAGATTGAAATGAGCAGCTAGCCACAAACCCTCCACAAACTACACTCCTGTGAAGTGTGAAGGGCTATGGTGTGTTTGATCACACCATATACTTGTTATATTTGGTTGAGAATTCTTCCTCTATTCATGGATATGAAGTATACATGATTTCATAACTTTAATATTCAATTCAAATATTCATTTGAAGCTTATTGTGATGTATTGAGTATACTCAGGCAATAAGAATTAAGTGCCTACTGTAAGCTTGGCACTGTGCTGAGTGCTAGGGATTCAAAAAGGGGGGGGGAAGTTCCTATCCTCAAGGAGCTCACAGTTTAATGGGTAGACAACAAGTAAGCAACTATTACAAACATGCTATACACAGGATAAATGGGAATAATTAATAGAGGGAAAGCATGATATAAGACAGGGCTGTACAAAATGCAGGCACATGCAGCCTGCATGGTGATTTTCGGAGCTCCCTGTAGTTTAACTAAATGCTTTAGTAAAATGAAGCTAAGCTACAGCAGAGCTCTGACTAAATGGAAAATCAAAATGTATGGTCTATTGTTTCAATCAAAACTTTTAAAGGTAAGGTTGGCCAACCCTGATATTAAATATTGAGCAAAACTTAATTTCTCTCATCCTTCCAGTTTTTCTAGCAATTCTTGTCAAATAGGGAGTTTCTTCCATGATAATTGATATTTTGGAGTTTATTAAACACTGGGATTTTGATTCTTACTTTTCTAGTCTATTCCACTATTTTTTAACCTGTACCAAATAGGTTTGATGATATAGCCTTAAAATAGAGTTTGAGGTCTGAAAGTACAATTACCCTATTGATTCATACTTATAAATTTTCCCCTAGATATTCTAAATCTTGTTTCTCCAAATGAGTTATTTTAATTTTTTTCCTGTTTTATCTTTTATGTCAAATACATGGCCCATATATGTCCTGTGCAAAGTACTAGGATTGGGGATAGATATAAAAGTATGATTTTTGCCCTCATAGAGCTTACTTGGCAGTAGAAGGATAGACCAATGGTAATTCTATTGCACAATAACATGCTTTAAGCATATTAGGTACAAAAACAATTGCTAACTGACCTATAAATTGAAAAACTAGGGGACCACTATTGAATGGTAGCTAGTAGAATGTCAAGTCCTTGAGGCCAGGAGCTGGCTCACTTTTGTACTTATATCCCTAGTGTCTTGCCTAGCATCTGGCAATAGAGGGTACTTAATAAATGGCTGGTAATCAGGTGATTGGCTTTCACCCATATTTTAGCCTAGTTCCCAAAAGAAGTTGCATAGCTTTTGAAAGGCTCCCATTGTAAATATACTCATTATTCCAAAGTGCTAGCAATTGCTGAATTTGAGTTTTCTGGGAGTCATGCCCAGTTAAATTTAAACAGAGATGGTTTTAGTTTGCTGTGTCTTTGTCATGTTGGGTTGAGTTTATGGTATGATCTTACTCAGAAAGCAAAGTCTCACTATTTTTCAACAAGAATCTGTTTTTTAATATGTTTTCTTCAGTAAATTGGGAGCACAGGTCACAAGATCAATACAGATATTAAATAGTCTAAGCAGACACACCAGCACTAACTAATTACTTTTGGATTCAAGTAGTTCCCATGTTCTGAAACAAACAGAATTTTTCTGTTCATAAGTTCAGCTAAGAGAAATATGCCTGGAATCCAGAAGAGACATTCGAGAGAGATTTTTATTTCTGAATTAGTTGAACTTTAATGAATACGATTAGAACAGCCTGACCCTATACAATATTAATCTCAAATGCAACATAACCAACCCACCTTCCACCTCTCTCCATGTACATAAATGAGATTGAACCATCTCTGTGTTTTATCCTATTTTCTGGATAGGACCTAATTTGTTACTTAGTTTTGTGTCTATAAATCTTTTTTTCTCTGAGGCAGCTGCATTCAATAAGTAAGTTGATTGTCATAATGAAATACAGTTTTGTAATTTAACACTAGTTACAAGAGAATATGTGACTCTAAAATCTTAAGTCTCAGCTTCTAGTAGTCAGAGCATTGACTCTTTGAAATGGCTTCTGCATAGTTCAGATAATTTGGGGGTTGGTCCAAAGTGGAAGTTGAGGCAAAAAGTGTTTGCAAGCACATTCTGAGCATTTCACTTTTTTTCTTGGTCAGATGATGCTTACCAAATTGGCTTTTTTTTTTGGTATTCAAAAGTACTTTCTTTTTTAAAAAATTTTATTTATTTTGAGTTTTACAACTTTCCCCCCTAATCTTACTTCCCTCCCCCCCACCCCCAACAGAAGGCAATTTGTCAGTTTTTACATTGTTTCCATGGCATACATTGTTCCAAATTGAGTGTGATGAAAGAGAAATCATATCCTTAAGGAAGAAACATAAAGTATAAGAGATAACAAGATCAGACAATAAGATATCAGTTTTTTTTTCTAAATTTAAGGTAATAGTCCTTGGTCCTTGTTACAACTCCACGGTTGTTTCTCTGGATACTGATGATATTTTCCATTGCAGACAGCCCCAAATTGTCCCTGATTGTTGCACTGATGGAATGAGCAAGTCCTTCAAGGTTGATCATTGCCTCCATGTTGCTGTTAGGATGTACAGTGTTTTCCTGGTCCTGCTCATCTCACTCAGCATCAGTTCATGCAAATCCCTCTAGGCTTCCCTGAATTCTCATCCCTCCTGGTTTCTAATAGAACAATAGTGTTCCATGACAAACATATACCACAGTTTGCTAAGCCATTCCCCAATTAAAGGACATTTACTTGATTTCCAATTCTTTGCTACCACAAACAGGGCTGCTATGAATATTTTTGTACAAGTGATGTTTTTACCATTTTCACCATCTCTTCAGGGTATAGACCCAGTAGTGCTATTGCTGGATCAAAGTGTATGCATATTTTTGTTGCCCTTTGGGCATAGTTCCAAATTTCTCTCCAGAAAGGTTGGATGAGTTCACAGCTCCACCAACAATGGAATAGTGTCCCAGATTTCCCACAACCCTTCCAACAATGATCATTATCCTTTCTGGTCATATTGGCCAGTCTGAGAGGTGTGAGGTGGTACCTCAGAGAAGCTTTAATTTGCATTTCTCTAATAAGTAATGGCTTAGAGCAATTTTTCGTATGACTATGGGTTGCTTTGATCTCATCTATAAATTGAACAAATTGGCTTTAATAGGCAGAGATGATTGGATTATAAGGGCATTGCAGAAGTCCGAGGACCTGGTTTTGAATCTGTAATCTTGGATAAGTCATTTAATCACTTTGTGTCACAGTTACCTCATCTGTAAACAAGAAGGATTTGAACTCTGACCCTTTAATCTTCAGTGAATAGCCTAAGTAAAGATATAGTGCTGGCAGAGAATAAACATTTGGGAGAATAGTGAGTCATTCCTATTTCACTGAAGCACAGGGTAATAATATTTGTCTTTCATTCTTGAAGAAGATCGTGACATCAGGGAGGTGATACCATGACAAGCACATGAATTGGATTTGAATGGGGGGAGGGCTGTGCTAGGCCACTAGCCTCAATTTCTCCTCCAGAGCCATATGGGACCAATGATCAGATATGAATCAGGACAACTGGAGGTGGCCTTGGATGCAGTGCAATCAGGATTAAGTAACTTGCCCAAGGTTACACAGCTAGTAAGTTCCAGAAGCTGGATTTGAACTCCCATCCTTTTGATTCCAAGGCCAGTGCTCTGGTCAGTTCTCTATCCACCATGCCATCTAACTGTCCTCGAAGCACAGGGTTGGAGAAGAGGGAAGAATAAAGATGGACAGATAGATTGGAGCTACAAAGTAAAAGACCTTGAATTTCATTCTAAGAAACCTGTATTTCATTCAATAAATTGAGTGAATCCTCTGAAGGTTTCTAAGCAAGGGTTTGAGAAGGAGTGATGTCATAATCAAGAAGGGCTGTAGGAAAAACATTTTGGCAATTGTGTGGGAGGGTAGATTTGGAAGCAGAGAATGGAAGGGGAACATTGTAAAATTTTTTGTGAATGTTTAGAAAGAATGTAGGATAGATAAGAATTTAGGTGATAACCTTGGAAGGAATAAAGAAGGAAGATATGTGAAAAATATTGGAAGAAGAATTTCCAAGACATGTTGATTAATGGAATGAACAAGAATGTTAAGTAAATTTTAATTTCTGAAATCTTTCCTGTTTCCTACACTTAGCCTTATTTCCCTCACCCCCTCCTTTTATTTTATTGATTATGAAGTCTATCATATGGGTCAAGAATGGGCAAAGCTGAGATTCACCTAATTAGGATAGGTTCTTCAAGCTCAGAATTTCATAAAAGTGTTTTTCTTTTAGGAAAAACAAATGTTAATAGTTACATCCATATCATGATGGAGTGTATAATAAAAGTAATATATTGTTACAGTTTCATTTATTTCTTTACAATGAATAAACTAGTACAATAGATGCTTTCTCCCAGTCCTGCCCATATAACAATCATTATTTTTAGAATGGCTTTTACTTTCATTGTAGATAACCCATAAAGTCCCACTAAATACACAATGTAGCTGAAATATCATCCATCTATAATTTAATAGCAGTTAAATGATATTTTTGCATCCAGTACTGATAATTTAACAAAACAATAACAAGTGAATAAAAACGTTCATTTAATATGAGGGAGCTGAGGAAAAACTGATTGATTTAGAGAATTGGGAGGAAGATATAGATTTGTAAAGACAATAAGGAATTCTTTTTTTTAGGTTTTTTTGCAAGGCAAATCGGGTTAAGTGGCTTTCCCAAGGCCACACAGCTAGGTAATTATTAAGTGTCTGAGATGGATTTGAACTCAGGTACTCCTGACTCCAGGGCCGGTGCTTTATCCACTACACCACCTAGCTATTCTTATACTTTCTATAGCTTTAGTATTTGATGACATTAGTACTTTAATTTTAATTTAAACTCTATAATTTGCCTTTCCTTAATATAGTTATATCATTAGCACTATTCACACTTAACAAACATGATTGGTGTCAGTTTAGGCTCATAGGTGGAACAAGGTAGAGGTGAATAAAAATGGGGTTTGTAAACAATGTGTTTGCATGTTTATGATTTTTGCTTGGTGTTATAACAGAACTAAGAATGAGAAGATCCTGGAACAGGAAAAATAAGAATGACTTTCATATCAAATGACCTGGTCATATATCCCTGTTCTGCCTATTACTAATTTTGTGACCTTGGGGAAGACATATAACTTCTCTGTACTTCTGTTTTCTTTTCTACAAAATGAATATGTTGGACAAGATGACTTTTAAGTTTCCTTCCAGGTCTACATATGATTTTTTCCATACATGAAGTTGATGAAACTATAGCCATGTTGACCAAAGATATAACTAGGCAATTGAGGGCACTGATATCTCAAGGATTGGGGAATATTTGCATTTTGGTAGAACATGTTCACTCCCTGTTGAGATTTCTGTCCTTGTGTTTATCTTGTGAGTTTCTACTCACAACCATTCTCTCCGGTTGATACTCAGGGAGTGGGGGAGGGTGATATATCTCTTGGTTCCATAAGAAAGCAGAACACAAAAGAGTCCCACTAGAATGGGTTTAAATGGTGCAGTGGATAGAGCACTGGTCTTAAGAGGACCGGAGTTCGAATGTGACCTCAGACACTTTACACTAACGAGCTGTGTGATCCTGGGCTTAACCCTGATTGCCTCATATCCAAGTCAGTTCCAGTCATCATGATCCATGTCTGGCCACTGGATATAGATGACTCTGGAGGAAAAAGTGAGGCTGGTGATTTAGCATAGCACCCCTTCATTCAAATCCAATTCATGCATTTGTCATGACATCACCTCCCTGATGTCATGGTCTTTGAGAATGAAGGACAAACATCATTTTCCTACCCTCCTTTGGGGGATGGTCACCTAGATCACTTCTTGTCCCAGCTTGATTGCCATTGTGGGCTGACTGTCCTCTGTACTGCAATTGCTGTGCTGCAATGCCTAAGCTATTTTAACTCCAGGTGAAAATTCTCTGATGAAGTTTTGAGAGGGACGAGAGAGAGAAGTCAAAAAAGAAATTAAGGGGTTCCAAGCTAGGTTAAAGAGGGAGGGTTTAAAATGTCACAATGGCAGATGATCTTCATGAAGCAAGGAGGCTTATAGCTATACATTCAGTTTCTTTTGTGTTTCATAAACTAAAAAAGTTGAAACCCCAGCAGTATAGAGGATTGCTTTGTTATCTGGTTTACCAGTTTCAAAACACAATTGTCCATACTGAAAGAAGTTATTATGGCTATCTCATAGAAAGAAAATAAGTGCTAGGTTATTGAACATCTTCCAAGCAAGTAATTACTTTGGAAAAATTTAATTTTTAAGAGTAAGAGTCTTGTCATACAACAGTCATTGAGTGCTGAATTGGCACAGGATTTATGCTAGGGTAAAATACATAATTAGTGATTTGCTGGTAAAGAAAAAAGTCCAACTCTCCCCATTCCCTGTGCAGCAACTTAAGATCCCTAAATGTTAAAATATGAAATCTAAATCAAATCCATTAAATCAACCAGTATACATTTATTTAATTGAGTTTTCCCATTTTAGATCTCAAGGGAAAAATAATATACTTTTAGAAGATGTATAGAGGAAAACATATCTACTGACTCTTCCTGATACAGATTGAGAGAATTTTAAACTTTATTTTTCAAACACATTTAAGGGGACTAAGATATTTCTTATTTTATTTTTTGTTTTCAGTTCCAAGTTTTTCCTCCTTCCAGACCCACCATTACCTATTGAAAAGACAAGAAACAAGGTTCCCATTGTACATATGAAATCATCTAAAACGTATTTTTGTATTAATCATATTCTGTAAAAAATGTCAAAAATAAATAAAAGAAAAAAGTACATTTCAGTCTGTACTTTGAAAGTATTTGTTCTCTGTCTTGATAGGTCAATAGCATTTTACATCATGAATACTTTAGAGGTGTGGTAGATAATTGCATTAATCAGAATTCCTAAAACTTTCATATTGATTATGACATTATGGTTATCATCTAGGTTGTTCCTCTGGTTCTGCTCAATTCATTTTCTATCAGTTCATTGAAGCATTCATTGATATTTCATCAGTTCATTGAAGAGTTTTCTGAAACTATATCCTTTATAAATTTTTATAGCACAAGAGTATTCCATCAGATTCTTATACCATAAGTTGCTTAGCCTTTCCATAATTGATGAACAACCTAATTCTTTTTGACCACAAAAAGAACCTATGAGTTATTTTCCTTTTTCCTTAAGCTCTTTGGGATAGAGGTCTGGTAGTAGTATTGTTGAATCATAAGGTATGCACAGTTTTATAACCCTTTGGGTATCATCCTAAATTGTTTTCTAGAATGGTCGATAGATACATTAATGTACCTATTTTCTGACATCCCCTCCAGCATTTGTCATTTTCCTTTTCTGTCTAGTTAGCAATCTGATAGTTGTAGTGACTCAGAGTTGTTTTAATTTGCATTTCTTTAATTATTAGTGATTTAGAGCAATGTTATGAGTCTATGAGTAGTTTTGGTTTCTTCTTCTGAAAACTAAATATAATTTGGTTATTTCTGATTCTTGTTTTTTAGGAATTTGCCTCAGTTCTCTAGAGATTTCAGAAATGAGACCTTTACTCAAGAAACTTGCTGTAAAATTTTGCTCCAGTCTTTTGATTGTCTTTTAATATTGGCAGCATTGATTTTGTTTGTAAAAACCTTTACATTTTATGTAATTAAAATTATCCTTTTTATCTCCTGTGAACCTCTCAGTTTCTTGTTTTTTCTTGACTCTTGCCCTATCTGTAGTTCTGACAAGCAGTTTCTTCCATGCTCCCCCAATTTGCTCATGATCAAGCTCATTTTGTCAAAAATCATGTACCTATTTTGAATTTATTTTGGAATATGGTGTTAATTGTTGGTCTAAGTATAGTTTTGGCTTGACTATTTTTCTGTTTTCCCAGTAATTTTTGTCAAATAGCAAGTTCTTTTCCCAAGAAACTTTGGGTTCCTCAAATAATGGGCCACTGTGTTCACTTGTTTCTATTTATTGTGCATATAATTTATTCCACTGAGCAACTATTCTATTTCTTAGTATCTAATTGTTTTAATAATTATTGTTTGGTAATATGGTTTGAGTTCTGGTCTTACATGGCTCCCTTTCTTAATGTTTTTTTTTCCTTAAATGATTTCAGTGATAGTCTTAACATTTTTGTATCTCTAAATGAATTTTGTTATCTTTTTTTTTTTAGATTTTTCAAGGCAATGGGGTTAAGTGGCTTGCCCAAGGCCACACAGCTAGGTAATTATCAAGTGTCTGAGCTCAGATTTGAACCCAGGTACTCCTGACTCCAAGGCCGGTGCTCTATTCACTGCGCCACCTAGCCGCCCCCAAATTTTGTTATCTTAATTATCTTTCCTACCTCTATAAATTAATTATTTAGTAGTTTGAATGGTATAGTACTGAATAAGTAAATTAATTTAAGTAGTATTGCCATTTTTGTTATGTTGTATCATATTTAGAGTGACCTATGATCAATTAATATTCATCCAGTTATTTAGATCTGCTTTTATTTATGTGAAGAATACTTTATAATTGTAATTTTTTTGTTTTTGTTTTTTAAGTTTTTGCAAGGCAATGGGGTTAAGTGACTCACCCAAGGCCACACAACTAGGTAATTATTAAGTATCTGAGGTCAGATTTGAACTCAGGTCCTCTTGACTCCAGGGCTGGTGCTCTAATCACTGCACCATCTAGCTGCCCCTTGTAATTGTAATTCTGCTGGGTGTGTGTGTGTGTGTGTGTGTGTGTGTGTGTGTGTGTGTGTATGTATAAATTCCAATAACTTATGTGGGTTTATTTTATGTCTAAGAATCATCATCTACTGAATTCTGGTTTCTAATCTATTCATTCAGTTGTCTTCTATGGTTTTGTGGGTGAATTAATTCTATTCACATTCACAGTCATCTGCTGGAAAAAAAGGAATGCAATGGGATCATGTGCATATAGAAGAGTTGACCTTGGCAAAGAAAAGGGTCAACTCCATAGGTGAGATGAGTGAAGCTATAGATAATGTCAGAAGGCATCCAAGTGATGTGAGATGAGGTTAAGTGGAGAAGATGCTTAAGGAGAATAGGTTTTATGTTTTAAATGAAATATCAACCAAATTTCTTAGATGATTGGATGGAATAGAAGGAATCATGGGAGGTTCAAGGAGGGATGAAAAGGTTGGAAAAGTCATTATGATGAGTGGAATGAAATGATCAGAGAGGTATATAAAGATTACTCTACCATAGGGAAGGCCTAATTGATATTGTGTAGCATAAATATAGTGGTTTTATGATTTTCACCAGATTTATTCAGCAGTTTGTGAGGGAGAACAAAGACATCAGATAGTTTGAGTAGTCTATGACTAATTGGTAGGGCAAGATCAGCTTTAATATAAGGGGTCAAGGGGATAAATTTAAGAATACAGCGTAGGGTTGAACTAGTTTATCAAGTAGTCAAGATGTAGAAGTTAGGAGAGTGACCAGTGCAGGGGTGATAGTCTAGAAAAGTACTGAGGAATGGAGGAATTGGAAGTTGTGATGAGCATGAAAAATAGGGTTTGGGGGTCATAAAGTATATGGAGAGGTGGCAATAAACAGATTTCAATCACATAATGCAATTTCAGATTTTATGTCCATATAAGTGGAACCTTTGTAAATCTTAAGGGTGGAAGATGTAGGCCACAGAAAAATGAGCAAGTTGAGGAAACTGAAGATTTAGAGTGTTTGAAGGAGTATTCATAGGTTTGTTGATGTTCCCTAGTATGAGGGTAGGAGTTGGGGAGGAGAGAAAGACTGCAAGCAAGATAGTGAACTCATTGAGGAACAAAGGACAGTATGATGGAAGTAAGAAGATAGCCACAGAATCTTGATTGCATGCTAAATATGGACTGAGTGAACTTCTAAGGAGAGGTAACTGAATGATGGAGGTAACAGAGGAGCCCCAAAATGACAGTGGGGACGAGTAGTATTCCAACTCCTTGGAAAGGACAATTAGTGCTTGGCTAGGGAAACTGTGTTAACAGGAGAGGTCCAGACCCAAATGAGAACTAGAAAATGGACATAGAAAGAAAAAAGGTTTTAGATGAAAGATATTTTGATGAAGGACAAACATGGACATCATCATCACCAATGGATCACCTGTGATGGAGTACAGTGGAAGGGGTAGGTAGTTAAGGGTGAAATTTTGGTAGGGTTAGGTTCAATGGAATAGGATTAAAGGAACAAAAAATAGAGGATGGAGAACACGGTTTGAACAACTAAAATTAAAAGCTTCAGAATCATTGGAACAGGGAGGATATAAATGGTCGGAAATTTGTTAATCATTGAGAATTGAGTTCAGGCAGGTTATCAGTATCTCTAGGAGTTTGGACTAGAGCAGATTCTTCTCAGGATAAAAGGCAGCAAAAGAATAGCTGAAAAGGAAGGAATGAGGTTGGGTATTTTTTAGAGGCAGGCTCAGATGAAGCAAAGCAGCTTCAGGGTGATTCCATCTTCCCCAGCAAACAGGCTCAGCTCAGGCAACTGTTGAATACAGCTTCCATTCCCTTCCCTTTCCTTCTTCCTTCTTCCCTCCCTGATGATAAAGTCATATACCACACATATACACATACACAGATTAAGTATATGAAACATTCATATATATATATGCATACATATGTTTGTATACACACACACAAACATAGGCTCATTTTTTTCTTATTGATAAATTGTTTTATGACTTCATATGGGGTTTTCTTGGAGTGTCTTCCTCCAGCTCATTTTATAGATGAACTGAAAGTAAATAGGAGTCTGGGTCTGGTTTTGAATTCTTGAAGATGTCTTCCTGATTTTTTTCAACTACACTGCTCTATTCCCTGTGCCACCTAGACTCACAGATTTAGAACTAGAAGTGTATAGAGTCTAGAATTTAGGGGTTTAGTCTAAGCCCCTCATTTACAGAGAAATAAAGAGAGCCTGAATGATTTGCCCAAGGTTAAACAGGCAGAAACCAGAACTGTCTTTTCACCTGAGATCCTTTGAATCCTATATGACACATGATAGGTAGAGGCAGAGGATAGAAATCTGACCTTGAAGAATTCTCTGTGTTCAATTTCCTTTGGCCTCTGATACACCCTAGCTTTCTAAGACTATATATTACTGAATAGCTACATATTTACATTACCTACATCTGTGAAATCACAAATCCTGACTGAAAATCATGTACTCCAGTCAGGCTAAACAAAGAAGTATTTCTTGGGGAGAATCTCAGATATTTGAAATGACTCTCCAAGAGTGTAAGAACTTCTAAAATAAAAACATGAAATCATGAATCCTTGAAGAGAGTTTTCTATATTGTCAAATCAACTCATGATATAAATCTGTTATAGCCAAAGATACCATAAAAAATTTCCATTTAAGATAGGGAAAATTGTCCATCCTCATAAAGTATTCTTAGAGGTGGGAGTTGAATCGGGTTCTTCAAAGGTTCTTTTCCAGTTATGAGTTGATGACAAAAAAAGAAAAATAATTCAATTTTGATTATTACATAATTACTATACAAGGATTCTAGAACTTATCCCTAAAAAGTTCTAGAAAAAAATTGTTCTTTTTTAAACAAAATTTCAGGCTTTGAATGCATAAAACTATATCAACTTTTTATAGAAATACACTAGTATTTGATTGACAGCCTTATTTTAAAAATAATCTGTTGGGGTCTGAGTGAGGGATAATGGTAGAGTTTAACATATACTTTATAAAAAGATTCATTTTTCATTTTCATGCTTCCACTTCCTATTCCATTATTATTATTATTATTAAGGGAACAAAGGCCATTTTTGTAGAAGTTTTTGAAGAATTTAATTTGAAGCATTCAATTGTAACCTAAGTTGAAAATAAATATTTCTTTAAAAAAAGTAATTATGTATTTCTGTTCTTGCTTTTTTGCCTTTAATTGTAATGTGAATGTTGAATGCATTGTGTTAGAGAATTAAACCTGGAATTATGCATAGTTAAATGTATTGTTCTCTGGTTTTGCTAAAACATGTAAAATAGAGTGGTAGCAATGATAGTATTTTATAGTATGTTTTATAAACTGCATGAAATGAACATTTTAAATAATTCATCACTATCATTGCTGACAACAGCTTGTTCTGCATATAAAAACCCTCAAATAAGTCCATGAAAATATTCCATAAGGCAAAATGCCTATGAATAAAATGCCAGCTAAGTGTGGTTCATGATTAGAAATAATGACTCTATGACTTCATCTTCCCCTTACTTTGCCATTCCCTGTAACAGAAAGGTAATGTACATGATATATTCTAATAGCATGTCACAGGAAAATTATTTATAGGGTTTAGAACTGCACAGAGCTTTTTCCAATTCATAGTATTTTTTTCTAATTACACCTATTCAAATGCATTTTTGTAAGATTTTGAGTTCTACATTTCTTCTCTCTCCCTCTCCAAGACAGCAAATAATCTGATATGTTAACTATGTACATTCATGTTAAACATATTTCCATATTAGTCTTGTGAAAGAAATCAGAACAAAAGAGAAAAAACAAAAAGCAAAGAAACAAAAGAAATCCAATATAAGAAAGTGAAAGTAGTATGCTTTGGTCTACACTCAGACTTCATAGTTTTTTTTCCTCTGGATGAGGATACCATTTTTCTACCATAAGTCTTTTGGAGTTTGTCTTTGATCACAGTATTGTTGAGAAGCTAAGTCTATCAGGGTTTGATCATCATACTGTTGCTGTTAATGCATATAATGTTCTGGTTCTGCTCAGTATCAGTGTTTGTAAATCTTTCCAGGTTTTTCTGAAATCTGCCTGCTTGTGATTTCTTTTTTGGCAATGGGGTTAGGTGATCTGCCCAAGGCAATTATTAAAGCCAGTATTTTGAACTCAGGTACCCCATGACTCCAAGGCTGGTGCTCTAGCTACTTAATCATCTAGCTGCCCCCAATGATATTTTATAGAAAATAGTATTCCATTACATGCATGTACCACAACTTGTTCAGTCATTTCTCAATTTATGAGCATCCCTTCTTATTTCCAATTTTTTTCCCACCACAAAAAATAGTTGCTATAAATATTATTGTACATGTATTGCAAGGGATTTTGGAGATTATTTAATCTAGTTCTCTCATTCCAAAGATGACTTTCCTGAATCTCAAGGAGCTCTAGGGAGTTGTTTGAGGTGCTACAGGGCAAGAAGTAAATGGCAGAATCAATATTTCAATTCAGGACTATTATATTCAATTTCATTGTTCTCACTATATAAACTTTGCTTACCTCAAATCCAGTATGTGTAGGTAGAGGCAGACATGAACTTTCCAGTGAGGAAGGAGGATAAAAGACAATCTCATCCAGTTCCATGATAGTTTTGGGAAGTGAGAGATGTAGGTTTATGGGAGAATTCTTTATTTGTTTTTTCCTACTCTCAGTCACACCATTCCAGCTTAGTCATTCTGCTTTTATGTTGACATTTCAGAGAATCGAATTTAGAGGTTCATAGAATAGAATTTTAAATTGAGAAATGAACTTAGAGATCATTTAGTTCAACCTCTTCATTTTATAGCTCAAGAAACTCTAGCTAATGGGTTTGAGATGATTTTGAGTTCACAAAGAGTCAGTAGCAGAGCTGTGAATCAGGCAGATCCTCTAGATTAGTGATCACCAACAACTGTAATAGCGAGTCAATTGATCTAGGTCTCATCTAGGAATGGAAGAAAGAAGTCTTAGCAAGTTACTGGGGTGACAGGGAATATGGCAGGAGGTTATAGATAGAGATCTGGGTGAACTAGCAGGCAGTACCAAGGAAGTTAATAGTGTGAGCAGTAGAATGTCCAAGAAGACAGATATAAAAGTAAAGTGTCAATAAAGTTGGGTGGAAGTGAGTAGAAATGCAGAATGACAGGGAATCAGTTTGAGAAATGTCTATCAACAAGTGGTGAATTTAATCACAGGGACTAGTATTTGGGGGCAGGGCTCCAGTCCTTGGAAAGAATGAAAGAAGCAACAGACGACCCCAGTCATAACACATTTGGATTAATTTGGTTCTCAAGAAAGAGACTTGGGCTTGTAAAGCTATTTAAGATTCTAAAATTAGGACCAAGATATCAGATAAGTTTGGGTTAGATAATAAGTAGGAAGTGGTCATAAAAGGTAAGACAAGTGTCAAGAAACAGAATGCAGGATCTTCAACACAGAGCTTAGATTCTCTATTGCATCTGTGTCAGAATCATAGAATTATAGAGTTTAGAACTGGTAGGGACTCAGTACCATCTTGTCCAATACATACATGAGAAGGGACCCTCAACTATAATAAACCCAATAGGTGGTCACCATTCAGCCTTTGCTTTAAGATTTCCAAGGAGGAAGAACTTACCACTTCTCAAGGTTTCCCATTGTACTTTTGAACAATTCTAATTATTAGGAAGATCTTTCTGATATTGAACCTTAATCACTGCTTTTGGTTTTGCTGTCTTTTTCAGTCAAATAGTACAAGTCTATTTTTTTCCATGTGACAGGCACATGCTGAAGTGCTTGAAGAGAACTATCATATTCCTCCCTCCCCCTGGCTCCTTGTCTTCTTCAAGGCATATATATTTTATTCTTTTAACCAATCTTCATATGATATGGACTCAAGGCCTTTTACTTTCCTCATTCACTTCTGGAAAATCTCTCAATTATCAATGTTTTTCTGAAATCCTTGGTTCCAGAACTGAAATTTTCAGTTGAAATTTAACCACTGGAGTGTACAGTAGGACTATAATCTTCCTATTTCTGGAAGTTTTGCCCTTCTTAATGCTGTCCTGTGTCATACTGACTCACATTGAACTTTCAAACCACTAAATCTCCATATCTTTTTAAGAATGTCTATTCATATAGGTTCTCAAGGGCCAAAGACTGTTAGAATTTCAATGTGAGAGTTAATACTTCAGTGCAAATCTAGACTTGATTTATTGTTTTATTGATAGTCTAGGCTTAAGAAAATAAATGAAAAATTGTTAATTATGCAGATTAAATTAAAAATTGTGTGCTCTCCTCAACCCCAGATGGTTGTTAAATATTTACTAGCACATCACAGGATGTGAGCTTCTCCAGGGCAGGGATTGTCTCTTCCCTCCACACCTCCCCCTCACTCTTTTCTGTATCCTTAATACATGGTACAGTTCCCGGTACATAATAGGAAATTAAATATTAATTGGCTAACTTGTGTTGATAACAATGGGATAGTGGAACAGTTCATCATTTATTTCTCACTTTTGCAACCAGTTCCCCTTATTTTCCAGTTATAATTTTTCAGATAACATCTTTTTGGCTGCTTCTCTTACAATTCTTGGTTAGTAATGTTGTAGACAATACTTGCTCACCATTTGTCTCCCATTTGGCCTTTTTCGAAAGCAAGAAGTTTAGAGTCAGAATAGGAAGATAACTTTTGTTGAATTATTAAAAATAATATAAATAGTTAATATATATAAAATCCAATTAAGGTTTGTAAAACAATGACCCTGGGTGGTATAGATCCTTTATTATTTCCATTTTACAGATGAGGAAATTAAGATTAAGAGCTGTCAGGTGTCTTACTCAGGGACATCTAGCCAGTATATATCTCAGGGAGCAAGATTCAAATATGGATTTTCCTGACTTCAAGTCCAATGCTCTGGGCTTCTTCCTAATGATTACCTTTAGTCTCAAGAATTTAGGAGTAAGATACATTTCAGATCTTAGAGCAAAGCTCAGTGGGCAGAGAGGAGGAGATTAGTCAGTCCTAGCCAGAGAAGCGTAGGAGTAGGTCATCATCACTATACAGTGACTCCCGTAGTTGGTGGTGAAGCTGGATTTAGAGACCAGTCTCCTGACTACCACTCCAACTCTGTTTCTCCTACACAGAAATTACCACCATTTATCTCATTCTTTCCTAATCAGATGATTATGACACTCTGAGCAGCTATGAAGACATCATCCTTATGACTCATCTCATGGGTTTCCTCACTCTTTTTGCTAGTCATTGACTGGGAAAGTAGAGGGTGGAAGTAATCATGAACATGGTGGTAGAAAGAGGCAGTATCATTGGTGTGTATATAAACTTGCATAAATATATTAGCTATGACATACTTATAGACAGAATCATGTGATATTTTGGGGAATGGGAATAGTAAAGAGAATTATGACTTAGTGGAAGAGTGGACAGAAAGTGAGACAGACTTGCTATTGGGTCCTAATATGTTCTAAAATTATCCCTAGGTTGAGAACTTGTGGTTAGCTGACCTAGCTGACCATGACAATAGTTAGCATTTATCTACTGCTTCAATAGCTAGGTTAGATTGGATAGATACAGCTTCCTTATTTCAAATCTGACCTCACATATTTACTAGCTGTGTGACCCTGGGCTATTCACTTAACCCTGTTTGCTTCAATTTCTTCATCTGTAAATTGAGCTGGAAAAGGAACTATCTAATCCAGTACCTGCCAAGAAGGCCTCAAATGGGATCATGAAGTTATACTGAACAACAACAGCAAAATGCGCCAATCACTGTGCTGTTTGGTTTTTTTTTTACAATTATCTCATTTGATCATCACAGCAACCTTGCATAGATAGATGCTTTTATTATCCTTATTTTATGGATAAGGAAACTGAGGCAAATAGAGGTTAGGTGACTTGCCCATAGTTACACATCTAGTAACTGAAGCAAGATTTGATCTCAGATCTTTTTGACTCTATGTGCTGTTCTTAGTAGATTCGATGCACTCCCCCCCTCACCCTCACCTTTAGCATTTAGGTAAAAGATCCCTGGAATAGTATATTGACCTATAGCCTAAGAAGCCTTTATTGTTATCAGTAAATTAAAGTTGCCTTTGATAGGTATTGAAAAAGAATTCTAATTCATGTAACAACAAAATTCTGTACATTGTTGTCATAACTTAAAAGGAAAGGAAGAGTATACATGGGTCCTTTTAGAAAAACAAATATATGAAAATCTGAACTCATATCTAGTTGGTCTCTTGTCGCTTCAAACTTAATAGACAAGAATAAAATTCATTTGCTTCTTAAAACTCCCCCCTCCACCTCCACAAAATATGCTCTATGAAAGTTAGTTATAATGAATCCACCCATTTTTTTCTCAACTAGACTCCCAAGTCTCTGTCTTCAGATCACTTATCTTATCATCATTGATCTTCATATATTACCTTAAAGTTTGAAGAGTTCTAAAAGTACATTATCTTATTTGATCCTCATAACCTTGCCCCTTCCCCCCCCCCACTTCTGGTAAGGGAGGTTTTATAGATATTATTCCCATTTTGCAGATGGAAAATTAAGTCTCAGAGGTTTGATGACTTGATCATGGTCTGTAACTGGTAAGACTCAGTGGCTGATATTGAATTCAGGGTTTTTTGATTCTATCTCTTATGCTATTATACCTTATACTAATTCTCTTATAATTCCTAGCCTATTTTACATGACTGCACATAATCCATAAAATATTTCTTAGCTTTTCCAGAAAGGAGAGGAGAGGGTGGAAGAAATATGGAACTCAATATTTAAAAAACCCTAATATTAAAAATGTTTTTTTATATGTAATTGAGAAAAAATTTGTGAAATTGAAAAAATCTCTAAACTAATAACATTTATATAGTGCTTATTATATGTCAGGTACTATGTATGCTAAGGTCTTATACAATTATTATCTCATTTGTTTCTCATAATAACCTTTCATAGTTATCTTATTTTGTAGATGAGGAAACTGAGGCAAATAGGAGTTAAATGACTAGATTAAATTAAGGTCGCACTCTGATAAATGTCTGAGACTAGATTTGAATTGAGGGCTTTTTCACCCCAGTCCTAGTGCATTATTCATTGTGCCACCTAACTGGATAAGTTGTGCTAAGCTATATCAATAAGAATTTGTTAATCCTGAAGATGGAATAGCAAGTTTTTCTTGTTCTATGATCTAGGATCACTGAATATGATATTGAGACTAAATTCAGGCAGACAAATGTGAAGCTAAATTACAAGTGAAGATGCATTGGAAATGAAGGAAAAGGCATCTCACAGTATAGCACTCATAGAATCATAAAATGACAGAACCAGAGATAGTGCAGTGGAAGAAGTGTGTGGGATTGGGAACCTGAGGACTTGGATTGAAATAGTCAATGTTTCACTTACTACCTGTTTGATCCTGGGCAAGTCATTCAACTTCTTGGTCTCAAATGCAAAAAGAAGGGCTTGAACAAGCTGATATTCCATCTTTAAATCTATGACATCCTTCTCCCCCCTCCCATGTAATTAATGAGAAAACTGGGGTCCAGGGACGGGAAATGATTTTCCTTTTTCCCTTTTACTCTGCAGGTAGAAATCATCTGTGTTTTACAAGCTTTAAAGAAAATTAAAGGTTTTAATGTAATGTCTCTGTGTCTCTCTGTCTTTGTCTTTCTCTGTATCTCTGTCTCTATCTCTGTCTCTGTCTTTGTCTTTGTCTCTCTATCTCTCTTTCTCTCTCTCTTTTTCTCTTATAAGAAGGTAAGTCAACACTGAATACATGATTCTAACCTTCTCCCTTCAGAATTTCTGAAAAAAGTGTGAAAGAAAATGTTAGAACTGGCACTAAGACTGCTGGTTACAGGTGAACAGGTGATGATTACACTGCCTTGAACAGTTACCTCTGCTCACCTTATCCTGTCATACACCAGAGTCCAGAATTGTCTAGGTTTGAATAAGCATATGAATGAGATAATTCAGTTAAATTCAACATGGACCTAAAACTATTTCCCAAGTCATTTAATTTATTTTCAGTCAGAGCTCTGATTTACTAAATAATGTCTATGTTGTCATTATAGGGGCTTTTAGATAGACACGTTCTTGGCAGGAACATTTTGGGTTGGGGGGCTGAATATAAGGCAATGTTGCTTTTCTATCTTTATCCATTTCTTTTATTGAGTTCAGTGCCACCTGCTGGAAACTGGTTACTATTTTGTGCTGCATCTCTTGAGAAAATGCAGCAAAACTGCTTTTAGATTAGTTTTAGTGCAAGGAGAGATCTTAGAGATCCTGGGTCCAATCCATTCACAGATGAAGAATCTGAGGTGGGGGGGGGAGTGATCGATTCTGTTCTATTCTCAAAATATGATTGCTATAATTGCTATGAGTCAATTAGTTTGATCTTTTGAGTATAGACCTTGTAGAGTCTTAAAAAAAATCAATGAAGAGACAAAATGCTGTTTAAAGATTCACTATGTAGAATGTGGGTCATTTTATACAAGTTTGAGAGTCTAATTGGATTTGGAATCAGGAAGTCTCAAGATTCAAATTCTTTCTCTGCTGTTTACTAGCTATATGGCCACATGACCTAGGGTTTAATTTATCTTTCTAGGTTTTAGCTTCTTTTGCAAAATGAAGGGATTGGAAGTTTCTAAATGTATTCTTTTCACCATTAGAATGTCTGTTCTTAAGATAAAAAACTGTTTTAACTTTCCATTGGATAAGTCACTTAGCTTCCCTAAGATTTCATTTTGTCACCTTTAAAAAAAGCAGCCTCCCATCTTGTTAGACCTATGAACCTAAACTGGAACTCCAACAAAGTTTGTCTGACTCCCATTTTAGTGTTTTTTCCAATGCTAAACTCTGCTCTCCTTCCCACAATAGTATAGTATACAAGAACCACTCCACATTCAAACATAAATATTCCCAATATTCAATGAAACATTTAATAAATTCATTATTCATTCATTCATTTATTCATTTTCAGCTCAAAATCTATGATCCCAGCATAGTGCAGAAGAAAGAAAGCTGAGTTCAAAAACCTGACTCTGCTGATCACTAACCTATGTAACTTTGAGCAAGTGTCACTTAATCTTCATATGGAAAACAAAGTAGTTGGATTGGTTGATTTCTGTTGCTTCTTCTAGCTCTAGATATATAATTCTATGAGATTTCCTCATTGTTACATGACTAGTTATCTCAGTGTAAATCTAATGAAATTTATGTAAATTGCTATTAGCATTGCTTTTGCACAGACAAACCAAGATTTTTAGTTTTTCTCTCTTATTTTTGTTACCAATAATAGCTAGAATTTATATATTATATATGTATATATATATATACATATATATATATACTTTACAGTTGATTAAGCATTGCTTCTCAATAAAACCATGAAGTTATTGTACAAATATTATTCTCATTTTTTCAGATGAAGAAACAAAATTTGAGAGTGATAAAATAATGGGTATAAAGTCACATAACCAATGAGAGGCTCAAAATGAAACCAATTCAGTTTTCTTTTCACTAATGAATGTTTCAGTCTAGTTCTTCAGGATCTAAAATCATCATCCTATCAACAATTTTCTTTCCCAACATAGGTATTTCAATCCTCATCACCCTCTAGTATTTGCATCCATGAAAAGGTTAAGGTCCTGACTCTGACTCACTCCTTTGTTCCAATCGTCTTGCTTTCCCTGTGACCTGAGACCCTTTAAGCAGAATATTTATCATGGAGGTTGTCTGAGATGGTTCATTAAGTCAAAACTTGAACTACAGAGATCAAAGCAGTGAAAGAACCAGGCTATGATACTAGGAGTCATGGGCTGATAGATTTAGAGTGGGCAGGAATCTTCGAGGTCATGTAATTCAACATGCTTATTTTAAAGATGATGAAACTGATGCCCCAAAGTCACATAGTTAATGAAAAATGAAACTAGGATCTGATCTAGATTCACCAATCATTCTTGTCTGTCACAATGCTGACAGATAACAGCAGAATCCCCATTTTTGGTGGAGGAGTCTCCCAATAGAGAGGGGTAGTATGAAATATAGATGGTGAGAATGGGTTTTAGATTGCTGGCATCTAAGAATATGAGATCCATGTGATGAGAAGGGAGAAGGTAGAGCTAGGGAAGGTTGGAACATAACTCCTTAGGAAGGAACTTGCTTGATCTACATTCAAATCAGGTAGTCTCCAATTTCCAGACTTGTGCCCATCTGTAGAATAAAGCCCTTCTCTTAGAACACTCTAGGAAAGAGACCTCCAGAATCAGAGTCAAGCCAATTCCAGGTTTGTACTTTATTGTATATTGGGAATGTTTGTGTATGAATGTGGAGGAGTTCTTGTATACTATACTATTGTGGAAAGGAGAGTAGAGTTTAGCTTTGGAAAGAACTCTGAAATGGAAGTCAGACCGTCTTTGTTGGAGTTCCAGTTTAGGTTCATGGGTTTGATTGGATGGGAATCTCCTTTCTTTAAAGATGACAAAATGAAATCTTAGGGAAGCTAAATGACTTATCCAAGGTCACATGGGTCTAAGACTCAAAGTAAAGCCTAGAAGTGGGATTCAGTCCAAGATTTTTTTAATCCAAAGTCAGTATTTGAAAGAAAACACCTTCCCTATGGGACCTTGATAATTTATGCATTCTCTGAACTTATTTCCTTAATTGTAAATTAGTAAGCTTTGGATAAATGACCTTTATTGTACTTTCTAACTCTTACTGTCTGGCTTACTTTCAGAATTGGTCTCCTGGTGAAGGACAAACATTGTGCAGTGGAAAGAACTCTATCTTTTCCCTTTTCTTCACTTAGAGAATATATTCTCAGTGTTCCTTCTTCCCTCCCTGGGGTAGAATGCATTTAGAGTCAGAGAACCTGAGCTTTATACCTTGGCTCTTCTACTTACTACCATTATGGTCTTGGGCAAGTTCCTTAACTTCAGTGGACTTTGGGGTTTTTTTCTCTGCAAAATGAGGGGGTCTAGAAGTACTCTAAATATTTTGATGCTAATGTGATTTGAAAGGCAATGGAAAGGTCCACTATATTTTCCCCCTCCTTCCTTGTGCTCTTCACCTGCCTGATAATTTCTTTTAAAAGGGATAAAAACCTTTCATTCCATAATTAGAGATGAAAGTCTCAAAATGCAAATGACTTGTTGAGATAACAAGCTGTCTGGCACTCATTTACACTAAAATATAATCAATAAGTCAAGTCTTTGAGTTCTTAAATTAAGTTCTTGACTGTTGCAATAATTATATGTCAAGGACCTGTGATTTCTGAATGTGGTAACTCCTTCCACATATGCTCCTGATATATAACTTAGATAAATCCTAGAGAGTTGTCTGCAGCTCAGAAAGGGTTAAGTGGTTTGCTCATGATTACCCAGATGGCAACTGTCACAGGCAGGATTTAAACCTGTCCTTCTTCCTTGGCCTGCAATTACTTCATACTTCTTCCCTTGACTTAATTTCGTCCTCTACCCTAGCTGAGAATGTTTAGTACTCACTAGTTTGCTTGACAGTTTAAACAATTTGGATGTCATGGAGGTCACCAACTCTTTCCCTTCTGGTGAGATGGAGGACCACCAGGTCTTACTATTTGCTGTACCACTGACTTCTAAAATGCACTAGACTTAATCTTCTACCTAGCTTCTGTACCTTCCAGACCCCAGAAACTGTCATCTGATCTATAGTTTCAGGACCCCTAAACCTTGACATTCATCCTATTCAGTCTACTGGACCCTTAGGACTTTTGACATTTCTTTTGTGTGTAGAAGCCAGCAGCTGAAATATGAGGTCCTGGAGAACAATGACTATGTAACTTTTGATATTTCTATTTCTAGGGCTTAAGCACAGTGTTTGACACATTGTAAGCTCTTAATGCTCCTCCCTTCCTCCTTCCCTCTTTCCTTCCTTCCTTTCTTCCTTCCTTGCTTCCTTCCTTCCCTTTCTAACCTCTCTTTGTCTTAAAGTAACTAGAATATTAAAACCAACTTCAGGTTCAGTACTCTTTCCACTATGAAGCACTGCTTCTTTTCAATATGCTTTTTTGTTGGTATTTTCATAACTAAAATACTTTTTTTTGTTACATTGCATTTGGTTCTCTAGACATTCAATTATATCACTGAATATTAGATGATAAAAAAGATCTCACGGTTGTTCTTTGTTTTATGAACTTAAACAAAAATGCAAAAAATGTTATTTTACTATTAGAGCTATCTAAAAATGTAATGAGGTTCCCTGGAAGAAATGAGTTTTCTGTCACTGGATGTACTCAAGGGGAACCTTATTGGATTGATGTTTTGGATAGGATTCATTTAGATGGTCTCTGAGGTCCCTTCCAACCTCTTTGTTCTGTATTGATTTTAGGTGAAAATTATAAGATGATAAGTGATAATGTAATACAAATGATAAGATTCTTTTCTACTTTGATGGGGTGGCAGGAGAAGTGGATTAAAAAAATAGAAGAGCCCTTGGTCTTCACAGGCAAAGAGAAGAGGAAGAAGAAAAGAAAATAAGACAAACATCTACTTCTTAGTTTGGCCAGTACTGTTTATCTGGACCTCATGGGATAAACAGAAAATAAGGATAGAATTACTTTGGTTCCCTTGTCATTATACTGGGTTGTGCTATTATTTTTCTTGTCTTACTAATCTTTTAGTTTTTATTTGGTCTGAGCTGGTTCACAGGAGATAAGCTTATACCAGGAGAGGTGAGGGAGTTCAGGTTTGAAGCAAAGGAGAAGAACGGTTTAATTAGTAACTAGAAAACTGGGAGGCCACAGATTAGATAAAATGCAGGAAGAGTTTAAAATTTAATTAGTTTACATTTAAAATTTGAATGCACAAACAACCTAAAGTAGGGCTTAGCTCACATTAAATTATTAGAGACAGAAATAAAAAGTGTAATTAGTTCATTTCTCTGATTCAAAATGAAAAGTCATTTAGGCTGGAGAGCAGTGTTATTCCACAGATCTACATACATATCATTTATTACATGAACCACACTACAACCCTTATATACTCATTGAATAGAGCAGAATTCCTGGAAAGTAATCAGAATTAGGAAGAACAGCAGGAATTGTAAAGTTGGGCTCAAAGCACTGACTAGTCAAGTGAAATGAATGCCATCTGACACCAAATTGTGTGAACATGGGCAAATCATTTACTTAGTGCCCCAGGGAATCTTCTAAGACCATAAGTATCAGAAGAGTTATAGATCTTCATTGTATAGGGGTTTTCCTAACTAGGGAACTGCTAACAAGAATGAAATATTATGTCTAGACAAAAATGGTTTTAATCAAAATTAACTTGATTTTTTTAGAAGTTTTTTTGATGCTTTAAAAAAATCATCTTATTGTACATCATATTCCCTTCCTCCTACTACTAAGCAAATAAACAAATACATTTATTATATTATACTGGGAATCTCTCATTCTTTTTCATATCTCATATCTTCAGAGATATAAGGGAAGGATGATTCTTATCAACTCCTTTGGTGATAAGGTTTACTCTACTTCATTGCCCTAAATTTTAATCCCTTTTAGAGTTTTATTTTACAATGTCTATATTGTTCTCTTGATTCTGCTTGCTTGCATTAGTTCAAACAAGTTTCCCCAAGTTGCTATTCTTTTCTATTCTGGCCCCTCCAATTGGAGGACCAAAGGGCAGAACAATAAACTCTTCCCAAAGCTTCCTTTTAAAGAGGGCTTCAAGAGCAACCATTTCTTTCCATCCCTTTGTTCCCTACTAGTTGGGACTGGACTCTGTGTTGAACTCTTGTCTGCTACCTTCTTCACATCCTTCCTGTAGTTTTCAGTTTCTTTTTTGTATTTTCTTCCACTTTAGATTGTAGTCTCCTTGGGGTCATAGACTGTCATTTTTCATATTTGTACCCTCAGATCCTAGCACTGGTATAAACTAGACACAATAAATGTTTCAGGCAGTTTTTTCCAATTTACCTTTCTTATAAGAATATTTCATCATGTGGCATTGAGGATATAAAATTTTGCCCTCTTAGAGCAAACTCCTCTCTCTTAGCTCCTGCCCCAGACTAACCTTTGTTGCTGAATTAACCTTAGTGTTCCAACTAGCTCTAGAAGACTCCCAACTACCCATCTGCATTGCCCATCTCTATGGATTCCTTATTCCAAATAAATCATAGATTCTATTAGTAAAGATAATATTCAGTAATGTAATTTACTTTCCTAATTGATGGGCATGTGTCCTATTTCCAGGATTCTTTTTTTTAATCATAACCAAAAGCATTATTGCTACAAATATTTTGATCTATATAGGCCCTTTCTCAGTCATTGACCTTGGATTTTGCTATTAGTTGTGATATCCTTGGAGCACAGGGTTACTCTTTCTTTTTGGTTTGTTTTTGCAAGACAATGGGGTTGTGATTTGCCCAAGGTCTCATAGCTAGGTAATTATTAAATGTCTGAGGTCAGGTTCTCCTGTCCCTAGGACTAGTGTTTTAATTACTATAATCATCTAACTGCTCCTCTGTGTGTTACTCCATTTTCTAGCGTAGCTCCAAATTATTATACAGAATGATTAGGACATTTCATAACTCCACCAATAGTATATTGGGCTTATCTATCTATAGCCTATGGGTATCATTTTTTAAACTATAATTCTTTTACTGGGGATAATTAGAAATATTTTATTTGAAAAGACCTGAGCTAAAGTTCTTCACTATCTTTTGGTTCTTTATGAAATTCTAATGCTTTGAATTTCCTGAAGAATTTTTGGTGTTTTATAGTCTTTGGGATAGAGGAGCCCCCTAGAGATTAATCTAATAAAATTTTCTTTTTATATGCTAATTTCTTTCTCTCAAAACCCCCCAAAGATTCTCTTGATCTTGGAGATGATTCCTTTTTACAATTTGCTTTCTGCCCCTCACTCCATTTTTATTGGAAAGAAATCAGCATTGGTTTTTGGGTAGTAGAGTTGAGTGGTGAAGATCTGTGAAAAAAAATAGGGAAATAACCAACAGGGGATGGAGTGGCACTTGCTTCCATGAAACAAATTGAAAAAAGAGGAAGAAATAGCACTAAATATCACCTGTTAGAAATAAACCTTTGTACTGGCATAAAGCCAGAGGACTTAAAAATCAGGACTTTTCTAGGGTACCCTGGTAGATCTATTGCTGGGGCTAAGCTTTGAAGAATAGATAGATGAATTGATTGATGCTGAAAGCAATAGGCCACTTTTCTAGAAAGTTTAAGGAAAGGCCATCCAAGGAGAGGTCCAAGAGAGGATAAATGGGAGAGAAGGGAAAATAAGAGAAGTGTTTTAAGGCAGTTCTACTCCAAATCTATTCATCTAGTGTTTCCTCCAAACCAGGAAAGCAACTAATGTCTTCAATATAGGACAAAGAAAAGGTTTAACCAGGGATATTTTAAAGGAACGTGGGTATGATAATCTTCAGGTCATGGTGGAAGAAGTGAATTCATAATGTTCTTGTAAGAATCTGCTCCTGGGATTTCATAGCAGATTCTTAAGTACCCTGGGATTCCTGGTTCCATCTTCACTCCTTGCAATTTTTGTGGCTAAGGGTACCATTCATATGTTTGGCTTATCTGCTTCTAATATTATAGACAGAGAAAAAGCCAATTCATTAGAAAACTTAAACTTAAAGCCTTGAAAATTTTAGTTAAAGAAAATTTCAGCTATGAGAGTTCCAGAAAAGAATCAGGGCAGAAAAGAAGGGGACTTGTGTAGGACTTGTTGGAAGAAAGTGCAGGAATGAAAAATCAATTTTCTTATTTATACCATTCTACTTGATTAAGAAATCATGAATAAAAACCTTAACTAAAATTTAGGGGAAAATCTTGAATATTTTTGAAAAATTAAAAATAACAACCACCACCACCACCAAATTTATTATCTCAGTGTATAATTGGAAGCAAAACAATTAACAATTTTCACTGGAGAGCTAAGAAGATAAAAGAGTGGTCAGGGGGATCTCAACTGACAAGCTTAGTTTTTGTCCTCTTTACAAGTAGGGAAACCTTAGATGTTTTAGACCTATTATCTCTAATAACTATAATCTAATTGACTAAGACACCTCATTGCTTTGTTACATGGAAAAAGAATCCAGGGTAGTCTATTGTCCTTTCTCATTTTGGAAGTAGGTACTCAGTAGTTCTTTCTTTTTGGTTGAGGAGTTGTGGACCAGATATTGTAGTAAAGGAAAGCTTAGACCTTTAAAGTCATTCCCTAGGTGAGATTTAGAGATTAATTCCCCAAGGCTGAACCAGACATTTTTCGGAGTATAAAAGGACAGCAAGGATTTGATCATTATTACTATGAATATTCATTTGGCATTATTGGTTTGGGAAGGAATGTCATGTAGTAGAGAAATAGACCTGGAATAAGAAAACTATGATTTGGATGAATTTTGGTCAAGACACTTAACTTTGCTGGACCTTAGTGTTCTCTTTTGTGACCTCTAATATTGCTTCCAGGTCTAAACCTATGATCCTCTGGGTTCTTAGATCTCTTCCATCTCTAATGCGAAGAAACAGTGTGATTCTATGATTTGAGCTAGAGATACCATATTTTTCTTTATCACCAATGCATTATCACATCTGAGGAAAGATGGTGTTAAGTATTAGAAATACTAGAGCAAGGTTCTTGAAATTAGAAAATGTGGTTTAAGTTTCATTATCATTATTTCATGCTTTGAGTGCATGCAGCTGCCACTTGTGTTGTAAAATAACCATTGGACACACATTGACTGTTATGGAAACTGGAAACTGGCCTAGGTTTGGTGAAGAAAGGAGCTTGGGAGTTCTTGAGTGGGTACAAGATTGGATTGTAAGGAAAAATGAGAAAACTGAATTGGTGTGGAAAAAGTTTAGTAAAGCAGTGAGTGAATTTAGGAGGCATAGATTGAGTGGGTACAGGAGACAGTCTGTATAAAATGATAAATGCTAGAGCAAATATGGACCTAGTGAGACCTGCTTGTGTGGAACTTGGGATCTGAACAGAGACTGTGTTGGGAATCTAGGTGCCAGTAGCTCTCCTATTCCATATAAAGTGATATATGACAGCAGGTAAGAATGCAGATTGAAGTAGTTAATCAAATTTGGTCTTGTATCACTTAGGCAATTGAACTACTAGGTCAGATATGGGCTATAAATAAGAAATCTCTGTTTCATGACATGACTTTGTCACTTATTGACCATTAGATTTTGGGAAAATTCCTTTACTGAGCCTCAGTTTCCTTATCTATGAAATGGAGATAATACTTGCTGCATCTAGCTTTACAAGATTACCATGAGGATTAAATGAAGGTTGTTGAAGATCTCAAAATACTTTATCATTTTATGTTAACTATTATATTATAAGCTCCAGTTTCAGAGAATGAAGACAGGGACCATATCTTATTTTTCTATCTGCTTGAATTTAGAACAGTGCTCTACGATTTATGCATATTTGTCAAGTGGCTAAGAATGGTGTGGACAAAGTTAAAGCCCATGTAGGTTTACCAGAATGGAATTGATAGCTTCCCTTAGCCCAGTCCCTTCTAGATACTGAACTCCTATGATTCTTCTCATTACTTATATAGTTCTTCAAATTTTTCAAAGGATTACCTACATACTAAATATATTCACTCAACATATAATGTATATGTTTATATATGAATATATGTATACATATAATTTAATTCAAACTTCCAATTACCTTGCGATGTAAATACAGCAGGTATGATTACCAGTATTTTACACACAAGGAAACTGAAGTCCAGAGAGGTTATGATTTGTCCATGATCTCACCTCACAGCTAATAGGTAGCAAGTCAAAATGAAATTCTGATTTTCTGACTCTAAATATAGCACACTTTTCATTGTATCAACCGTATGAAATGCTTAGAAAATAATACAAGACAGAAGATTGAGTTAAGCTTTTGTATTATAAACTTAACGTGTTAGAGAAATTCAGAGAAGGAAGAGAACATTATAAAGGTTTTGCTGAGCCATGAAACTATTCAACTTAGCAAAGGAAACTGTCAATTTTAGTCTATCATAAACACTCTAGAGAGGACCTTGCATCCACCGCCTGGCAATCTAATTTCCATACTAAGATAAACTTCCAGAATTCATAATAAAGGTAGACTTGCTGGACACTTAAGTAAACAAATCCTACTTGGGAAACAGCATAGGAATAGGAACTAGCTTTGGATTTCACCAGCATGGAGAATTCCTAGATCAAGAAATTATCTTTGTCAGTACAGATTGCCATCTTTCCTCATGGTCTAAGATAATTGCTTGAGGATCAGCAGTTAGATTTGAACCCAGGTCTTCCTAATTTAAAAGCTGACTCTTGATACACTACTGAAAATGACTGTTGAATTTTTTGAGAAGATAATTGTACCAGAGAAGATGAAGGGAAAATAGGGAGAGTAATTTACTCAGATGTTTGGTAACTTTTAAGGAAATTTCTTATCAATTGATTGAATAGGAAAAAAAGGAAGTAGTATGATGTAGTAGAAAGAGAGAACTTGATTTGGAATCTGGGCTCTTTTATTTACTACTTGTTGAGGCAAGGACTGGATAGTCTAGAGATAGGAAGACCTGAGTGCAAATTTCGCCTCAGAAACCTACCAAATTGTGTAACTCAATTTCAGTTTCCTCAACTGTAAAAGAAACAGATAATGATAGTCCCAAGTTCACAGAGTTGCTGTGAAAAACAAGATAATATTTGCACATATCCAGCGCCTGCCTTATATTTCATATGCTTGATGAGTCTATTTCAGTTAACCTGTGAGTTATTTGATTCATTTGGACTTATTTTAATATCTTGTTGACATAATATGATAAATGCATGTTAATGACTGATAATGTCAAAGAAGAATTTTTGAGTTTAATGTCTGAATTTAAATAAATATTTATTTCATAATCAAATAATTATTTAATTAACATAAGTTTCTTTCTTTTCTTTCTCATCCCTTGGATGACTCATTTAATCTTTTTGGCCTCAACTTGTTCATTTATAAAATGAAGGCATTGAACCAGGTAACTCTCTGTCATCAAATCTATGATCCCATGATTGATTCATCATAGATAAGGAATTAAGCTCATAGATACAGGGATGGAAGATATCTATAGGGTGAGCTGATCTAACTCCATTTTTAAAGATGAGGAAACTGAGGTACATGGAGATTGACTGAATTTCTTGGTGGTACACAGGAAGTATGGGACCCAGGTCCTCTAAATCTGGAACCAGAACTCTTTTTACTGTAACAAAAAAGGAATAGGGATAAGTGCATTTTCCCCTCTGAAATTTAAAATGAAAACCTTAGATACATCTTGAAATTGGTCTTATTTAACATTTTTAATGAATGGTCTAGAAAAGGGAATGAATAATTTCTCTAAGCTTGACTGAGTCCAAAAGAGGTTTGCCAGACCCCCTCCCATAATGATGGCCTTTTGTCAGCCCCAAGGAGGGGCAGAGATTGTAAACAGATTTAATAAACACACACAAAAAAAGACAAAATAACAGAAAAGTTTTGGGAGAAGGGAATAAATATTTATATAGTACTTACTATGTGGCAGACACTTTGTTAAACACTTTTACACATATTATTTCATTCTTGTTTGATTTTTGTAGCAACCCTGATAGATAGGTTGTATTATTATCCCTATTTTACAATCGAGGAAACTGAGACACACAAAAGTTAAAGTGACTTGCCCAGGGTCATACAATTAGAGTCTGAGACTGGATTTGAACTCAACTTTTCCTGACTTCTGTCTAGCTCTTTATTCACTGTGCCATCAGCTTTCTCTCTCTGGAGAATCAAGTCAAATCAGATATAAGCTTAAATTCCTAGTATTTCTAATATTGGCTTCCTTATCTACAATAAACTCCCCATCTCTGAAATCTCTGGTGCAACAATTGATCTCACTCATTTCCTCTTGGTACCAACCTAGCCTAGTTTATCAATTTATGTCTCTTAATTTGAATCCCTTCTCTTTTGCCCCAGATAGAAATTGCTCTTTTGCTTTGACTTTGTACATATCATATGATAACTGAAACTCTCCAGTTAAAGAGAATTTGGTTGAAGTTGGAAACCAGAGGACTTGGCCACTCCTGAAAGCTTCATTGCTTCCATATGCCTTTGAATGTAAAAAAAAGTAAACCTTTTGCTTTGTCTAGTTCAACCTCCTGATTATTACTCTGCACTAAATTCTTGCAGCCCTGAGTTGCAGTACTTTTTACTTCCTTCCTCCCGCCACCCTTTTACTATCTTATTTACTTTCTGCCTCTAACTCTTTTTAATAGACTTGTCTTCCAGTTTTTTCTTTTCATATTGACCCATTGCTCAAGGTTCCTGACCTCAACTTGCCCTGGAATGTCTCAGCTTTTTCTTTTTCCTTTGGCTCCTTAAGCAGAGGAGAGTAAAATTAGCACCAACCAAGCCATTCAGCCATGGGCCTTTCCAGTCCTGACCTTGACTTCTCCCAGCTGTGGGTCTGAGTAGCATTGAATACAGATGAATTTCACTGTACAAGGTAATGCATTTAAGGAAAAACTGTACTTATTGAATAAAGGACTCACAAAATGACCAAATCAGAATGTTAGAGTTTGAAGGGATCTTGGAAATGTGGAGCCCAACCACTTCTTTTATATAGAAGGGAGGGGAGAGAATTTGAAATGACCTCCTAAATCCATTGTGAACTTTGAACTTAGAGAACTGAGCTTTGAACCCAAGTCTTCTGACTCCAGGGTCACTGTTCTTTTGACTCAGAAAAGGCTGGTTCCTTGAATCATTGGTGCAACTTATTGCAATAGTTAAAAATGTCCAGCATGTGGGGCATTATCAGGAAGGCTGCTGGAAACAAAATTGAAAACAAAACTGGGAAAAATTTAATATTCTAGATATCGAAAGTAGGACAACTATGGGTGGTTTCAGTTTGTTCTATCTCAAGAAAGTTATAAAGCTGAAGAAATTCAAAAGAAGGACAAGCAAAATAATCAAAGGACTGACCAAGCGAGAGGGCTGAATAAGAATGTATGTGGTTTTTCAGTCTGGGAAAACAAAGACTAAATATAGTGCCAACATCTTCATCAGATCCTTATTACTTCACAGATAAACTATGAAGCTATTCTAACTGGTATCTTTGCTCCTGTCTTGTGACACTTTGCACACTGCTGTCAGATTAATCAACTTAAAAAATCATGTGATTTACCTGTCCCAAGAAACATCAGTAATCATAGACAAAGAATTGGAAGGGAACTCAGAAACCACCTAGTATAATCCTTTCATTTTTAACATATGAGGAAAAAGAGACCTAGGGAGGTTGTGACTTCTACAAAATCTAAGTATGAATTGTGAACAGATCTTCTGAATCCAGAACCAGTGATGTTTGTACTATATCACACCAACCTACTCAATAATGTTTAAACTCTTTAGTGTAGTGTTTGAGGCCTTCTACAAAATAGCCTTCATTTACCTTTTAAATCTAAAACATTCATTCATTCTTTGAATCATTACATTCTGGTTATCTTCCATGTACAGGAGATAATGTTATCAGGGATGTGAGAATGAGTAAGATAATAGTCCTTGCTTTTAAGGTGTTTATAATTTATTGGGGAAATTAAGAAAAATACATAAAAATTATAATTCAAAATAGAATATGATGGCTACCACTGAAAAAAACTCAATATGTAGTTAGTTTTTAGGATCAGAAGAGGGCATATTGTGGTATCAAAGAAAATTTCATAGTGAAGAACATATTTTTCTATCCTTAAATTATCTGGAAGGTTTGTTAAGGGAAGGTGTTCTAGGCAGAGAGGCATAAAAAAAGCTATGGGGTTGAGTAAGTGAAAATGTAGAGTATATGTTAAAGGAAAAAGAAGTAGTTCAGGTTTGCTAGAGCACAGGGTATAGGAGTTGTGGATACAAAAGTAGGTGGGGTGTTATCTCTTATTATTCCCATATATGAACCTTCAACTCCAGTCAAGTTGGTCTACTCACATGCTTCCATAAGATAGTTTGCTGTAGTTTTATTCATTCTTTTCCCCTTGTCTTGAAGGCTGGCATGAATCAGGTCTGGTGCTTCTGATTTGAGATGAGAGTGAAATGAGACAGTAAGACTTCACAAAAGGGGGTTTACTTAGCCATAGCATGGAAAGGATTCTTAACAAGGACATAAACTGGTGAAGATAGATGTAGTCTTTTCTTCTACCCCACCCCCCAATCCCCCATAATAGAAATGCGTCTTGTCAGTGGGATATGTTGGGTGTGGTGACTTGCATGGCAGTGGGGTATCTATTAAGTCTGAGTGATTTTAACTCTTTATGAACTCCTCTAGCAAAGCACTTCTGGTTAACTGAGTTACATACTTGAGTCTAAATTCTCTGGATCAGTCAAGGATTTTTTAGGAAAAAACAAGCAAACAAAAAACTCACTCAATCCTCCATGATAGATATTGTTTCCATCACACACTCTAAAATAATGCCCATATTTTGACATCCTAGCTAACATATTTATAGTAATTCTTTTCTAGTGGCAGAGAGTTGGAAACTGAGAGGAAACCCATCAGTTGGGGAATGCCTGAACAAATTGTGGTATGTGATTATGATGGAATGCTATTCTGCTATAAAAAATGATGAGCAGAATGCTCTCAGTAAAACATGGAAAGACATGAGCAGATGCAATGGGAAATGTACTATATACAAAGTAATAGCAATATTGTTGGATGATCAGCTGTGAATGACAACTTTTTTTCAGTAATACTGTGACCTAAGACAACTCTGAAGGACTTATGATAAAGAATTCTATCCAGCCCCAAAGACAGAACTGATAGTATCTGAATATAGATTGAAACATAATTTTTTAATGTTTTTTTTAGGTTTTTGCAAGGCAAATGGGGTTAAGTGGCTTGCCTAAGGCCACACAGCTAGGTAATTACTAAGTGTCTGAGACTGGAGACGGGAGTTGAACCCAGGTACTCCTGACTCCAAGGCCGGTGCTTTATCTCTGAGCCATCTAGGCGCCCCTAATGTTTTTTTAAAAAAAGAAATCCTATTTATCCTTCAAGGCTCAGCTTAAGCTATGATCTCCATGAAACTTTTCTTGATAATCCCAGCTATATGTGATGTGTCCCTCCTCTAAACTTCCATAACATTTATTATTTGTACCACTCAGATTACATAGCTTACATTGGCTTGTATTATAGTTATTTGAAAATATGCATTTTCTTCTCATCTAGATTGCAGCTGCCAAGAAGGCAAAGATGTCATCTTTGTTCAAATATATATTATACTTCATCTCCCTCCCTCATGTGACTTATATAAAACCTGAGTATGATCTATAATCACTGTTATTTTTTCAATGAAAGTCTATGTATGCATATATTATTTTCAAAGAGAATATTTTTAGAACTATGTGACAGATGATTTTGGAGCAGGGAGATTAGATAGTAAGCTATTACAATAGTCCATGCAGAGGTGATAAAGACCTGAACTAGCATGATAGAAGTAAGAATAGAGATAAAGTGATGCATGTAGATCTGGAGGTAAAATTGCAAGTACTTGCTGACTTTTTAGGTATAGGAAATGAGGGAGAGAGAAGAATAAAAGTTGATTCCTCGATTTTAAATCTGATTGACAAGGGAGAATAGGGCAGTAGGAAGAATAAGTGAGTGAGGTAATTGACATAAATACGTAGTTGACCTAATTAACACAATTTCATAACTTCCTCTAGAATAAAGATTCTTAACTTTTTTTTTTGGTGTCATGGATTGTTTTAAGGTCAGTAGTCTGATGATGATGAAGCCTATGATCCCTGCTTTTAAAAGCACACACACACACACACACACACACACACACACACACACACACAGACACACACGTGATTACAGAGGGAATCAATTCCATAGAAATGTAGTTCTCAGAATATTTAAAAAAAAGATTCACAGATCCCAGGTTAAGAACCTTTATCTAGAAGTATTTATTGACTTGCCCCCCCCATTTTATTGAAAGATGAGGCATCAGTAACTTTTAGTCATATGCTTGTTGTCTTACCTCTTCAAAATCTTTCTGAAGATTGTTTAAGCATGCATTAAAACTATACCTGGTTAATTGATAACAACAACATGAAAGGTCAAAAGCATATTTTTGCAGACAATTTTCTACATTAGACCACATCTTTCCTCCATACAATTAACTTGGAGGAACATAATATATGATAAATATATACTATTTATTTATTTTTATTTAAAAACATTTGACTTGATTGATAAAAAACAGAGCCTTAAAGACTTCTTTTAGATAAGGTATCCATGCAGATGTCAGAATTCTCTAAAATGTGATTATGGAGATAGCTTTGTTCAATAAGACATAGAGCAAAATGAAAAAAAATATGCTTAACTAAAATTTTAATTGGTGACCTTAAAAATGTCCTGCATGAAGATCAAATAAAAGAAGTACTTATGGATGAAAAGGTTTTCTATGATTAAAGGCATTATTCCATTATTATGCCATTAGATCAGTGACATGAAACACGAGAACTAAGAAAAGCCTCTTCAGGGTAATCCATAGAAAAACAAAAGAAATTATTCTACCTGTCCATTTTAGAAAAGCAGAGTGGATGAAAATTGCATATTATGACAACTATGATATGTAACTGAATAACATCAAGGTAGTCCATCTCTTATATTCTGGACTGTGATTCCAAGAGTTTATAATTTCCTTGTGGGATAAATCTTAGTCATATTGGGAATTCACTTATAATTTATATTCTCAATTGCCAGGACCATTCAGAGATAAGGTGGTTTACTGAAGGTTGCAGAGCCGGTATGTGTCAGAAGCAGTTTTCTTGACTCCAAGGCTGGCCTTCTCTTCACTTTGTTTTGCCATGAAATGCAGGTTGACAATGTACTGAGTTCAGAATTGAGTAGAAAGATATGGGGCTGAATTACACTTGGGAAATTATTCTGTGCTCTTTTCAATTATCCCAAACTGCTCACTGCCAGAAAGGCATATCTTTTTAATGCCAATATTCTCCTGGTGATGCTATGTGGTTATGCCTCATGGAGCACTATGATCTTGAAAGAATCAAAACTGCAAGTAACCCAAAGGGCAATGGAAAGATTACTAATGAGTATAAATAGGCTTCAGTATACTAACACTGATGAGTTATGGGGAAGGAGCACTTATACTTATAATAGGAAAAGGAAGTAGACTGGACATATATTAAAAACAAGAGAGAACTGACAGTGTGAAAGGCACTTTGGTATCAGGGGAAAGCCTCCCGGGCATTTGATGGGGGTGGAGAAGAGATCTTGGAAGAATTATGAAATAATATGTATATACATTGGATAGGTAATGTAGAATGGAAAGAGAGCTGGCCTTAGAGTTGGGAAAACCAGGTTTCAAATATTGCCTCTGATATATACTGTCTATATAACCTGGGGGAAATCACTTAGCCTCTCAGTGCTCCACTTTATAAGAATACTAATTGCAAAGAAAGTGTTGACATGCTTGGTTGGAGAATTTTCCTCATCCAATAGTTCCCTTTGCAGTATCTCCCTAACCCTATACTTATAATTAAAATACACAGCATTAGAAGTAGTCATCCTTACTGTGGAGTGTTATATTCACATCAATGAAACTATGACTCTCTCAGAATATCATGAATAATACATGGTTAGGACATAAATAATAAAGTCATTCATGTGAATATGATTTTATGATCAAGTCCCAATTCTCATAAATATGACTTTGGGCGAGTCTCTTTACTTCTCAGTGTCCAGGAACTCCATGGGACTATAGATTGCAGAGTAGATTCCATACTTGTTGGTACTGTAGATGGAGTTTCCTCATCAGGAATTGTGTACTCGTCTTTTCATAGGTCTAGACCCTTTCCTAAATAGTGTGTTCCCATAAACCAGACTTACATAGTAATTTTTAGTTTTTCTTGTTTATATTGTCAGTATTACTTAGGACTCATTTTGATTCAGAAATAACTAAGTATAGGCCTCTGGAGAGGCAGTATAGGGTTCCCGGAAAAAAAAAATGGTCTATTTGGAATCCCAGATGACTGGGATTTGAATTTCATCTCTCCCATTTATCACTTTGGCAAATCATTTAACCTCAATGGCCTTCATTCCTCATCTGTAAAATGAGGGGTTAAAGTACTTCGTGTCTAAGATCTCTTTTATGATTGCATGATTTTGTAGAGCCTTAGATTGATCAGACTAGGACTTGAGATAGTCAGCTGTCCTCATTCCTTAGAGGTCACTTTAATGCCAAATAAAAGGAGGCCTTTACTATAGTGAATTGGAGTGATTGAGTTACATCTGATTTATTCACACTCATACAGATACTTTTGTGAAATAATAACTCACTTATATGGATCTTTAAGGTTTTCAAAATACTTTCCTCACAACAACACTGAGGAAGAGACAGAATTAAGAATTCTGGAACCTTGGGCACATTCAATTGTGATAGGTCATTTACTCCTTCCTGGGTTGCCTGGGATATTCACTGCCTCTCCCTCTGGACTGACCTAGCCCTTCTTGAATCCAAGACCAGTGTTTTACCAGTACAGTATGCTGACTTTTAATGGTTAAGATCGAAAAATAAACATTTCCTTCACAGAAAAATAATCTAGCTGAGATGTCATTTTTGAGTGGTGATAAGAAGTGTATTCTCCAAATCGTCCTGGGTCATGTCCTTGGAAAGGTCAGGTCTGAAGTAGTTTTTTTTCCTGTGGTCAAGTTGTGGTCAGAGGACCATATCTAAGACCATAATTTGCCTATAAGTTGTCTGGGAACTGTGGTGCCTTCTCCCTACTCCCTACAATATGCCAAGCAGTCCTTGAAATATCCCTTCTCTAGGCAGAATGAAGTCCAAAGTATATAATCCTTCCTCAGACCCCTGTTGGACCAAAAATGATCTGATAGACCACACCTCCAACTCCCTGCCAATATTATTGGAACCACACATGGTATAGGGGCTTCTGCCCCTATTGGTTTGTTTTAGGTTTTTGCAAGGCAATGGGGTTAAGTGACTAGTCCAAGGTCACACAGCTAGGCAATTATTAAGTGTCTGAGGATTGAAGCTTCTATTTGTTAAAAAAAAATTTTTAACCTCCAGTTCTGAAGTTTTCTCCTTCCCCCTCTAGGACTGGAGGGAAGGAGAAGGGGGAAAATAAAGTCTGTCTTCAGATGTCAGCATCAGAGACATTAAATGACACAAACAATTAAGATTAAACACAAATCTCCTGATTCTAGGTCCTAAACCTCAGGGTGGTACCCTGGACAGAGTTAAAAATCTGGAGTTAGAAAGACTTGAGCTCCAATGTGACCTCAGATACTTGGTGTGTGTGATGCTGGGCAAGTCACTTCACCTCTCTCTGACTCAATTTTCTTATCTATATAATGTGGATAGAAATAGCCTTCCCCAAAGCAATTCTCTTCCCCAAACCCTCTCCATCCCTTTTTTCTATTCTTTCCGTGTTTGTCCTCTATTTAGCTTGCTTTGTTTATATTTGTTTAATTGTCTCCCCCATTAGATTGCAAACCCCTTGAGGGCAGGGACAGTCATTTGTCTCCTTTAGTTTGCTCAGCATTTTGTACCATACAGGCACTTAATTCATAAATGTTTATTGAATTCAATTGAATAGCACTTACTTCCCAGCTATGTTAAGTACAGTATAGACATTCATAAATGTTTAGTGAATTCAAATGAATAGCACCAACTTCCCAGATTTATTATGAAAATTAAATGAGATACTACAGAGCTTTGAAACCTTAAAGAAAAATACAACTACTAGTTATTATTATTGTGATTATTTTTTGTATTTCATTGGGCTGCTTCTCATGAACCCCATCTAGCTTTATGGTTTTTTAAATAATCCTCTGAGACAGACTGTTGTTTATGATCCTATATTTTTTTGATGAGCAAATCACATCTAGTCATCCATATCAGTGGATCAATCAGCATTATAACTGAGAGTTTGTGTTGGTCTACTTCACAGGCAAAGGGAAATTTACGCTTTGACCAAAGTGAGATGGGTATACTCTTGTTCAGTTTTTCAGATTGGCAGGAAACTTGAATTAATTACACTGTAGGATTTTGGCTAGTCTTCTGATGTTAGCAAACACTGGTAATGAGGTGGTGGCAATTATCCTCCCCATTCACCCTCACTCTATCCCTTACTCTCCCTTTCCTCTCACTAGTACTTTTCCCTTCCCTTATTTCCTTCTTACAGTTGTTCTCCATTGACTTTGAGGTTTGAACCTGAAGCTTATTGTCAAAATGAGATCCATTTTCTTTCTAGATCTCAATTGCCTTACATGTAAAAGGATGGGCTTGGACTAGATGATCCCCAAACTCCTTCTAGCTTTGATATTTTATGCTGCTATGACTCTGGTCTAATGGATAGGGATTTTATGAGATCTTTTAATACTCTGGCCTGTATTAAAGTAATACATCAAAGTTAGAGAGTAAGTTGTTGAAATAGATGGGCCTGGTGGACACTAAAATATAGGCCTGTTTTGTACTGGTAATTGAGAATTGGATCTTTGCTTGTAATTATGTAAGTGATGTATGAGTCAGAAGGGAATGCAATTCTCTTCCACAGCTCTATTGATGCTACAGTGCTGACACTGGAGGAAAAGAGCTTTGTTGTTAGGTATAACCTGTACACAAAGAATTGATGTAAACCATAATAACAGCACTATTTTACAAAGTCAATCTTATCTTCTTGGTGTTTTAGACAACAAATCCAATAATAAGTGACAATTACCTATCACTTTAAAGTTTACAAAGTGCTTTGTGTGCATTATTTAATTTGAACTCTCCAATGACTCTGTGATGTGGATACTACTATATTATTAACATTATTTTATATTTAAGGAAACTGATTTTCAGAGAGTTTAAATGACTTGCCCATAGTCACATAGCTAATAAGTAGGGAAGGCAGGATTTGAACCCAGGTCTTTCTTATTTCTTGGGCAGTTGGGTGGAAAAATGGACAGAGTAGTAGACTTGTCAGAAAGACTCATCTTTCTGAGTTCAAATTGACCTTAGACACTGACTAGGTGATCCTGGGTAAGTCATTTAACCCTATTTGCCTCAGTTTCTTCAACTATAAAATGAGCAAGAGAAGGAAATGGCAAACCACTCCAGGATCTTTGCCAAGAAAACTGCCAATGGGTCATGAAGAGTCAGTCATGATGGAAGAATGACTGAACAGCTTTCCTACTTCAGGTTTATCACTCTATCTTCTCTATTTAAGAGTCAGGTTGGGGGAGATCTAGGTTTGGAAACTCCCTCCTCCAAGTCAGATGGACAATTCATCTGCAATTTATATAATCTTAGTAAGTCGTTTTGTGCATAGGGAAGTTAAATTACTTGCCCATGGTCACTCAGCCAGCATAGTAACAAATAGGACTTAACTTCCCATTCACCCTCACTCTATCCCTTACTCTCCCTTTCCTCTCACTAGTACTTTTCCTTTCCTTTATTTTCTTCTTAAACCCCATTGACTTTGGGGTTTAAACCTGAAGCTAATTGTCAAAATGAGGTACATTCTCCCTTTCTAGATCTCAGTTGCCTTACATATAAAAGGATAGGGTTGGACTAGATAACCTGGCTCCAGGACACCAAGAACTTTCAGTCTTTCAAATCTATTGTATTAACCTGCTTGAAATATCTCTTTTAATTTGTTAGACTCAAATTGTTCAGACACTTAGAAAGAAAGCTCCAACAGGGGTTATCATAGATGACAAAATTATAACAGGTTACTGACAGAAACTGGAACAATGATGCCTCCCTAGGTACCATTGGATAAGAGAGAATATGAGGTCAGATGGATTACAGATATGATGCAACATGGTTCTTATGCTCTTTTGTTGTGTCCACTGTAGTCCTTAATCAGCAAGACTGAGGGGAAGTACAGTTTTTTTTTCCCTGACATTTCAGGAGTTCTAAAGTTCCCAGAATGCATATAACTCCTGAATTCTATCATTCTTCAATCTTTTTTTCCTATCTAGGTGAAAAAATCTGTATACTTCCCATCCATGCCCTTGCCAATAGTTTTCCTTGGAAGTAGATTTAAGTGTGAATTTTCTTTTTTAAAAAATATTTTATTATTTTTCCCAATTACATGTAAAAATGATTTTTAGTATTCGCTTTTTAAAAATTTTGAGTTCCAAATTCTCTAACAACCTCCTTCCCTTCCCTTCTCCCTGAGATGGTAAACAATTTGACATAATTAATACATATGCAATCTTGCAAAGCATATTTACATGTTGATTGTAAAAGAAGACACAGATCAAAAATAAAAACCCAAGTATGGAGTTTCTTAGTCTTCAACTCTAAGCCCAAGCTTCTGCCTCATCTTCTTGGAACTTGACTTCTTTTGGCTTCAATGTGCCTTATCCACTAGTTTGGTCTCGGTCCCTGTTTATCCTGGTCCTCTGAAGGATTTTAAGATACTCTCTCTGGGGAAAATTCTGCTTACCAATCATTTTCCTGATCCCCAACTGCACCTTGGATTAAATTTCTGTCAGGGATTTTCCAGGTTTCCATTTCTGACTGTCCTACCACATGTTTTAGCTAAACCCAGACACAACCCAGCCCAAATACCTTCCTGCTAAATTTTTAGCTCTTGCTGGATTTCTGCTGTTCTTGATCCATGTCAGTGTGTCTTATTCAGGACAACATCTATCTCTAAGAATCACATTTTCTGGAATAATAACCCCAGTGTGAATTATCTGAATATAGGGCTAAAGTAATTGGATCATGGTAAAGCTAATCTAATTTCTTTCTCTCTCTTAATGACTCACACTGGCTGTTACACAATGGAATAGTCTACAGAGATCACTGTTGATGGAGAAGATAGCTGGAGTTCTGATACTGATCTTGCCACAGTCTGTTTGATGTTTATTCTTAGGTGATGCCTCAAATTTTCTGAGATCTAAAGCAGTAATCTAAGTGATGAAATTTACCTTTTTCTCTGCTCTTCAATATGCCTAAAGGATTATCTGTCTAGAATTAGAAGGAATCTTAGAGGCCCTCAGTGATTATAGTACAACTCCTCATTTTACAGAAGAGGAAACTTAGACCCAGTAAAGTTTGGAATTTGCCCAAAGTCATATGGATTAGAGAAGTGATGGGAACCTATTTAGAATCCCAGTTCTGCTATGTGATACTCAGATGTTCTTGGATATATTCTTAATTTCTCTGGGCTTAATTTTCCTTATCTATAAAGTAAGGGGAGGGGAAGCTAATTGGAACAGTGGATAGAGTATCAGCTCTGAAGTCAGGAGGACCTGAGTTCAAATACAGCCTCAGATACTTAATAATTACCCAACTGTGTAACCTTGGACAAATCACTTAACCCCATTGTCTTGTAAAAATCAGGGAAACAAATAAAAAAAATAAAGTAAAAGGGTTAGACTAGAAGGTATCTGAAGTCCCCTCCTCCAGATCTCTGCCATCTATGGATATCTTAGAGCTGATTTGAAGACAGAATCTCTGATGCTGCTAAATAGATGAATCAGTTTTAGAAAGTATCAGAAAGTTATGGGAAGAAAATATAAATTCAAGCCAAGGATATTTTTAAAAATTCACTGGTGTAAAAAGAACCAGCAAAGGGAGTCAATCATGATACACATGACATAGAAGAATACATTAGGTCAGGGATCCTTGATGAATAGTTATATTTCAGTGGTACTTCTGTTTTCATTTGAATACTAGGGAAAACGATGATAAATTTTAGAGTAGGAAGAATATTGACTGTAGCAGTTTGTTATCATAAAATTTCATTAAAATGCAGGAGAATATTTGTAAATTTGGATGCACTGGAATTCGCTGGAACTTTAAATGATAGAAGTTTTAGAATTAACCCCACATTGTAATTTTCTGTTGTCACAAATATAGCTCCATCTGAATTTTGACTGTCATTGATTTGCATGTTATTGAATAGAACAATATATTTTTGCCTTGTATTTTTTTCACTGGCATGGGCATTCTTTTCTATAGTTTTCACCATTTAAGAAAGTTAAAATGTTGTTCACTACCACCCCCAACTTTATGAATGTGGACAGGAGGTAGAGGATTATTAGTTGCTATGACATTTCTTTCTCTGGGAATGTAATTTCTCTTCTAATATATTTCAAGCCCAGGTGTTGATGAAAGCAGGTGTCAGGTTTTAATCATCAGCATTTGTTTGCTTCATATGGCGTATTTCTATTTTGTGTCTCATGGTGTGGTGCTTCTTTTTCAGCTTTCTCCCAGTTTTTCTTCTTAAAAGAGTTATCTTCATCTTATGTCATAACTTCTTCACTACATGCTTTCTCAACACCTTCCATAAGGTCTCTGTCCTCTTTATCCTACTGAATTTTTTTGCTCAGTGATCATCATATCTATTAGACTGTTTTAAAATCCTCAACATCTGGGACCCTCTGTAGTTTTGAGATTGCTGATTTCTTTTCCTATTAGATGTTTTTTTGCTCACTGGCTTCAGAGGCACCACACTTATTAGTTCTCCTCCTACCTCTCTAATTACTTTTTTTAGGTTCCTCTCTAGTTTGCCAACCACTTTCCACTTTGCCAAGACTCTGTCTTCAGCTCATTTCTCTTTCTGTATTCACTCCATGGGATATCTTAATTACTCCTACAATTCAACTATCACCTTGATGAAGATGACATACAATCTATATCTATCTTCTGAGTTCCTTTTGGTCCGCACCTCTGATTACAAGAAATCTGCATTTCCTACCAGAACCACAAACTAGAATGTTTAAAACAAAGCTTCTTATCTTTTTTTCTGAGACAGTTGTCATTTACCCTATTTAACATGGTTTATAATCTCAGGGTTACACTTTATTCTTTTATCTCTGTCACTTTTCATTATTTGTAAATTGTTTAAGGTCTGCAAATTCTATCTCTACAACACATACATAGCCTTCTTTTGTCTTCATTCTCATCGACTCTATCATGATGTAGAACTTTATTACTGACTGGACTATACACCAATAATGGGTTTTCTTGTGGTCCCATTTTCTGACCCTCTTCTAATTTATCATTTATGTTGTGTGTTGCTCAGAACAATTTATCTTAGTCATAGATCTGGTCATGTCACTAACTCTTTCCAGAAATCTTCAAGCATTTAATATTTGCTGATAAGTGAAATTCAGATACCATTGCCCAATACATTTCAAATAAAGTTGTCCAATTTTGTGCCAAGATATTTTTTCTCCTTTAGCTCATTGTATTCCCTTCCATATTTTAGACAAACTGGAAAGCAACCTCTGGACACATCCTGTGTTTTCTCACCTCCAAGCATTTTTTGTTTTGTTTTGTTTTTTTTATAAGGCAGTGGGATTAAGTGACTTGCCCAAGGTCATACATCCAGGTAATTATTATGTATCTGAGACTGGATTTGAACTCAGGTCCTCTTGACTCCAGGGCCAGTACTTGATTATCCACTGAGCCACCTAGCTGCCCCTTACCTCCAAGCTTGTACTTACAACTCCTTATGCCTGAAATGTCCTCCCCCCCTCTCCCCTTTTCTTATTGAAATCCTGGCTATACTTTAAAGACTAACACAAAATTCATATGTTCAGGAAGCCTTTTTTGAGTTAGACCTTTCATTAATCTTAAAAAAAAACATCAAATGCACTTGCTTTGTTTCTGCATTGGTGTTTTGAATTTCCCACACCTCCCCTACAAACTTAAGACAGCATAATAGAGTGTATAAAGGGTTAGTCACTGTGCCAGGAAGAACTGGGTTCTAGTCCTGCTTCTGACATACTGGTGGTGTGACCCTGGGCAAGTTATTCAACCCCTTAGTGCTATAAGTATCTCTCTAAGACTGTAAGTTGTGGAGAAGGTACAACTTTGAGGATGTACCTCACTGAGAGTCTCCTAGATTGATAAACTCACAAATCTAAGTCCCTATCCCATATCCTTTAACTGTAAGTAGCTAGGGCTTTATATTTTATTTTAACTTCACATTTTCCCCAGTATCAAAACAGTGCCTTCCACATAAGAGCCTTAATAAATGTTTATTGAATTAAATTGTATCCTGGTTCTATCTAGCCTGTTTGTTTTCCCCATGCACTGTATCTACTTTAGGTTCAAACTGTCAAATTGGTTGTTTCTCTAAGATAAATGAAGAATCTGTGAAGGTGAATTTAACAACAAGAAATATGCATCAGAGCTAAGCTAGAGTGTTCCCTCAGGTCCTGGAAATATTATTTACATTCATATAGCTCCTGTAAAATCCCCCTAGTTATAAAAACGCTGGATACTGATTTTTTCAAAGCATTCATGCTGAGGGATGCATATTCAATGCCACAAATTGTTTGGTTGTTTTTGAGTCATGTTCAGCTCTTTATGATCCCCATTTGGGGTTTTCTTGGTGAAGATATTGGAGTGGTTTGCCATTTTTCTTTTCCAGTTCCTTTTACAGATGAAGAAAATGAGGCACAGTGTTGCATTACTAGCAAGTGTCAAGAGACAAGATTTGAACTGAGACTTCTGACAAGCCCTCTATTCACTGTGCTAAATAACTGCTCTTCAGCATCACAAAAGCTTGCTCTTAAGTATCTTCACCAACCAAAGGAGGGATCCAAGTACCCTATGCTAGTTCCCCCACCCTATGAAAGGTATTGATTAAGACAATCAGAATGGACCAGGGTTGGATTAATTTCTGAAGTCAGGATGGTGCCTTTCAAAAAGAGTTCAACCTTTCATTTATTCAGTGAGTTTACTGATTATCTACTATATGTAGAATACGTTACATGAAGGATTTAACCAAAATCTAAGGCATGATATTCAACCTTAAAGAGTAAACAATCTTACTGAGAAGACAATACATGAAATTAAAGACTCACATAATAAGGTATATATGACTGAGTCTTGTATCTGCTGACTATGCCATCATCAAATTCCAAAGTCTCATTGCATATGACGTTGCATTAATTGCTTTCCAAAGAGTTATGATCCTAGCCATGGTCCTTGTCCTTTAGGAGTTAAACATTTTAGACAGACACAGTGACACATATATCCAAAGTGAATAGAACCTGGATTGACAAAGCAGGGCTGAACTGCATGAAGTAACTGACAATGAGAGACCAGAAATAATCTAACTCATCTGGCAAACAAGAGGACAGTTAAAGAAAGACAGATACCAGGAGGAGAGAGCTCTATTTTTCTTTTTTTGAGGACTGAGGAGAAGACTTGACTGATTATGATGTCAAAAAATTTTGATTTGCTTCCAACTGTTAATGATTTGTGACTTTATATGTTGATCCCTCCCTCATGGAAGCAGACAGCAATCCTTGAATGCCTTAGTAGCTAACCTTTAAAACTGCCCTGTTCAAAATGAAATAAATCAATATGTGGTGGTCATACTTCCGTTGATAAAGGCCTCCAAACTGAGCTAGGCTTGTCTCTCAAAAACAAATACAATCCTTTTCTGGTTCCATAATTTACTAGAAACTTCAAGAATCTAATCTTTGCTGGTCTAGTCTTGGAGAGCTCAGGGTCACCCCTACATTATGAAGCACTGTGAGAGAACTTTAAATGAGGAATTTGCTTAGTGACTGTTGCAAATTATTTTATCTTTCTCTGACCAATATTCCATCATAAAAGGACATGTAGCATTTTTTAAAGAATTTATAACCATATTTTTCCATTCAGTTTCTTTGCCATAATTTCTAGTAATATTTTTTCCTCCTCCTTTATGGACAAGTCTTACATAATCCCATGCTAACACCTACAGGACTGAATCATAATTCATCTTGTAGATTTATAGCATACCCACAGGAAAAAAATGCCTTATGATGCAAACTTGTGGTTGAAATATAGCTCTCCTAAAATACCCCCTAACTAGGCAATGTGGTTTAGAGGTCAAAATTAGAAAAGAATCAGTTTAAACTGTTTTTCTTTGTTACTTAAATAATGAAACAAGTTAAAAGGATCAGGAAATGGCATTAGATTTAAGTCATTTATTCATAATGCTGTTTGAAATAAAATGTTTCCTTGTGTGGGAGGATTCATGCATTCTTAGCATACAGTGTCTGCCTGTCTGTCTCTCTCTCTCTCTGTCTCTGTCTGTCTGTCTCTCTCTCTGTCTCTCTCTCTGTCTCTGTCTGTCTGTCTCTCTCTCGCTCTCTCTCTCTCATTCTCTCTCTCTCTCTCTCTCTCTCTCCCTCCCTCCCTCCCTCTCTCCCTCCCTCTCTCCCTCCCTCCCCTGCTCTTTGAATACCAATAAAGCTATTTAAAATGCCTGCTTGCATTATTTTTTTTTGCATAAAATATCCCATTACTTAATTACTGCAGTTTGTCATCATAATATTTAAATCTCTTCCCCCAGATTCAAGCATGAATGAATGTCCCTAGTTTACTGGGAGGGGGCAAAACTTGTATCAGGAGTAGGTGACATGAACATTTGCCTGAAGTACCACATGGGAACTATAATGAAAGGCAATTTTTAATACTACTTTTTAAAATGTATTTTTAAAACCAGAAAACTGTGTTCTTGAGGGAACAGAGGTGTTATGTTGTAATAGATAATCATGTGCATTGCAATGGAGTTGCAAAATCAAATGGTACATGCAAGGTGACAACCCAAAGGGACAGTATTTTCAAATATTGTTCAAGTTGCACAAATTGAGTTTATGTGTTAGGATATTTATGTATTGTTGAAGGATGATGGTGGTGGAGGGGAATCACTGTAATTTTATATGTATCTGTAGCAGCTGAGCAGAGGGAGTACAGAATAAAAGAAAGGTGGCTGAAGAGCATGTTAGGTGGAGAATAGTAGTCACATCATTAGCATATTTCTGCCTCCCATCCAATAGTTACCATTGGGACATACAGGCAGAACATTTTTAGTCATTTTGGAAGACAATGACATTTTCCTACTCTCCCTTACAGATTTCCAAATTTTGAACTGAGCAAGATTAATTTAACATAATATGCAATTCTGGAGAGAAGTCACATAGAGCAATGGAAGGGAGATGTGAGTTCAAGTCTTAAATTTGATACATTAACTATGTTTTAAATAGCAGTCCTGTAATATCTCAATACTCCAGATAACTTAATAAGACTAAAAGTTATGGTCAAGGTGTTGGCCTGCACCAGTAGAGAGAATTTCTCTATTTGGGAATATTCTATTCCAGTGAAATCACAGTTCTAGTCTATTCTTATCCCTCAGTGCCTAGTCTCCTATTAGTTATTGATGAATTACTGATCTTCATTAGTAGAGGGAGCTTCCATCCTGGAAGCTCCCTATGCTGATAAATTATAGTTTCTGATGTTCAATTTTCTCTTCCCACCCCAAATCCAAGAGAGAATAAAACAAAGGGGAAAAAGCTATTTCTAATAATCACAGATACTAAAATTTGATAATCAGAGATTTTTTTCTTCAATTCAATTAAACAATTATTTAAATTCTTATGTGCTTGACACTGTGCTGACTGATGGAAATAAAAAGAGATAAAAGATTAGGATGAAAACAGCTTCTGTCTTTAAGGCAGTTTACAGTCTACTCTTGACTTATGACATAATATGGCTATATTATGCTTATAGAAACTGGAAGTCTCTAGGAAACTCTACTCCCCTTAATCCAGTGGAGCATATCTTCTCTGGAAATAAAGGTTGAGGGGGGGGGAGGAATTTAATATTTAAGTCCAGTTATCTCTTTGGGGAAATTAGGAATTGAGAAGAAATTAAAGGAGGAAAGTATCTTGTATAAATATATTTTGAGTTCCCCATCAAATGCTGATGAGGGAAGAAAAAGGCCGCTTTTAAATATAGAATAAAATTACAATCTTCTGAGATGGATTAAGTATGCTCCTGTTTGAAAACAGAGAGATTGACTGGTGGATCTCGCAGAGCCCTTCCTATTCATATCTATTATTTTATAATTATATGATCCCTCAATTTGATTTTCATCACTGAACAGTATTGGAAACTTATCAGTCAGTCTGGGAAGTGGCATTAATGATTTAATTGATGACATTCATCCATTAGTGTATATATGGAATTTGCATGAGGCTGGCAACCTGGAACAGTATTATTCACTGAATAAGAAATGTATATTTGTAGTAAAAAGAAAGCTTTCAGACCATAACTGAAGTATTTGTTTAAATTAGATGAAACTGGAATACTCTAGTTTAATTCAATACCCATTTACTATACCCATTTAGTATATGGTTTTTGAGAATTGTAAGGAAAAACACCATCTCTCCAACCTGGTAATGAGACTGTGAAATTAGCTGAGTTCATCTTCAGAGGACAGAAGATATCAACTGTCATTAGGTCTACAAAGGCATCAAAATTGGTATTTGGTAGAGAATGTATTGGGCTTACAAAGATCAATAAGACAATCCTGGGATGCTAGGTGGTGCATAGAAAATTGGCCCTGAAGTCAGGAATACCTGAGTTCAAATCCGGCCTCAGACACTTAATAATTACCTAGCTGTGTGGTTTTGGGCAAGCCTCTTTAACCCCATTGCCTCGTAAAAACAAAACAAAACAAAACAAACCCTAAAAAAAAAATAAGACAATCCCTACGTCCTAATATGGTAGTATAAGGACACTATAGTGTGGTAAGTTAGATGAATTATCTACTTCTTTATCTATTCCATCTATCTCTTTATTTTTTATCTATTTATATTGTTGTTCAGTTATTCTACTGGGTCTGACTCTTTACGACTTTCCATGGGGTTTCCTCAGCAAAAGATCCTCAAGCGGTTTGTCATTTCCTTTGTCAGTGGATTAAGGAAACAATGAATTGCTCTACATTACATAGCTAGTAAGTATCTGAGGCCACATTTGAACTTAGGTCTTCCTGATTCAGTGTTCTTTCTGCTAAGCCATCTAGTTTCCCCTCTTTTCCTATGCCTATACTTAATATTGTTCTCTATTTCTATAACTATAATGAAAATTAGAATATTGTGACTGAATGATGAGATCTAGACTGAATGGTTTAAAAAGGAAAGAGAGTTTTTCACCTGAAGGTGGGATAAAGGGGAAGAGGGAGGGTTTGGAATTGACTTCAAGAAGGAAGTGAACAACTTGGAGGGAATAATTTCAACAAATAGAAATGTGGAAGGAGTTCATTTTAAACATTGTAGACAACATGGAAAAGATTGAATGGTATTTTATTGTTTCTTGATTTCTCATGGACTCATTAACTTCTACTTGCCCAATTCTAATTTTTAAGGAATTTTTAAAGGGAAATTTTGTACTTACTTGTCTATTTAACTAATTACACTTTTTAAGGAGTTTTCTTCTTCAGTGAATTATTGTGCCTTTTATACTATTTGGCCAATTCTGTTTTTAAGGTGCTTTTCCTTCAGTATTTTTTCTGCTTCTTTTACCAAGTTGTTAATTCTCTTTTCATATTTTTCTTATATCACTCTCATTTATTTTTCCAATTTTGCTTCTACCACTTTTATATCTTGCTTTAACTGTTCCAGGAATTCCTGTTGGATATGGCTCTAATTAGCATATTTTTTAGACTTTTTTGGTAGCTGTTTTCACATTGTTGTCTTTTTCTAAGTTTATTTCTTCATCTTTTCTGTCACCATTGTAGCTTTTTATGATGAAGTTCTTTGTTGTTATAGTTTACTCATTTTTCCAACATATTTCTTGACTTTGAATTTCGTGTTAAGGTTGGGCTCTGCTCTCCTGGTATGAGGAGGTACTGTCCTAGGCTTTAGGCTTTTTTTTCCTATTGTTTCCAGAACTAGTTTTGGGGCTTTGCAAGTTTTTGGTTCTTCCATGATGGTGTGATGCTAGGAGAGGTATGGTCACTTACTTTCCTGGTTTGTACTCTGGTGTTTATCCAGAAAAGGTCCTCTTTGCTTTGTAACTATGACCTTGTGATAGACCAGAAGTGCTCGTCTCTGCTCTGGAACAGTGACCCAGAACTACACATGGGCAAAGGGACTCTATAATCTCTTTTTTCTGACCAGTTGTCTAACCCTCTTAACATTGCTGGGCTAAGGGCTTTTAAAACTGCTGCTGTTTTGGTGTCAGTGTATGTTGGACTTCAGACTTTCCTCTAATCAAGGATGATAGACTTCTCTTTCCCACCTCTTTAGTTTTATTAGTCTGAAAATATAGTTCAACTTAACCTTTTGTTGACTCTGCCACTCTAAAATTTGATTTGCAGTATTATTTTAAAGTTCTTTGGAGGGGAAATGTTAGGAGGGGTTTGATTAGGTCTGTACCCTAATCCACCATCTTGTTAATTAGTTCTTAGAGATGGGTTTGGATCATATAACTATCTTTTCAACCCTTAAAAATGTCTTAATTTGATTTCTATTGTTTACATGATATAATTCTCTGTCTCATTTAGAATCTGGAAGGTTGGATTGCTTTTGCTTGGATAAGGAACTACCTAGTTCCATTAGTACTACTAAATCATGAGCTTAGTGAGGGCACAGACAGTTATGTCTTATTTATCTCATTATTATCTTTAATGTCTAGTAGAATATCTCCTGCATAGTATTCAATAAAAATTTGTTAAATTGGACTTTGGTTTGGACCCACTAGGAATCTAGGACTTTTATATTAGAGTTCTTAGTCCCAGATCACATATAATTTTTAAAAAACTCAACAAATCACAGCATGACATTTTGGGTGATAAATCAAATCATTTAAATTTTTGTATTTTTTTCTTTGTTCTCAGGGACAGTGTGCACTTGTTTATCCCTTTCCTGGCTGCTGAAATGATCATGAATCTTCTCATGATTCCTTGTAAGTGGGAGGAATTCAAAGGTTAGATTTTATATTTTTAAAGGTGAAGTCATCCAGAATTTTTTCTATTTTCTATCAATATCTGAATTGCTTCAGTGCTTTAAAGAACTCTGTTTTCATCTGCATAGGTATATTCACCATCATCTGATTTAAAAGAGATTATTTAGTAATTAGGGTTAGATGTAACTGTAATTAAGCACTTTAAAAATTTTTTTAAATTTATTTTTATTTTTATTTAAGGCAATGGGGTTAAGTGACTTTCCCAGCTAGGCAATTATTAAGTGTCTGAGGTCAAATTTGAACTCAGGTCCTCCTGACTCCAGGGCCGGTGCTCTATTCACTGCACCATCTAGTTGCCCAATTAAGTCCCTTTAAAGCTATAAATGAAATAAATCAGTAGAAATGATAAACTAAAGGGTGAAACAGTGGCCAGGATGGCCATGAATTCATTTTGGCTGAACTTACTTCTCTGTACATTATTTAAAGGTAATACTTTTCTAAAAATGGTTAACGGATTGCACTAAATCCCAGTATTTCAGAATTGAATGGGACTTCTTGGCCAACACTTTATTCAAGCTAAATTCTCTGAACAATATCCCCAGAAACTAGTGATAATATTAATTCATCTTTTGAAGACTTTCAGTTATGGTTACGCAGGACCTCCTTAGTCAGCTGATTTCACTCTTTAAGAGCCATAATGTTAGGACATTTTTTCATACATTGAGACAATAGCTGCCTTTTTTGTAATATTTACCTAGTGCTCCAAGTTTAGTCCTATGGTGTCTTAAGCAGAATATATTTAATACATTTTCTACATGACAATGTTTCAAACTTGAAGACCATTACATACCTACTTCCCAAATCTTCTATTACTAAGGTTAAATATGTTGAGTTCCTTTAGCTGTGATTGTATGGGATAGTTCTGAATCTTTTCAGTGTTTGGGTTCCTTTCTAGTTGAACACTAGATTGACAGGGTTACTAGAGTGGCATATCATTGATAGCAAATTCCATGACTGGGATGAGGGAGTCACACATGCTGGTGAATGTGGCAGTCTCCAGGGTTGAAAGTGGGGCATTTCTCCCTAAGAAAGAAGGATTGAGATTTAAATGAGGATCCAAGTAAATACAAATCAAAGGTAAAGCCAAATGGAGAATGTATCTCCAGGGTTTACATACAAAGGACTGAGGTAGAAGATGGAAGCCTGTTTAAGGACTAGAAAATTTAAGCTTAAGAGGTTAGTACTGGATCAGAAGAATATCAGTGAGATGGTCATTTGAAATGATATTTCCATTTGACTTTTTGTGTTGTCATTCTGTTTATGACCTGATTTGCCCCCTCATGACTTATTTGGCCATGAGAATAAATCTCATCCTATATCCCAGAATGCTTTACTGAATTTTTAAGTCATGGCTTGGTGGAAGGTCTCTGCCAATTCTGGTACATTCAGGTTTTAAGTGTTCTCTCCTCAGGTCCATACTCCTTGTAGTTCAGTAGATATTGTTACCTCCATTAGTTGAAGGTATCTTTAACTACATGTTTCTCTTGACTATTTTTATTTAGTGAGTGTGTATATAAGAATTCAGATGGTCCATTTTGGAGTCAACAAAGGCAGATGGAACATGGGATAAATACAGTATGAGGAGGACTCATCAGTTAATGGAGTTTATTTCACTTTTTGCAAGTTTTCTCATTTGGGGTGTCTGCCTTCAAGCATATGATTTTGTATTGATTGGGACCGTGAAGGATGAGAATAAATTGGCAGCACTTAGAAAAGTTTGCTGATAGTCTCAATGGGTCTTTAACCTAAACATATAATTAACTATGGTATCTTGTTACACTTGCAGCTCCCAAGTATATCAATTGACCATGTAAAAGATATTGAACAAATCCTTAGAACTGCTACTATGTTGTGGAGGAGTACTACCTCCCAAATCTTGTGAAGATGAATAAACAGTAGTGAAAAGAGGTTCAGCAGACAATCAAATTTAACCCTTCTTCAGGTGAATATGTTGTATCCCCTTGTGTGCATTAATTAATGTGCCAAATTAATATTAGTAGATCAGTTATATATCTATATATCAGTAGCAGTAATGATTAATACTAGTAGACCAGATTGAATTTTAGTGACTATAAAGCTTATAATAGCTAAAAAAAGGTCTGTGGAGGTAGCTAGTCTATGAGGTACCCAATTTCAGTCATTGTAAGAGTACTTAAAATTTTATTTTGATTTTTAAGACCATCTCTCTTCATCTTGCCCGGTCTGGAACTACAATAGTCACTTATGGATCAGATTCTAATACTAATTGGCATGGAGGCTTTAACTTGTTTACTTTAGGGCTGGTTTGTTTCTTCTTAGGTTCTGGGAGGGGTCTTCTATTTTGGGGGCTCACAATATTGATTCTGGACTTAGTATACTTGATAGCCTTTAGCCCTACTTTATTTTAGCACTTCCAAACTCAATGAATTCACCAGCCTCAATTTACTTAGAAGAACTAAATGCATGTACCAACTTGGCTAGCAGCAAAAATCCTTATGCAGTTAGCAATGTAATCTACTGAAAAATAATGACCAGTGAAAATTGAACTGATGGATTCTTCAAGTATCTTCACATGATGGTGTCTGTGTATGATGGTAAGTAATTGAGGGAGAAAAGTTGAAGAGAAACATGAAGAATTGTGTCAGAAGTGTTAAACTTATTGTTGAACTGAAAAAAAAACCCCAAAAAAGACCAGTTTGAGGATTGTTGGAAAACTAGGGGGGAAAAATCAAAATGTAGATAAGAGAAAAAAATGAAATGATGATAACAGATCACAGGAAGGAAGCAGAGACATTCGGTTCTTATTTAGCTTCTATTTCATTTTAAATCCCAAGTAGAAAGTTCTTTCTAGGATCACAAGAAGAAGGTCAGCAAGCAAGTTCACTGGTTCTTTCAGTGCACTTCATGTGGGGCTGGTGTCTTGAATTCAATGGGAAACCTAGGTACTCTCTTGCCAACACTTCACTCATCTTCAGTTTAAACTCTTAGCATAATTAGAATAGTACATAAGGAACATAATAGAAGGGTATAGATGAAAGGCAAGATCAATTAGAGTTTTACAGTATGATTTAATGTGAAAAGTGTTAGCTTTGGATTAAGTGGACCTGAATTTTAACCCTTTTCCTATATATACTACTTATATGAACTTAGATAAGTTGTTTGTTGCTTTGGCATCATCTTTTTGGGTAAATCTGTGCTTCCATCTTTTATATAAGTTTAAAAAATGAATTTGGTTAATGGAATTTCCTATGCATTCCACTTTTCTTGAATTTCTATCTACTAATTTTTAGCACTACCTATGTATTTATACTTTATGTATTTGTGAATTGGTGGCCATGATTTTCATTGCTGCTCATCCTCATGGCTACCCCTTTCTTCTCCTAGGTATGATTTGTTTTAGTTACTATTATTCATTTTTCCCATGTGATACCCACTATTCTTTGTGATATTTGGTCTGATCAATATATAGATATATGTATGTATGTATGTATATATATGTATATATGTATATATATGTTTAGTTAGTTTTCTTGTTTCTCACATGTTTTCAAAATTCCCTCTTCCTCCCTCTCCCCGGAATCTCAATCAGATTTAAAAGTTTCACAAAATTGCATTACTTGAAATCTGGAAGCGATCTCAGCAACTCTTTCTCTCTAGTTCAAGTTGTATGTGAATAGAATCTCCATAACGGCATATTGAACAAGTGTCATCAGGATTCTGATTGAATACATCTAAGGAGGAACCCATTACTTTTCAAGGTAACCCATTCCACTTCTGGACATTGCTAATTGTTAGGAAGATTTTTTTTTAATAGCAAGTCTAAATTTTCCTTTTTTTTTGTAACTTCTACTCATTGCCCAGGTTCTACTTTTTGAGTCAAACAGAACAAATCTTATCCATCTTCCACTTGTGATCCCTCTATATATTTGAAAAGCTAACATGCCATCTTTGACTCATTTATTCTCTTATTAAGCGTGCCCAATTCGTACAACCAATTGTCAAATGTCATGAAATAAAGGTTCCTAACCATCCTGGTCATCCTTCTCTGGAAACCCTCTACCTTACCAATGATCTTTTAAAACCATGCCACTTAGAAATCAGTATAATACTTCAGATGAAGTATGATCAGGGCAGAATATAGGGGACTATCAATTACATATTCTTGGAATCTATTTCATTTGTCTTTTTTTTGGCTGCTAACTCATATTGAACTTACAGTTCATGAAAACCCCAAGACTGATTTCAGTGTTGCTGCTATCTATCCATTTCTCCCTTATTTCATCATTTGTGAATTTTCTTTTTGCACCCAAATGTAAGTCATTTAAGCTTATTGAATTTTATTCAAAATATTTTATAGACCTTAATTAAATGTGATTTGCCTCTGGCCATATTGCAAATTGCGATCCAGACATCCTAATCTCTATATGAGGTACCATGTTCCTAACCAGTTATTTACCATCTAAATTCACATTTATATTCTGTAATTCCTAAAAAAAATTTGGCCACAGTGATGAAAATACAATTTATTCAGGCATTTTCTTGATAGAACTTCATAATTTCTAGCAATATGCCTTAGATTCATTCTAGAGGTGACATCATTTGTCTCCAAATGACTTACTAGAAGTTGGTAGTTGTCATCTGTTAATTAATCTCAGGGGATTGCTACCTTCAGACTAGTCATTGTGGGAAGACAACCAATGTCTCTGTTCATATGAGTTTGACCCATGATCTCCTCAGTACCTATGAGCAGAAAATTGTCAACCATCATTATTTTCTCTCTCATTATTTGATTAGTATAGGATAGTCTTCCCCCTTGTAGCTACAAGGGGAAGTGGCTCCAAGTGCTTTGGTAGAAAGCAAAGCAAGTATCCTTCAGTGCATCTAACATTAATTTTTTCTGGGAGAGTTCAGCTACATTTCTATGGAAAACAACTCTTCCCTATGAAGTAGCTACAGAATGGTCTTCCATAACTTCCATTTCTTTTTCCATTCTCCTGACACAATTGAGAATATTCCTCTGCCTCGGATCCTTTTTTCTTGTTTTCCTTTACAAACATCTTTTTCTTTCAAGGAATGTTTCAATCTTCTTGATTATCTGGAGAGTAGAGACTTTACTCTTGTCCTTCCATCTTTTCTTCACATAGGTAAATCTAAATTTTGTACATATTTCTATTGATTTGCACTAGCAGAAATACAAGCAAAATTAGATTTCTGTAGTTCACTGAAAAATCCTTCTTTCTCTATACTTGCAGGAACTGATTTCCTCAGTTTGTTTGTTTCTTTAGTCACATGTGTGTCAGATAACATTTGTCTCCTATGGTTCTGAGTTCATTTCTGTAGAGGGTATTTTCAGGTACTTTATACAATTTAGGTTCCCATATTTGTGTGAAATGGGGAACTTTTGACATCAATTTGGGTAAAATTCTCTTACAATACTAAAAGATCCTGATGCTAGGAAAGATTGAAGGAAAGAGGGAATGGGGACAGCAGAGACTGAGATGGATAGTGTTGTTCCAACATGGGTACATAGTTCCAACATGAATTTGGAAGACTTTGAGAGATAGTGGAGGGGTGGCTAGGTGGCGCAATGGATAGAGCACTGGCCCTGGAGTCAGGGGTACCTGAGTTCAAATCTGGATTCAGACACTTAATAATTACCTAGCTATGTGGCCTTGGGCAAGCCACTTAACTGAATTTGCCTTGCAAAAAAACACCTAAAAATAAAAAGAGATAGTGGAAGATAGAATGACCTGATGGGTTGTGGTCCAAGAAGTCATGAAGAATTGGACATGAATGACTGAAAAATGGAATGGTAAAAACATTTAAGTGGAATTGAAAAGGAAATATAAGACATTTTTGATAGTGGCTATAGGACATCTAGTTTGTTCCAGGTTAAGGTAATGTAAAAACTGTAGAAGAGTGTCATAGATTTTATTTATATTTATATCAAATTTTTAAAAAGTCCTCAGAAGACATCTAGAGGAAACTACTAATTCATATGGAATTAGGTAAACCTCTATTTTTCAAATATCTTTTATTCTAGACTTCTCCAACTGGATTTACATGAAAGATCTTTTGAAATCTCCTCCCAAATTAGAATTTTCATGAGTGAATTTGGAAACCACCAACTTGAATAGCAAATGAATAAAAGTTAAAAAAATAAAGCATAAGCTGTCTTTTTGAGGAGAGGCATCTGGAAGCCCGTACTCCTAAGGGACAAGGAGAGGCAGAACATCTTATTCCCTCACAGCTGGGTTGCCCTCCTGTGCCTGCTAGGAAGGAGGGTTGGTGCTACTTATGGATAGTGTTTAATAGAGATTATACACACAGGGCTTGACCTCCACAAAATCTTGATATAGACTTGCCCTACAAATTGGAAAGAGATGCAGGAATGTGTTTTGAGTTAATAAGGTTGGAAAGTGAAAACATAATCTAATATCAGACCAGGGAACTACAAAGCATATCAATTTGCTCTGCAGGGTGCAATTTGTACTTTTTTTTTTTGCAAGGCCATAGTGTTAAGTGACCTGCCCATGGTCACAGAGTTAATGAGTATCAAGTCACTGAGGCTGGACTTGAACTCAGGTCCTCCTGACTCCACAGTCAGTACATTATCTACTGTGCCACCTAGCTGCCCAACAATCTGTATTTTTAACTTTGTGAGGTTTAGCATAAAAATTCAATAGTCTATTTCTTCATTATGCCTCTGTTTTTCAAAAAGTAGTAAAGCAGCTTCTTTTTCCCTCTAATGATGACCATCCGTCAGGTCATCATTATAATAAATCCATTTATTGAGTGTCTGATATGGAGATATACTGTGATAAGTTCTGGGATTATAGAATATAATCAGAGAATATTTTAATGGAGATCATCTAGTTCATCACTTTATTTTTTACAAATCAATCTACAAGCATTTATTTTGAACTTACTATGTGCCAAGCCCTTTATGTTAAGTGCTAGGAATACAAAGACAAAAGTGAAACAGCTTCAAACAATATTTGTTTGAATAGGTGTGTGTGTGTGTGTGTGTGTGTGTGTGTGTGTATAGTTGGATATATACATATATACATGTGTGTGTAGTTATATATTATATACAGGATATATAAAGATGAATATAAGATAATTTAAAGAAGGAAGATACTAGCAGGTCAGGGGATCAGGAATCAGGTAGTGATCATTAAAAGTAGGGACAATTCAGGCAAGCATCAAGATATGAGACAAAAGTTGAGTCTTGAAAGACAAAAATATACAATGATGGTAGAGAGAGCATTTCAGATAGAGAGAAAGACTGAGGGGCTAGAATATGCATGTCATGAGAGACAAGTTAGTCTTGTGGAGGGTCAGTTAATATCTTGAACTTTATCTTGTGGGCACTGAGGAACCACCAAGAGGTTTTAAGTAGAAGAAAGTTAGAATTGAAGAAGATTGATATGGCAATAGAATGTATGTTTACTGGTGGGAGAGACTGTAGTCAAAAAAACCTACAAAGAGACTGTTTCAAAAAGTCTAGCCTTGAGATGATGAATGAATAAATGAAAAAGCATTAATTAAATGCTTACTATATTAGCACCGTGCAAACTGCTGGGGAGAAGGGAAAAAAAGGATCTACAACCTCATATGTTCAAAATACACTCACTCTAATTGGGGGAGATAACACATAAAAGAAAGTTCAATCAATTGAAGAGGAGATAGAAAAGTCTTAGAGTCTCTTTGATTCAATCTGTACCTTGAATAACAATACTCTTTCCTGATATCACTGAGAAGTGGTCAGTAAGCCTTGGAATGAAGACCTCTAATGAGTTCCAGTGAGAAATTTAGTATCTCTAGCTCTCTCATTTGAATTGTTAGAAAATTTAACTTTATAAGAAAGCCAATTTTTTCTCCTCCATTGAATTATACCTATTTTTTAGAGTCCTACCCTGTGTGGGCCAAGGGGAACAAGTCTCATTATTTTTTCACAGAATCTCCTATCAAATAATTAAGCACAATAACCATGTCTCCCTTAACCCATTTCTTTTTCATTCTAAACATTCTAAGCTCTTCAGTTAATGCATAAAAAGGTTAATCTTAAAACCTTTCATCCTTCTGGACACCCTTCCTTGAATGTTTTCCAGATTATCTAAACCCTTCCTAAAACATAGCAAGACATTTTTAACCTGGAGAAAACTTTGGGTGGGTGGGGGGGGGGGAGGAGTTGAGCAATGGTCAAAAAGTCAAAATTGGAATAGGCACCCTCATGAGACATGTAGTGGTCTCCCCTTCATAGGTAGTCTTTAAGTAAAGGAAGACCATGTGTGGCTTATACTTGTACAAGTATAAGCTGAAGTCAATTTTCTCTGAGATGTCTTTCAACTTTCAGTGTCTGTGATTTCTCATTCTTTGAAGTGCTGCATTTATGAACTCTACTTCAGATTTTTCCACTTAGTCATAGATTCAAATCACATTTTTTAATCTATCTCTTGTTAGCCTTTCTTTTCTCTTTTGATTAAGAACATTGTAATGTAATCCTATCTTCTACAGGAAACCTTTCCTAACAACTCTTAACTCTAATGCCTTCCCTCTTTTAATTATTTCCTACTTATCTTGTGTATAGCTTGTTCATATTTCTTTGCTTATCGTCCCCCCGCCCCAATTAGATTGTGAACTACTTGAGTGCAGGAACAACTATCTTTTGTCTCCTTATCCCTTAGTATAGCAGGTGCTTATGTTTACTGACTGACTATTGAATCAAGTTACCTTAGCCTTTTGACATCAGGTATTTTCTCATCCTTCAGACTATCCTGTATATTGCTGACAAGCTAATCTTCAGCACTCTCTCATCCAAATCCAAGTCACTTGCATGTCATGAACTCATCTCCCTGATGTGATAATCCTCTTCAAGAATGGACAACAACAAATAACAACAATCTTGCTAAAACACTTTCATAACATGGATTTTTGATTATCAACCCACAGGGGTTGAGTCAAAATTGAGTTTGATCTGTGGATCCAGGTTTTGTATACACATTTTTCCCTTGGAGAGATAGTTGTTAAACATTCATTAGCACACCTCTATTTTTCAGTTTAAATTCTACTTTATCTCTGAGAGTAAAACTTCACTGAAGTGAAACTGGAATTCTAACTTTAGATTGAGGGAGGGCAGCTTCAAGGTTTTTTACTCCAACTAACTTGCCTTTTTGAATCAATTTCTTCCCATACTTTAATAAATAGATAAATTCCTTGGCAACAGAGGTGGTTCTTTTACCTTAATTATGTAAGGAGGAGTAATTAAACCATCTTAAGCCTAGAACCTTTCTTCTCCTTTTGTTGGTAATAATTGATCAAACTTATATATGGAACTTTAAGTCTCACAAACACTTTCCCCATAATGACATGGTGAAGTAGGTTCTGAAAATAATATTGTACCCATTTTATAAATGAGAGAACTATGGTTAGAAAGATTAAATGATTTACCCAAGGTCATCCAGTTGGTTAGTAGTGTCAGAGCCAGAATTTGAGCCTAGCTCTTTTAGATACAAGACCAATACTTTCCCCTTTACATCATGCAATTTCTTCTTCTTCTTCTTCTTCTTCTTCTTCTTCTTCTTCTTCTTCTTCTTCTTCTTCTTCTTCTTTCTTCTTCTTTGGGTTTTGCAAGGCAAATGGGGTTAAGTGGCTTGCCCAAGGCCACACAGTTAGGTAATTATTAAATGTCTGAGGTGGGATTTGAACTCAGGTACTTCTGATTCCAGGACCAGTGCTTTATCCACTGCGCCACCTAGCCAGCCCTACATTGTGCAATTTCAAAAAAAAAAATGAAAGTACTTGTTTTTCATTTTTTATATGTTTTATTTACCCGATCTTGATTGACAGCCGTTGATGATGACTTTGCTAATTTAGCTTGCAAAGTTTAGTTTTCATCCTAAAGTCAGAGCACAGCTCTCCTTCACTTTTTGGTTTTCCCATTTGTTTGTGATTTTCCTTTCTTTGTGAGGAAAATATTATATACTAAGGTAAGGAATAGTACTACTAAAATTAAATTGAGGAATTGTGACACATGGTCTACTATAAAATGTCTGTGTTTACTAGAAACGGCAATTATTGCAATCTTCCCCATGTAATCCTCAGGCTTACAGTTAATTGACTTTCTGAGGAAAGAAACAGTAGCTAAACTTCAAATGGTCCTTTGTATAATATATATATATATATATATATATAATGATTTTTGATAGAAACTTATAGAAAGAAATAGAGAAGGAATGAAAGAGAGTGGGAAAATACATAGATAAAGTGATTTATCTATTGCAATAATAATAGCAAATTAAAATTGCTTTAGCTGGAAGTTATAACATGAAAATGACTTTTGTGTTTTTCTTGAACTTTATTTGAATACATCCCAATGCAACTTTACTTTCTGAAAGATAAGATTAGTTTGATTTAAAAATATTTTTGAAGTTTATTCTCCTCATAGCATGTTAGGAATAGAAAGAGCATGGGACTTGGAAGCTTGGGCTTGGGCTTAAATTCTGTTTTTGCTTCTTTATTATTTGTGTGACTTTATGCAAATCATCTAACCTCTCTGGACCTCGGTTTCCATTTCATTATTATCTTCTCTGTGAAGCCTCTCTGATACACTGAGTGGTCAATGCTTTCTTCTTCCTTGAATTGTCTTGTATTTTAAAGATTGTCCCAGAAGATGGTGCAGCTTAAAGTTTTTAAAACTTAACTATACAAATAGTTTTGAGATGTATTTTATTTATTTGTGTGCATGTTCTATTTACTGACCTACTCCTCAATAAGTTGTAAAATACTTGAGGGAATCTTTTTTTTTGTCTTCATAACCTAACGTTAAGTGCTTTGTATTACTGATGTTTAGTAAATATTTTTAATTGAATCAATTCTCTACAATGAAGGGTTAGACTACACATATGAACAATTCATTTCAACAATCAGTCAATTAATCAACAATCATCTACTAAGCACTAGGCACTGGTGATGGATAATGAGCAATGAAGAGCTGGGCCTGTGGTACACATATTCCAGGTACTAGGTTAGGTGCTGGGTACACAAAAATAAAATCAAAAGAATTAAATACTCATATATTTTGTAAATCATTGAGAATGAAGACCATATCGAAGTCCCTTCATATTTTAATTTTTATTATTATTCTATAGTTTATGAAACTCAGACTGATTTTGCATTTCAGGAGAACTGACTTTTTTCAAAATTGTGGGAAGTCCCTCAAATGATTACGAGAACTCAAAGGTAGTTCAGATAGCTATAAATGCATAAAGGCTCTATTTTAATTTGTATTTTTCAGGAAGAATAATGCAGTCCTCCCCCACCCCATTCTGTTCCCCACTCCTTCTATTCTCAATAGCCATTCTGGTTTAGTTTTCTCTTTTGGAATTTAGTGTTTTCGGAGAAGAGTCTGATGCTTTGAGAGATGGAAAAATCAGTTCAATTATTAATTTCTAGCTCATTTAGATCCTTTTTGTGAACACTATTCCTGTTTCTATGTCTCTTTTTAAACCACAGCCCCTGTCTCATTTTGGGAGACAGTTTAGGAGCAAGATTTGAGAATCTGAATATATATGTATATGCATGTATATTCACAATACATATCTACACACATACATATAGACATATACCTATATACATATACTTACCTAGGCATGTATATATATATATAAACATGCATATGTTTGCATATATATATACATATATATATGTATATATATATATATATATGTATATATATATATATATGAAAGAAGGAAGAGGAGGAGGAAGGAAAAAAGAAGAAAAAGGAAGACACATTTCTTACTGGATTTAGCTAATGGATTTGAGATGTGAAAATTACTTTATGTTTGCTGTTGGAACCTTCCTGTGCTAACATCTTTGACTAAGAACTGACTAAGCATATCATATTTAATTAGGCTTAGCAAATAGCTAATAAAAGGAGAGGAGACTGGAAGACCATTTAAGTCCTATATAATCCACCATAGCAACATTGAGTAATCACTCTCTTCACCAATGAGAAGAATGCAAATGTTTAAGATTTGAATTTGTTACATTCATTTGATTCACTATCAATAATATAATAATTGTAATTTTCTGTAGGTTTAAGATTGAGAAAGGCTTTCAGCACATCATGTGTAATGTTCACCAGGGATGTTGTAAGAGGTGAATCATGTTTCTACTGCAGGCTTATTTAGGCAAATTTGTTTCTAGCTTTGTGAGTCTAAAATTCTTAGACATATCTTCTCCTTTTCTTTTTTTTCTGTTCTTTATTGAGCCAATATCTGAAATATTCTTGATATTACCCATCTAGAGATAAAGTGATATTTCATTTGTACTTATTTATTTATGTACATACATGTTCCTATGTCTAGCCTACATAACTACAAACCAAGGAAGGAACAACTGCCACTCCCAGGATAGGCTAGTCACTTGATTGAAGCATCAAGGCTCCCTGAAGTAAAGACAGAAGTCTGTATATGATAGACAAGTCAAATCACCACCTCCACCATCACCACCATCTTGACCAACATCTCACTTCTGGCACTAATGGAAGAGCGTGGAAATAGCAATTTTTTTTCTAGCCCCGGGCACATAGCCATCATCTTGGGAAATAATCCTTATGAACAGGCAGCCTGACAACTGTTCTTGTAGGTGATACAGACACTGCTAATGAAGATGGAGAAAAGAAAATTCTTGCCACCAACATCCTTTGTATTGTTGAATGGTTCAAGGTTAGAAATGGATAGGATTTTTCCCCCTCAATTTAAATGACAGCTAGAGGAATTAACATCTACTTTACCACCACACTCTAAAGATCTTTGGACTTTTACATTTGACTTGAAGCTAGAACTATTTGTGTTATCTTCCCTGTTAGAATATGAATATCTTGAGAACAGGGACTATCTTACTTTTCTATTTTTATTCCCAGAATTTAGTGCAATATTTTACACATAGCACTTAATAATTGCTTATAAAATTCAGCCATTCATTCTTTTTTCTTTTTTTCTTAAAGATTTTATTTATTTTGAGTTTTACAATTTTTCCCCATCTTGCTTCCCCCCCACACAGAAAGCAATTTGTCAGTCTTTACATTGTTTCCATGTTGTACATTGATCCAAATTGAGTGTGATGAGAGAGAAATCATATCCTTAAGGAAGAAACAAAAAGAACAAGATCAGACAATAAGATATCAGTTTTTTCCCTAAATTAAAGGGAATAGTCCTTGGACTTTGTTCATACTCCACGGTTCTTTATCTGGATACAGATGCTATTCTCCATTGCAAATTGTCCCAGATTGTTGCATTGATGGAATGAGTGAGGCCATCAAGGTTGATTATCGCTCCCATGTTGCTGTTAGGGTGTATAGTGTTTTTCTGATTCTGCTCATCTCACTCAGCATCAGTTCATGCAAATCCCTCCAGGCTTCCCTGAAATCCCATCCCTCCTGGTTTCTAATAGAACAATAGTGTTCCATTACACACCTATACCACAGTTTGCTAAGCCATTCCCCAGTTGAAGGACATTTACTTGATTTCTAATTATTTGCCACCACAAACAGGGCTGCTATGAATATTTTTGTACAAGTGATGTGTTTACCCTTTATCATCGTCTCTTTAGGATATATACCCAGTAGTGGTATTACTGGATCAAAGGGTATGCACATTGTTGTTGCCATTTGGGCATAGTTCCAAATTTCTCTCCAGAAAGGTAGGATGAGTTCATAGCTCCACCAACAATGTATTAGTGTCCCAGATTTCCCACAACCCTCCCAACAATGATCATTATCCTTTCTGGTCATATTGGCCAGTCTGAGAGGTGTGAGGTGGTACCTCAGAGAAGCTTTAATTTACATTTCTCTAATAAGTAATGATTTAGAGCTATTTTTCATATGACTATGGATTGTTTTGATCTCCTCATCTGTAAATTGCCTTTGCATATCCTTTGGCCATTTGTCAATTGGGGAATCAGTCATTCTTTTAGTACAATATAAGCTCTTTGAAGTCAGGGACTGTTTCATATTCATCTTTGTGTCCTTAGCATCTCACATTGGCCTGATACATAATAGGTACTTAATGAGGCTATACTGATTACTTTTGAGTAGCATTTAAAATAAAGAAAGATAGATTTAGTGATGTTTAAATTATTGTCATATATCAAATTGCCTTTTTAGGTTAATTACTGACTTTATTGTTATAGTAAATACAAAATTCCATTTTGATTTATTTTTCTGGAAGAATAATGCAGTGTCAGTTAGATATCTTGTCATCCAATAACTGCATTTAGACAATTGAATGACTTGGCTTTACCTTGGGAAACTTTAGAGGATTCTAGGTGAATAAATTTTTCTAAATTCAGGAAAATTTGAAAGATTCCCTGAGGTAGAGGACAATCATCTTGTTTTTTTTTAGATTTTTCAAGGCTATGGGGTTAAATGGCTTGCCCAAGGCCACACAGCTAGGTAATTATTAAGTGTCTGAAGCCAGATTTGAACTCAGGTACTCCTGACTCCAAGGCCAGTGCTCTATCCATTGCACCATCTAGCTGCCCCAAGGACAATCATCTTAAACATCTAAAATATTTCACATTAAATTAAAGAATTCTTACTTACATATATACATACATAACATACATATGGATACACACGCACACACACACAGACACACACACACATTTTTTAACATTTCAGGATTTTATAAATACTCTATCATAATGTAGATTAGTGAAATAAGTATTTAGGACAATTCATCAAAGAAAGTAGCATTTCAATTTGAAAAAGCTTTTTGTGTTAGAAAGTTTTATTACATATATTCATATATACATATATGGATGTATACTTAAATATATATGTATGTATATATGTATGTATACACACACACAAATGTGCAGATAGGCATAATAGTTTCAAGTTACCATAAATTGATAAGCAAACACAGTATGGCTTACATTGGTGGACTTACAAAGCAGCAGAAGTGATTTAGAGCAACTTCAAATTCTGATAGATTTGCTTCAAAGAAAGAATAATCCCACTTTCCTAGGTTTTTTCCTACAAAGTTAAAGGGGCTCTTGCCTTTGCAAGGGGAAAATTATTTTTATGCCCTGTCATATATTTACTCTTATCAACTTTGCAGCCTTCTTTGCCTGGGAAGACTTAACCTCAGTGAAGTTTTTTTTTTTAACCCTCTCTGCTCCCAAGGTCTTCTTTGCTTATCATCCTGGAATCTGGTTATATCTGGAGCCACCTGACTTCCTTAAACATTCTGGGTAAGTTCAAGTCTTTCTTGTTTTTTTTAATCATTTCTATTTTCCCTCTAACTTTCCACATCCATTGATATACATGCTTTCTAAACCACTCATCCATAATTCAGCACTCCATTCTCATTTCTGATTGATCTAGTAATAGAAATTAATTTGTTTTATTTTTTATTTTATTTTATTTTAATTTGTTTTATTTTATTATTTTTTAGGTTTGCAAGGCAAATGGGGCTAAGTGGCTTGCCCAAGGCCACAAACAGATAGGTAATTATTAACTATCTGAGGTTGGATTTGAACTTAGGTACTCCTGACTCTAGGGCTGGTGCTCTATACACTGCACCACCTAGCTGCCCCAGAAATTAATATTTTAAATCATTACAATTATGGGCTGAAAAAATAATCACAACAGCAACATTAGGTCTTTCATTCAAGGATTAGGGAGTTGGAATCCACATGGAAAAAATATGCAAAGATTTTCTGTGGTGGATTTAGTCACTCAATTTGTATGATGAATTGCTGTGTAAGAGTTTAGTCTATACAAGTGCCTTTCTCAATAAAATATAATATAATCTTTCTGTAACTGGAAGTATCCTTTAGGTTAACTGTTGGTATGCTCATCTTTTTAATGAATGGGGAAAAGTAAATTTAATTAACCCTTATGAAATTTTAAAAACCAAGGTTTTTCAGACTGAATGTCACATTCTTTTTCTAATAACATAACAATTGTCTTGTTTCCTTTTCCTCCCCATTAACTATCCTTCCATCAGCTTCTGATATTCCAATGATTTTGTAATCTCTTGCTATAAGATACAGCATCCTTTGGAATTTCCACAAAAGAGACTACATGGCAGTTTTTATTTGTAGATAGAACAATCCTTGTCTGAGGGCTAAAAATCACAAAATTTCAAAACAAATAAATCAGGAAAGGACCTTAGTAATTATGGTTTGACAATCCCAAATTGATCTTCATAAGTCTCTTTCTCTTTCATCAGGCATAGATGATTTTTCCTAAAGGAAATATAGGAAATAACCTTTGTTATTCCTTGATATATTAAAGTGCACATACATATACAACTAATAATAACCATGGAAAATCCCCCCTTTTATTATCTACTATGTCCAGATTCCTATTTTTCATGGTGCTGACATCAGGGAGTGAGGTCACACATGAATGAATGAATATCTTTTGCCTTGACATTTTTTTGACTGACTCATCCTTTGTTAGGAAAAATATTTTTAACATTCATTTCTTTTTAAAATTTGAGTTCCAAATTTTCTCCCATACTTTCATCTCTTCTGCTACCATCTGAAAAGGCAAGCAAGTAATATCAATTATAAATGTGAAATCATGTAAAATATATTTCCATATTAGTCATATTGCAACAAAAAATAAAAAAAAGCAAAAAAAAATTTGTTTCAGTTTGCACTGAATTCACAAGTTTTCTGATGGTGGATAGTATTTTTGAGTCCTTTGTTATTGTCTTTGATCATTGTATTGATCAGGATAGCCAAGCTGGATCAGGGATATCAGGATATTATAGTTGATCATCATTACAAAATTGTTATTATTATACACAATTATCTCTTGGTCCTTCTCACTTTGCTCTGCAGTAGTTCATATATGTCTTGTCATGTTTTCCTGAAACCATTCCCTTGAAATTTCGTACATATCCCTTTGATTTCCAGTACTTTGCCACAACCAAAAGACATACTATAAATACTATAAATATTTGACATTTATATTCTTTTCCTTTTTCTTTGATCTCTTTTTTATATAGACCCAATAGTGGTATTGCTGGCTCAAAGGGATGCACAGTTTTATAGCCCTTTGGACATAGTTCCAAAATGTTCTCCAGAATGGCTGGATCAGTCCACTAATGCCCTTCCCCCGCCCCATCCCCTTAGTGGTACCTCAGAGTTGGTCTAATTTGTCTTCTTTTAATCAATAGTGATTCAGAACATTTTTTCATAATTATATATGGCTTTGATTTCCTCTTCTGAAAACAGCCTGTTTATATTCTTTAATAATTTATAAATTGTGGGGTGGCTAGGTGGCTCAGTGGATAGAGCACCGGCCCTGGAGTCAGGAGTACCTCAGTTCAAATTTGACCTCAGACACTTAATAATTACCTAGTGTGTGGTCTTGGGCAAACCACTTAACCCCATTTGCCTTGCAAAAAAAAACTAGAAAAAAACCCAATTTATCAATTGGGAAATGTTTCACGTTGTAATAAATTTGACCCTATTTTCTAGATATTTAGGAGAAAAATTTTCCCAGACAAAAGTTGCTATAAATTTTTTTGATATTACTTCATAATCTATACCTTTTAGCACAATGTACTTTCCCTGATTATCTTTTTAAATTAGGTTTAATGTTATTTTTGCTTTTTTTATTTTTAGATCATGATTGCTACCCTTGGCCTTTTTAAACTTCAAATAAAGCATATTAGACTCTGCTCTAGTCCTTTATTTTCATTCTAGGTATGGCTTTCTATTTCAAGTATGTCTCTTGTAAACAATATATTGTTGGCTTCTAGTTTTTAATCTATTCTGCTATCTGCTTACATTTTATGGGTTGACTCATCCAATTCACATTCACAGTTATGATTTGTGTATATCCCTCTTTTCCATTTTCTTCTGTTTACTGTTTTTTCTCTTTATCCTATTTCTCTCAAAAGTCTTTTTTGCCTCTAACCATTACCTCCTTTGATATGCCCTCCCTTTTATAATCTTTTCTCCCTTTCCCTAATTTCCCTTATATGTGTATGTGTATGTATATGTATATATTTATGTATAGATTCTTCCTTTTTTAGACAATTCTGATGAGAATGGGTTTCAAGAATTTTTTTCACCACTTCCATTTTCTTTCCTACTGCAAAAGTTCTTCCTGGCATGTGTTTTTATGTGAAAAAATTTCCCCTTCTATCTTTCTCTACTCACTTCTCCCAGTATATCCATCTTTCTGATGCTTCATTTTTTTTTAAAAAGATTATTCCAATATAATTGAATCACACTGTCTATGTATACTCTTTTTAATTGCTCTAATAATGATAAAATTCTTAGGACTTAATATGTATCATCTTCCCATATAGGAATATAAACAGCTTATTGTACCTCTTATTATTACTCTTTCATGTTTACCTCCTCAGGCTTCTTTTGAGTTTTGTATTTGAATTACAATATTTCTATTCAGCTCTGATCTTTTCACCAGGAATACTTGAAAAGTCTCTATTTTTTAAAAAAAGAAAATCCTCTATTTATTAATTTATCTACATTTTTCCTGGAAGAATTATACTTATTTTCTGATTGGTTTTTTCTTGGTGGAATTCTAATTCCTTTGGTTTCTAGAACATAATATTCTAAGATCTTTGCACCTTTAGCATGGAAGCCACTAAAACTTGTGTTCTTTTTACTGGCTTTGTGATAGTTAAATTGCTTCTTTCTGATTGTATGCAATATTTTCTCCTTGACCTGGGAGTTCTGTAATTCATTTTGAGATCTCTTTCAGGAAGTGACCAATGAAGTCTTTCAATTTTTATTTTACCCTGTGGTTCTAGGATAGTAAGACAGTTTTCCTCGATAATTTCTTGAAAATTATGGCTATGCTCTTTTTTTGATCATAGTTTTCAGGTTGTCCAATAATTTTTAAATGATCTCTATGTATCTGTGTCCCAAGTAAGTTGTTTTTACAATCAGATATTTCATATTTTCTTCTATTTTTCATACTTTTGACTTTGTTTTATTATTTCTTTTTGCTTCATGGTGTAATTACCTTCTACAAGACCAATTCTATTTTTAAGGAATTACTTTCTTCAGTGAGCCTTTGTGTCTTTTCCATTTGACTTATTCTGTTTTTGAATGAGGTCTTTTGTTCAGTGAATTTTTATGCCTCTTTTATTATTTGGTAAGTTGTATTTTTTGGTGCTTCTTTATTTTTTAAATTAAACTGTTAATTTTCTTTTCATAATTTTCTTGTTTCACTCTCATTTCTTTCCCCAATTTTCCTCTATCCCTATTTTTCTTTATTTCTTCCAGGAATTATTATTGGGCTTATGACCAATTAGCAAATTTCTTTGAGGCTTTTTTGGTAGTTTATTTTCACATTGTTATCTCTTTCTGAGTTTATATCTGCCTTCCTTTCTACTATATTAGCTTTTTTTTTTCAAATTCTTTTTGTTTATTCTTTGTTTACTCTTTTCCTCAATCTATTTCTGCTTTTGAACTTTATGTTAAAGTTAGTCTCTGCTTACTGGGTGTAGGGAGGTATGCTCCCAAGCTTCAGGCTTTTTCAGGCTGCTCTTTTCTTTCTTTTTTTAATTTCTTTTTATTTTTTCCAATTGCATGTAAAGATAGTTTTCAACATTCATTTTTTTGTAAGATTTTGAGTTCCTCATTTTTCTCTCACCTTTCATCCATTTTCCCCTCCCCATTATAGCAAGTAATCTAATACAGGTTATACATGCACAATCATGTTAAACATATTTCCATATTCATCATGTTGTGAAAGAAGAATCAGAACAAAAGGGAAAAAGTCATGAGAAAGAAAAAAAAAACCCAAACGGGAAAAAAGTCCTACATGTTCCAAAAAATTCATAGCAGTTCTTTTTGTAATGGCAAAGAATTGGAAATTGAAGGGATACCCATCAACTGGGGAATGGCTAAACAAGTTATGGTACATAAATACTATGGAATATTTTTGTTCTATAAGAAACCATAAATGGCCGGACTCTAGAGAAGCATGGAATGACTCCAGATCTGATACTGAGCAAAGGGAGTAGAGTCAAGATAACAATGTACACATCAACAACCTTATGAGATGAATAATGAGTTGTTGGATGCAACTCCTCTTGACAGTTCAGAGAGGTAGGGCCACTATATTAGACTGGTTATGGACTATTTTCCCCAATCAGAGGAAGAAAAACAAAACAAAACACCCTACCAAATCTGATGAACACTTTATAAAAAAGTATCTCTTATGGATCCCTTTCCCTTAATCCTAGTTCCTCATGCCAAAAATTACTAATTTGTAAATATGTTTAATAAAATATGAATATAAAATGCTAACCTGTCTGTTCCCTACTGAGGGGAGGGGGGTGGGAAGGAAGGATGGAGAGAAATTTTGTAACTTGGAAATATGCAGGTACAAATGAATGAAAATATAAAAAAAGAAAAGAAAATATTATGCTTTGGTTTGCATTCAGGTTCCATAGTTCTTTCTCTTGATGTGGATGGTATTTTACATCATTAGTCCCTTAGAATTGTCCTTGATCTTCTGTTGCTGAGAAGAGCTAAGTCTATCGTAGTTGATCATCACATAATGTTGCTGTTAAGGTGTTAAGGTGCAATGAACTCCTGGTTCTGCTCACTTTACTCAGAATCAGTTCATGTTAAGTCTTTCCAGGTTTTTCTGAAATCTATCTGCTCATGATTTCTTACATCACATTCATATATTACAGTTTGTTGGACCATTCCCCATTTGATGGGCATACCCTCAATTTCCAATTCTTTGTCATATAAAAATAGCTGCTATATATATATATATATTTGTACCTGTTTCCTTTCCCCTTTATATGATCTCTTTGGGGGTATAAACCTATTGCTGGATGATAATGTTTGTACAATTATATAGCTTGTTCTAATTTTTTTCCAGAATGGTTGGATTAGTTCACAATTCCACCAATAGTGCATTAGGGTCCTAGTTTTTCCACATCACCTCCAACAGTTATCATGTTACTTTTTTGTCATGATAGCCAATCTTATAGGTGTGAGGTGGGTACCTTAGAATTGTTTTAATTTGTATTTATCTAATTAATAATGATTTAGAGCATTTTTCATATGACCATAGTTTTACTCTCCTCATCTGAGAGCTGTCAATTCATATACTTAGACCATTTAACAATTGGGAAATGACTTGTATTATGTGCTCTAGAAATGTCATTTATCAGAAATGCTGGCTGCAAAAATTGTAGTCCAGCTTTGTGTTCTAATTTTTGCTACATTGGTTTTGTTTGTGCAAAAATTTTTTAAATCTAATGTATTCAAAATTAGGCATTTTATATTTTATAATGCCCTACATATCTCATTTGGCCACAAACTCCTCCCCCTCCATAGATCTGTCAGATAAACTATTCCTTGTCAAATGGTATCACCCTTTATGTCTAAATCATGTACCCATTTCAACCTTATCTTAGTATGGGGTAAGATGTCCTTATGCCTAGTTTCAGCCATACTATTTTCTAGTTTTCCTAGCAGTTTATATTAAATAGTGAGTACTTATCCCAGAAGCTGGAACCTTTGGGTTTATCAAATAGTAGATTACTATAATCACTAGGATCATGTCCTTATCATTAATCAATGTGGCTTGATCAAATGGAGTAATTGAGAGGCACCATATGTCTTTAGCCCATAAATAGCCTTCAGAGTATCATTAAAGCACTTTGGATTGTTACTATCTGCACAGAACTGGATTTCATCTGGATTCTTACTGAGTCAAGAGTCTTGCATCTTTCTAAGCTTCACTTGTACTTTACTTTTGAAAGAATTAAATGCTGCCTTCTTAGAAAAGGATGAACTATCCTGCTGGCAAACCATGTAGAATTCTTGTTTTTCATTTAACAGCTTCTGTATTTCCCCATCATTTTCATCAAACCAGTCTTTATGTTTGCAAGTATTCTGCTTCAGATGAGCAAATGAAATGCTATATACCAAATCTCTGAAAGCTGCCCACTTGTTTTCTGCTCCAGTGTTGCTAACTGTGTGGTGGCTTAGCAGTCTCTCCAAGTTAGCAAGAAATTATTCCTGCTCAGAGAGGCACTTTAATATCTTGACATTAATTCTTCTGGTAATCATTTTGCCTTGGGGTTGCTGCTTTGGTTGAATGTGAATACTTAACTTGGGAAAAATGAGTTTTAATCACACGTTACCTTTGTCACTCTGACATCTTTTTACAATCACATAGTCTATTAGATGTCAATGTTTGCTGTGAGGGTGTGTCTATGAAATTTCATTGTATTTAGGTAAATGGGAGACAGTGTTTGTAATAAGAAGGTCATGAGATAAGTATGTTTTCAGTAGTAGGTGACCATTGCTTTTGCTGTTTCCAACTCTATTCCTCCTAAGAACTCTCTGCCATGTCTGGTAGTCTGAGCCTACTCTAGCATAAAAGTCACCTAGAATTATAAGATTGTACTCTTTTATTTTTTCCAAGGCAATGGGATTAAGTGGCTTGCCCAAGGCCACACAGCTAGGTAATCATTGTCTGAGGCCAGTTTTGAATCAGGTCCTCCTGACTCCAAGGCTGGTGCTCTATCCACTGCACCACCTAGCTGCCCCAAGCAGATAATTTTTAAGGCATCTTCTCTAACCTATACTTTTCACCAAGAGGTTAGCAGTGCAATCCTTAAAAGGGCTGCTCTGACACCCAGGAGGCTGCTGAATCCCACTGCTGCTTTCAGTGGGAAACGACCCTATGGCCTGAGCCACCTTTGTGCATTGTTGTGACTACAGCTCCTAATGTATCCACATCTACTGTTTTGTCATTTGCCTATTGTCACAGGATGTCTTTTGATTCACGAGTAAATTGGATTTAAGTGAGGCAGATTTGCATGAAATTGTTGGCCTTACTCTCTCACCCAAAGTCATCATGATCCAGTGGCAAGACAGAGTCAAGACAACTGGTGATGGCTTTAGATGCAGTGGATGACCTTGGCTTCTTCAATGTATAAGCAAGCTCTAAGTACTCCAGAGCACCTGCTTCAGCTGCTTTCATGGCTGTTTGAATGAAGTGTTCTCATCCACCCATTCCACCAGTGGTAGACTTCACATGCTTGGAGTTGACAACCTGTCCCTACCCTTCCTTACCCTCCATGAACTCACACAGATGAGTCTGAGACTCCCTTGGTTACCCTCAACCTGGTTTATCTTGCCTGCCAAAATGATTTACTGGATGTGTCCACTGTGTATGCTACAGCTTCTTGAAGTCATAGGTAAGAGTTAAGTGACTCACATGAACATCAAAAGTGGAAAGCAACCCTGAAAAGGGCTTGGTAACCCTCACAACAAAGATGCTAGTCTTCCTTGAACATATCCTTTGCCCCATTAGGAAGGCCATTAGACTCCTTTCATGTGGCAAAGCACCTGCTGCTGATTCTTTTCCAGTTGAAATCTAGAAGATGGGGGGTCCATTTCTCACCCCAAAACATGACCAAATTTTCCAGGTTATGTGGCATGAAGAGGTTATCCCCCAAGAATTCAAGAATGCTGCCATTGTCCATTTCTATAAAGGTAAAGGGAGCAGATTGTTCTGTGACAATCACAGTGGTATTTCTCTTTAAGTCATTGTAAGATTCTTGCCAAAGTCCTTTTCAATTGACTGATTCTTTTCTGAAAAGATGGTCACCCAAGAGCCAGTGTGGTTTCAGAAAGAGTCAAGGAACACTATTATAGTGTTTGCTCCAGGAAAACTCTTGGGAAAAAGGCCAGGAGCAGAACAGAGGTCTGTATGCAATACTTGTAGATCTGACCAATGCTGTTGATACCATCAGTCATGAGGGCTTATGGAAAATTTATATCAAATTTGTTTGCCTGGAGAAGTATGTCAACTTGGTGACAGCATGCTTTGCCTGGGTTCTGGATAGTGGACATTGCTCTTGAGATTTTTCAGTCACCAATGGAGTGAAACAAGATTGTGTCCTTACTCTCATGGTTTTTAGTGTGTTCTCAACCATTCTATCAAATGCCTTCACTGAGGATGAACACAGCATCAAGGTCTGCTTCAACTTGAAATTCTTCAACTTGAAAAGGCTATAAGCCAAGACCAAAGTGGAGGGTGTTTTGGTGCATGATCTTCTATTTGCTGATGATTGTGTACTCAATACATCCTTTGAAGCTTAGATGCAACAAAGTATGGATCAATTCTCTGCTGCTTGTGCTAATTTTGGTCTAACAGTTAACACCAAGAAAACACAGGTGCTCCAACAGCCAGCACCATACCATCCATATGTGGAACCTTCAATTACAGCAAATGGAGAAGTTTTGAGTATTGTGGACAAGTTCGCTTACCTTGGCAGTGTCCTTTCCAAGTAGGCACACATTGATAATTAGGATGACACTTGGATTGCCAGAGCTAGCTCAGTATTTGGGAGGCTCTGAAGGTAGTGTGGGAGAGATGAAGGATTAGACTGACTACCAAGCTAAAGATCTACAGGGCCATTGTGCTGACTTCATTGCTGCATGCCTGTGAAATCTGGAAGTCTACCAGCACCATGTCAGGAAACTGAATTGCTTCCATTTAAATTGTCTTAGGAAGATACTGAAAATCACCTGAAAGAAGAGGATACCAGGTACTGAAGTCCTTGCTCTACCTGCCAAGTATTCAAATATTACTACAGAAAGCACATTAGGCTAGGCTGGATATGTTGTTAGAATACCAAATATCCTCTTGCCAAAAAGACTATTTTATGTGCAACTCACACAGAGCAAGTGCTCACAAGGGGTCAAAAGGAGCAATACTGGGATACCTTGAAGGTCTTAAGAATTTTAGAATTGATTATACAGCATGGGAGACTCTGGCACAGGATCACCCAGCATGACATGCCCTCATCAGAGAGCAGAGAGTTCAGTGGCCTCTATAAACAAGGCATAATTGAAGAAGCTCAAAGGAAACATTGAAATACCTAAGTTTAGAATGAACTATTTGTGCCTGATCTGTGACAGAGCATTCTTAGCTTGAATTGTTCTGATCAGTCACAATGAGACACACTGGACTTTATCTCTAATATAGTGATGTCATTAAGGTCTCCTTCGATAACGAAGGACAAAGGCCAACTATTACTGTTTCTTTTGTACCTAATCATGCCACTGTTTTCAGAGTTATTTATAGGGATCTACAAATTTTTGGTGGTTCCAAGGTTGTGTGTTCTAGGAATAGCTGTGGTGATTGTTCTATTTGTGTTTTGGCTTTTACCTAGGATAGGCACTTTCTCCCCTGTAGCCACAAGAACTAATTCACTTTTTAGTTGGGAAACTGTAACCAGGTTCCCTGCTCTCTTACAGCCACAATCACTATACCCCTGTAACCTGCAACTGGGAAGAAGTGCTCTTTTTCTTCCTGCAGCTCAGAACTGCATTTAAGCAATTGAGTTACTAGGCTGTGCTAGCTGTATCCAGTACTTGCAAGGGGACCTCTGTAATCTTTTTCTGACCAGTTGTCTGACCCCCTACCATTTCTGGGATGAGAAACCTTAAAGTTGCTACTGCCACCACAACTGTTACTGCTACCATATGCATGATCTTGGAACAGGGCATCAGTTCAGTGTCATTGCCCTGTCCTGCTAGAAAAATGACTTTTTGTTGTCTTTACTACTCCAAAATTTGATTGGAGGTATCATTTAAAAGTTGTTTGGAGGGAAATGTTGGTAGAGTTCAGCTGAGAGAATTTACCTGTAATCGGTCATCTTGACTGTCTGCCCTTTGCCTTGATATTTAAGCTTTTTGTAATTTGGTTCTAATATTATTTCTCACTACTTCCCTATATCTCAGACAAAGTGGTTTAATTTTTATAACCCTTAAACCATCATGTGGTTTCTGACTTCTCTACCTTTATTTATTCTGTTTTCCTTGATGAGTCATTTCCCTTCCTGCCATTTCTCATCTTTTAACAGTTTTAACTTTTCCTAAAGCTCCATCATGAAACTTTTCTCATGTTCCAGCTCACAGTGATTGCTGTGTATATATGTGTATGTGTGTATATATGTATGTGTATGTATGTACATATATATATATAAATATATAGTCTTAATTCCTAATGTACAAATTGTTTGTATCAGCACACTGAAATGTGACTTTATATTCTATGGGATTTATATTAATAGGGATTATATTGCTATAAGGCTAGGAACTGTATAGACTTTGGGTCATTAATAGAAATCCATAAAATTCTTAATAGAGTTGACAATAAGCTGCATCTTTTGTAGGCTGATTAAGCTAATCCAAAGGAATGAATTTCTAATGGTATTTTGTACTATGACCAGATGACTTTTTTTTTTAATAATAAGACCAGAAGTCTTTCCTTCCCTTTCTAAGATATGTGACTGCTTGTGTCATTTGCATAGGAAAGACAGCCCCTAAAGATTCATATTCATGAATAACAGAATGAAAATGAATGAACTTAAATTACAGGAAAAGAAATTGAGGAAGATTTTCCTGGCTGTATTAGATTCCATACAGTATCTATTTATGTGTTAAAATTGTTGACTTATTCTTGTTAACCTTTTTCCTTTGAAGTCTTTTCTTTTGGGTTTCTAATTCCTTAACTACTGTTGACTTACTTGGACTTTGAGTCCTTAGATAGGCTGTCCTAGTTCTGAAAACTGGAATGGCTTATTAAGGGAGAATGTGAGATCACCTTCCCTAAAGAGATATAATATTATGTTTACACTCAATATTATGATTCAGTTTTCTTATACAAACTGCATTAGACAAAGGTCACTGAGCATTCATTTTGGCTTCTTTCTTCTTTCTTCTCCTTTCCTTCTTACCTTCCTTCTTCCTTCCTATCTTCCTTCATTCCTTCTTCCTTCTTTCCTGGGCTTTATTCTAAACTATATAATTTTTTAATTAAATAGATCTTGTGAAACAATAATAAAAAGTAAATTTTAATTAGAGGTGGATAATATTAAGGGCCAACCAATTGGATCCGTACAGTGATTAGGACATGCATTGTGCCTATTGGATAAGGGCTATTTAAAAAAAAAAAGAAAAAGAAAACATTGGATAAAATTTGTGTGTGTGTGTTAAAAATAAACTTTCTTAGAGAAATCATGATGTAGTAACTAGAGAGCTGGTCCTAGGATCAGGAAGACATAAGTTTAATTCCCACTTCTGACACACACTGATTATGTGTCATTCAACCCTTCAGATCTTCAGACATCTCTAAATGGTAAGCTATACATCTGCATTGGTAGAGGGATCTTACTTATTAGAAGTTCAGACACAGGTCTGCACTCAAAACAAGAGACAAAACCTTCATAAAGTTGCCTGGAATTAGCTCCTAAAACTGAGGATCAGTGGGAGAGATAATCTGGATTCTTTCTAACTTCAGAAGATTAACATTCTTTCTAACCCTTTACCTTCTAATAGCCTGTCTTAAGGTCCTTTCCATTTTTAAAACAAATTCTAATGAAAAGGCAGCAGTGAAACTTTCTATGTTTTCCTGTTTTGATATTTGAGCCTCTTCTTCTCTAACTTCTACAAAAAATATAATAGAGGGGCGGCTAGGTGGTGTAGTGGATAAAGCACCGGCCCTGGAGTCAGGAGTACCTGGGTTCAAATCCGGACTCAGACACTTAATAATTAGCTGCGTGGCCTTGGGCAAGCCACTTAACCCCATTTGCCTTGTTAAAAAAACCTAAAACCCCCCCCCAAAAAAACCATAATAGAAAATAAGCCTAACTTCTTTCTCTATTTGTCCCTTTACATATTTAAGAACTAATAAATATAAATTCTGGTCACTCATCAAGAATTAACTGATAATGATGATAAAAATTTAAATAAAAATAAATACATATTTAAGACCTCATGGAGGGAGTCAGTGGTAAAAGCTAATCTAATATGTAGACAGAAGAGTTAGGTGTCCCATGGTATAGTTACAATATTGACCCATGTTCTTCAATATCTTCTCTGGCTTGTCTTCAGATTAATTCCTTTGGGTAACAGTATTATGTCTCTAGGAGTCTACTTTAAATTTTAAATGCTCCTGGTGTAGTATCATGTTAAATACTAGCTAAATGTTAATATTTTAGCTAGAGTGCTACATGAAATACTTGGGATTTGAGATAACTTTGTTATAATTTAATTTTGGTCTTGGAGTCAGAAGGACCTATGTTTAAATCTGGCCCTGACACCTGACACTTACTAGCTGTGTGACCCTGGACACCACTTAACCCTTACCTTGTATCCAGGGCCTTACCTCCTTATTTTCATCTCCGGACTTCCTCGACTTCTTTTGAGGCTCAGTTTAAGTCCCATCTTTTTTTGGGGGGGGGTCTTTCTAGTTACTCTCACTTTGAATACCTAATAAATAAAATATGTAATACCACCCTGGCATTCAAAATCTTTTACAATTTGCCTACAATCTAATTTTTTTAAAAAATTAATTTTTGTTTATATATCTTTGCTTCATTCAAAGTGAACTATTCACCATTACCTGTCTCACTGTTGTGTCTCCATTCAAGTTGTTCCTTATTGCTTGGAATACTCTCCTTCCACATTATCAATGAAAAGCCACACTCAACTTTCAACTCTCAGCTCAACTCACTCATAATTCTCCACTGTAAAGTCTAGGCTGTCATAGCAGACCTTTAGAAGATGAGAGTGTATGTAGTTAGGTGGTATAATAGATGGAATGTTGGACTTGGTTGGAGTCAGGAAGACCTCAAACATGCTAACTGGGTATATGACTCTGAGCAAGTTACTTAATGTCTCTCACTTTTCAGTTTTCTCATCTATAAAAGGGGTACAATATTAATAACTCCTTATAGGATTGCTCTGAGGATAAAATGAGATAACATTTGTGAAGCATTCTGCTATGTTCAAAGTGCAGTATGCATTCTCTTTATTTATCATTGTTATTATTTTTAGAAGAAGAATTAAAAATAGAAATATAGCTGAATATATCTCTGAAAGACCTCTTCACAGTTACAGACATTTCTGGAACAATAATTTGTTGCTGCTCTGAGATGATACCCAATGCTATCACAAGCAATTGAATTCCTAAGGGAATGACAGATATTCTCCCTCCTTATTTCTCTGACAGCACACAGGGGAAAGAGAAACAAAGATCTGACCAATGGGAAGAAAGTTTCTCCTGAGAAATCTACTCAGGTAACATAAAGTGCTCTTTTTAAGTTCTGGAATTTTGCCTCATTTGCCTTATTTTCTTTATGTAAGCAATTTAAGAGAAACTAGGTGGCACTGTAGATAAAGTACTAGATATGGAGTCAGGAAGATTCTTCTTCCTGAGTTCAAACCTGGCTTCAGATGCTTACTAGCTGTGTGACACTGGGCAAATTACTTAACCCTGTTTGCCTCAGATTTTTTCATCTATAAAATGAGCTGGAGAAGGAAATGACAAACCAACTTAGTATCTTTGCCTAGAAAATCCTGTATAGGGATATGAAGAGTCAGAAATTATTGAAAATTACTGAACAACAAGAGCAATCCATATACACAGGCAATTAGCACCAACAACTCTCCTCACTCCTTCAATATTCATGGTAATACAATATTTTACAGGACACTACAGTAGAAGCATCTACTCAGATGCACAGATTTGTGATGATCTGTTGTTCAAGTGGAGAACCAGATAGGTTTAATGTTTACCACAACTGCTAGTCGTGGTGCTGACTTCTTTCTTGTAATTGATGATAATATTTTCTTTATATATAATGTATACTATGTGCTTTTAATTTCTATTTTTTGTTGTAGTTAACTATGAAAAGGACATCTCTACTAGAATAAAAGCTTCTTGAGAGATTATATTTTATTTGCCACTTTATCTTCCACTGACCAAAATATGACATCTTAAAAGGTACTAAAGTGATGAGATCAGGTTCAGGAATGTGTGCATGCATGCATGCATGCTTGTTTGTGTGTGTATATGTGTGTGTGTGTGTGTGTGTGTGTGTGTGTGAGAGAGAGAGAGAGAGAGAGACAGACAGACAGACAGACAGACAGACAGCAACATAGTCAGAGATTCAGAGATTCAGACAGAGAGGTTGTTACTTAGAAAAAGGCAAATCTAACTGAAGGTATTGAAGTGGCTATATTGGGTAGGAAAACTTGACCAATCTGAGTGCTCATAATGGGTATATTGAACTTAAAATGTGGAAAGGAGCACAGAAAGAAAGGAAGGGAATAGGGAAGCTGTTTTTTTTAGGTTTTTGCAAGGCAAATGGGGTTAAGTGGCTTGCCCAAGGCCACACAGCTAGGTAATTATTGTCTGAGACTGGGTTTGAACTCAGGTACTCCTGACTACAGGGCAGGTGCTCTATCTACTGTGCCACCTAGCTACCCCCTAGGAAAGGCATTTTAAGAGAAATCTTATTTCCTTCGTAGCTTTGACTCTGGCCCACCTACCTTTAGTAATATCTGCATTGATCTTTTGAATTATGACAAAAACAAATAACTTCTTGGCAATGCCTTGGCAAAAGGCAAATGACATATTTCTCAATATTCTATAATAAGGTGAAGATCTGATAATATTTATTATATATATATACCTCTCTTTTGGTTCCTGGCAGAGAAATGGTGGTCATGTTCAAATGTGAAAGACAGTGATGAAATATTTCAAATGGGAAAAGGAGGCTAAATTCCTTAATAACAATATAATAATGTTGAGGAGACCCTAAGATAGAGGAATTGAATTAGAACATACATATTATTAACTTATTCTCTGTGCAACTTCAGGCAAATCTCTTGGTCTTAGTGTTTTTTTTTAATTTAAAAAATGAGGGACTTTGAATAGATCTCTAAATGACTTCTCTAAAATCTATGAAAAAATGATGTCCCTAAAAGACCCCACTCACTTATCCAAAGGATCCATTTCTTTGTAAATCTGCCCTGTGTTGCAGTTCTAATTAATTATGTAAAGCATGTATATGTGCATTTTTTTGAAAAAAGTCAACCCCATTCTGCCTTTGTTTTTGGAATTTTACAGCTGCAGAGAGCCCCAGGTGCTGTTTTCAAAGAAGATTAAGGTACTGCATCATGAAACTTCCATTTCTAATCAACGAGACACACTGTAGCTAGGGAATTAACATTAAATATCATTATATGTTTCCCAAGAAGTTGAGAGGAAAATAGAGGTTTAAAAAAAGATAGATTAAAAGCAGCAGGGATGTGATATGGGACTTGGAGTTCCAAAGGAGAACTGTCTTTGGGTTTTGTCTGACTGGAAATAGTCCCAAGTGGTTTTTAGAAAGCTAACAAGCAGGACTAATGGCTAAGGATGAGAGCTAGCAACACTTACCCTTCTTGAGCCAATCTTTCCTCAATCTGGAGATGGCTATGTTGAGTCATATCTAATCCAACAATATTTGAACCAAGAGATTATTTTTAAATTGAAGTAAGTTGGGGTCAAGTGAGGTGAAGAATGAAAAAAAAAAGGATAGAAATTGCTCAAATTTTATATAGATGACATATATTTATACTTAAAAGGTCATAATTCCATTGAAGTGTACAACTGGTAAAAAAAAATGACTGTTACTATTTACTTGGTGAAGGAAAAAATAGCTTTATTCGTCCCCCTATAAATCTCCAGCCCCCCACCCCCCACCCCGGACTTTGTAGTTAATATGAGCTCAATTAAGTGTCAGAGAGATTCTGAGTCAGAAGGGACTTCAATAGGTAACATGACCAACTCATATCTTTACAAGTATATCTGAAGAATACTCTTCCAATCCTTCCTTTGGAAGATTCCTTATGATGAAGAACCTATTTACCCTCAAGGCAAAACATTTTACTTTTCCCTCACTTTAGTTGGGAAAAGTAAAATATTGTTTTACCTTAGTTGTTGCAAAGTTTTTCCTCACATCAAATATCAATTCACCTTTTTCCAATTTCTATTATTTGCTCTATACCTGCTCTTTAGGGTGAAAAGAACAAATTTAATCTCTCTTTCCCTTGATAAGTTTCCAGATATTTGAAGATGGCTATCATGTTCTTCTCTTCTCCAGGACAAACATTCTTAGTTTCTTCATCCTATCTAAAGCAAAAATGTGTAATGAATTTCTCACATTATTAATAATAAACTCTGAAAAAAACTATAAAGAGGAATATAGGAATCAGTAAGGAGAAAAAATATTCTGAAAGTCTCTCTCTCTCTCTATATATATATATATCTGAATGATTTTTAAAGGATTTTGTAAAAATAAGGGAGTCTTTCTCCAGATAAACTCATATTACATTCAAATAATTTCATTATAGTATTTTTTTGTTGTGATTCTATAAACCCCATGGATTATATTTTCTGGGTTGCCACTGCAGTACCTTCCAGATTTTTCTGTTCAACAAATGTATAGACAGCTAGTTAGTACAGTTGATAAATCACTGAACTTGGAGTCAGGAAGACTTGAGCTGAAATCTTGCCTCAAATATTTACCATGTATGTAACCTGGGCAAGTCATTTATTTATACTCAGCCTCAGTTTATTTAACAGTAAAATAGGAATAATAATATTACTTCACAAACTTGTTAGCCACCAGTGAGATATTATTTCTAAAGTGCTTTGCAAACCTAAAATCTGAAAAATTATAAACTATTTTATAACTTTTAAAAAAACAGAAAAAAGTATTAATTTTTTTAGTTTAAATATGATGTCAAAAAGGAAATATTCAATTTGGGTTAACAAAATCAAAATTGAAAAAGACTAAAACTCCAAATCCCCATTTGATAGATAGTTTACACATTTTGAAGGAAAGTAAATTCAGTTACAGAGTAGTTAATTGAATTATTCCAAATTAGAAGAATGATGTTATTAAATGATGACACCTTTAATCTATTATATGTTTCTAATATAGTAGTTTAGAAATTTTTCTGGGCTAATATAGCTAATATAGTTTATTATGTATTAGCTAACACAGCTAATATAGCTTCCAGATTGTTCCTCTTAAAGAAAGAATAGCTTTCATTTAAAAAATACATGTAGTAAGGAGAAAGTCTTAATTTTTTTGTTTAATCATGATGTGAAAAAAAAGATATAATAAAATGAGTAAGTTCAAAATTACATTCTTGTTCTCCCATGTCACTAGGATCACAGATAGAGGAACCCAAGTATACTGTGGGAGATTTACCAATGAATTTATTCATAGGCCCCACCCAGTATGTCTGAGAAAATTTATGAAAGATACAATTTTAGTATACTAACATTTACAAATGCTTTTCAAGCCCCAACTTTCCAATATTACAGTTGAAAGCTTTTACTTTTAAAGGAGAAAAAAAAAACAAAGTTGAAATGAATGACTTTCTAACCCAAAGATTTGTCGAAATCCTTGGAATCACTTATAGTCCTCAATATGAGAAGGCTGAAATATTTCTTTTCAACAAATTCTTTCTTGACTTGCCATTTCCTGTTGCTCAAAGGGGTCAGGAGTAGGAGACAGATGGCATTTTTCTCCCTACTTCCCTCTCCTCCTAGAATGGATTGCACTCTACAAGGTAGTACCACCTCCATTACAAGTAGGGAGTCAAACAATTTTCAGGCCAGATGAGGAGGTCTCCAGTGATCTCTTTTCATTCTATGTGTCATTAGTAATGTGAGGGTAAAGCCCCGAAGATCCTTCTCATTATAGGATGTAAGTTATTGAAGGCAGAACTTGTTTCATTTTTGTCTTTATAACCTCAGTGCTTGTTTAATTCTTTATGAGACAATATGAGGGGTTTTTTTCTTTTTCTTTTTTTGTTTGGCAAAGATACTGAAGCATTTCTGGATTATTTTATAGATGAGGAAACTGAGGCAAAGTGACTTGCCTGGGATCACAAAGCTAGCAAGTGTCTGAAGCCAGAGCTGAACTCAGGAAGATGAGTTCTATCCAACATACTACCTAACTGCCCCAGCACAAAGTAAGAACTTAAGAATGTGTTTTAATTGATTCCTTGGTCACCATTGATCTTTCTCTGATTCTCTTTCTTTTTCCCTTTTTCCCAGACTCTACCCATCTATTGCCATGAATAACATCTCCTAAAATTTTCCCCAGTTATTCAAACTGAAGGCAGAGAAAAGGAAAAAAATGTTCACATTTGATAATAACTATAGTTTATTTTAACTTTCAAACCAAACTTTAAGTTTATATCCTGATATATTCCAGTGAAGTGAGATCAAATCTTATTTCCTTTGGATAACTGAAAATTGTTTATGTTACTCATTTGAATAATTCAACCTAATATTTAACAAGTATGTACTATATATCAGTTACCATACTAGATACTGGGGATACAAAGCAACAGTGAAAATAGACCTTGTGCTCAGTTAACTTGCATCCTAATTAGAAGATGTTAGAATTAACTTTTTGATATAAAGATAAGGGATGATAACATTTCAAAGGATGACATTGTTGGTAAACTGTCTTGACAAGACTGTCATAGCACCTTTCCCTTGTGATCTATCTGTAGCTGAGATCTATCTTTTGTTAAATATTTTAGATGTACTTTGTTGTACATACTACAGAAATATCATAAGAATTAAAAATTAAAGGACTTTGGAGATTGTCTAGTATTTTCATTTTATAGATCAAAGGATCATAGATATAGCTATGGATGGGAATTTAGAGATCATCTAGTCCAATACCCTCATTTAATGGATGAAGAGATTGTGGACCAGAAGCATTAAGGGATTTGTACAAAGTCACAAAAGTAGTAGGATATCGAATCCAGGCCTTCTAACTGCAATTCTAGTATTCTTTTCACCACTCCATGTGAGATTATGAGCAATTTATTTGACTTCCTTGAGCCTCTTTTTCCTTATCTATTAAATAGGGGTAATAATGGAGGCAAAAATCCGTCTTTCTACACATTTCTACATATTACTAGTTCTTCCCTCTGGGGTCAGACCAGACAGTCTAATTTCTCCTTTACATGGCTGCATTTCCAATACTTGAAGACAATTACTACACCCTTCACCCACCTCCCTACCCAACAAATCTCTTTTCCAGGTTCTATATCCCTAGTTCCTTCACTAGATCCTTATATGATTTTATCTGCAGCCCTTTCCTTATTTTACTTGATAGCTTCTGCATATGCTCTAGTTAAAGTCCTCCTTAAAACATAAGATCCAGAACTGAATAGGTAGTCCAGATGAGGTCTGACCAAGGCAGTTAAGATATCACACTTTTTGATTTGAATACTCTGGTTTTATTAATACAATTGAAGATCATATTAACATTTTTGACTGTCACGACCACTAAAATTAACATGGGAATGATGTAGAATAAAGTGTTACTGATGAGATGGTGTGAATAATTGTATCTTATAGTGCATTTGAGAAGAGATATAATCCTGTTTTGATTACTCTTTAGGTTTTCCCCATGTGCTGAAGAGGTGGAGCAATGAAGATATATAGTTGTAAGGAAGCAAGAGGACTGGGTTCTCTTTTACCTTCATTTTCTTGCTTATCTCATCTTGTCAGAGTTCATACATTGCTTTTCCCTCGTTGTTACTCCCATCCAATAAATGATGCCCCTTGCTCACCAATATATTTGCTAATAATTTTTGAGAGCGTAGATCTGTATTCTTATAACAATGATAGCTAACATTTATATAGTACCTTAAGGTTTGGAAGCACTGTTAACAGGTTACCTTATTTGATCCTCATAATAATCCTGTGGAATTGGTGTTATTACTATTATTTTATAGTTGTATAAACTGAGGTAAACAGAGATTAAATATCTTGCCTAAGGTCACAAGCTATTATGTATCTGAGGCAGGATTTCAAATCAAATCTTGACACAATGTCTAGCACTATCTACTGTGCCACTTTTCTGCCTTTTATAGTTAATCTATCTTAATTGGGGACAAAGGGCATGAGAGTATGTGTCACTTTTGTAGTATGTTTATGAGTTGAGTTTGGAAGTAAAAAAAAATTAGCAATTACATTTTCAGATGACAGAAAATCTAGAAGGGGTAACATTAGGGATAGCTTAGGAAATACACAATAGAGACAGAATCTAAACGAACTTCAACAAATTAGAATGATGAGATGATTCTAATGAGATGTAAGTTAATAAGGAATAAACCTAAAGTCTTACATTTGGTTTAAAAATCAACAAGACAAGTAAAAAACAGGGTAGATATATTTAGAAAAGTTCTTGTGAAAAAGATCTGGGCATTTTAATGTCCTACATACTCTATATGAGCTAACAGTATGACACGACAGCCCCAAAAGCAAATGTGATTTTACCTTGTGTTAGGTGATTTATAGACTCCCCAATAAGGGAAGTGATAGTTCTCTTTCTTTTGTCAGACTAAATTTGTAGTAATGTATTTTGTTCTAGATGTTATCTTTTAGGAAGCATATTGACAAACTAGATTATGTATGTAGATTAATTGAGATAGCAAAATTAAAATGAAGACCAGGGGCGGCTAGGTGGCACAGTGAATAAAGCACCGGTCCTGTAGTCAGGAGTACCTGGGTTCAAATCCGGTCTCAGACACTTAATAATTATCTAGCTGTGTGGCCTTGGGCAAGCTGCTTAACCCCACTTGCCTTGCAAAAAAAAATGAAGACCAAACCATATTATTGTTATTTAAAGATTGGAGGGAACATGACAATTGTTTTAAAGGGCTATCATGTGGAAGAGAGATTAGACATGATCTACTTGGCTTCAGAAATCAGAATTATGATCAATGGGAAATGTTATAATAGCATATCTTGATGGTGCTAGATGGTGCAGTGGATAGAGTACCGACCCTGTAGTTAGGAGTACCTGAGTTCAAATCTGTCCTCAGACACTTAATAATTGCCTAGCTATGTGACCTTGAGCAAATCACTTAACCGCATTGCTTTTTTTAAAAAAAGAAAGAAGCCTGACTCTTCTAGAATAGCATATCTCTGTTCACTATAAGGGGCAAAAACCCCAATTCTCACAATTAGAATTTTCACTGAAGTTGAATAGGTTATGTCAATAGGTAGTGGATTACTAGAGATCTTTAAACAGAAGCTAGTTGACAAGTAGTCAGGGATATTGTAGAGGATGTTCCTATTTACATCATTATGTTGAATGACTTTTGAGATCCCTTCCATGTCAAGACTTCTGTGATAATGAGTCGAGGTTACAATTTGTGATTGAGTTAGAGCTGGGGAGTTAATACAATTCAACTGTCTAACTAATCTTTATTAAGCACTTAGAATGTTCAAGGCCCTAGACTCATCTGATTTATTGATGTCTATCAGCAGGGTCTTGACAAACATATATGCTAATCTGAAGGGAGAGAATAATATTTTAGTACTGCATATTCCTGTGTTTGGGCAAAGGACTTTGGAAAACTTATCTATGGAAATAAGCTTTTGAGATGATACATCACTTGAAAGTTCATTTAAAAAAACTCTAGTATCACTACAATTTCTTGGGTTTATGCTATAGAAGAAAAATGTTGTGCATATAATTTTAAATTAGTATTTTAATCAAGTCAGAAGTCTCCCTCTTGGCTGCTTAGCAAGGGAGTTAAAAATCTGCATTTAAATTGTGGTTTTAAAATGTCGAATTTGAGGACTCAAGAGTCCTCTTCTCAGAGGGATAGTTTCTAGAGAGTGCAGACCCTGCACTGCCCTCATTTCAAACTTGCAAGTAAGTACAAAGTTCAGGATAGAGCTAGAAGGAGAACAGCTTTAAGAAATAACAGAAAAAATGCTTAGGGAATTGGTATAGAATTACATCTAATGATCAGATTTTCCAGTTGTTCATAAGGGTTATGGATTGAATCTACATGATCTGACATGAATTAGAGTGTGATACTGCTAATAAGCAATTTATTGGACAGCTGCATGATGCGTTATTGCTTCATGCTCTCTGAAATGCCTGTCCCAACAGTGGAAGCTGTTTGTTTTTGTAGAGGCACAAGACAGCTGGTGGCAAAGTGGCAAAGCCTCTTAAGCAATGCACACATGGCCTTCTTGAACACAGACAGACTCAGCAGCAGGAGGTTGTACTGCCATGACTAGAATCAAAAGAGAACAACAACTTAGGGAGAACTTTGATTATAAAGAGAGCAGTGTGTATATGTGTGTAGGAAGAGGACTAGAAGAATCTTATTTTTTCATCTCAGGAAATGAAAAAAGTTTCTTAAGTATTTGCCTGAAGATTGCTATGTCTATGTATCTATATATCTATATACTTAAATGTGTGTATAGGTATGTGATACCACCATAGTCAAAAAATGCTACTCCTATCTGTGACTTTAGGAAAAACATTTTACCTCTTTGGGACTCAGTTTCCTTCTCTGTAATGTCAGAGAGCTGGACTAGGTGATCTCTAACTTTATATTTTTGATATGAGCCTATGAAAAAAGTAATTGGGACCATATTTTGAAAAGTTTAATATATATATATATATGTGTGTGTGTGTGTGTGTGTGTGTGTGTGTGTGTGTATGTATGTATATAGCTAAAACTTGATCTGATAAAGAAGGCAACTGAGAACAGAAAAGAATAAAAAAAAATACCCAGATAAAAGAGAGCCACATATTGTGAAAGATTCAGAGTACTAAAACAGAAAGAAGAATAGCAAAAGAGATACCAAGTTCTTTTCAGGTGCCAGGAAGAATACTGATGGTCTCAGATATCTATATACTATTTCATGGAAGAAGCTTGAAATTTTACTGCATTTTCATTCAGTCCTATCACTAATTTCTGCTGTTGTTACCTGCCCTGTCCTAAGGGAGGAGAAACTTAAGTGATCTTAATAGGACAGATGCTTTTACCTCCTTGTGATTAAGAGTTATCCTGGTTAGACTTAGGATCAAAGTACTTGTGTTCAAATCCTGACTCTGCCACTTTCTGTCAATATAACCATAGGCACTCACTTAGCCTTTTGGGGGGGTCTCATTTTTTTATATCCATAAAAGGAAGAGGTTATATGAAATTACTTCCAAGTTTCCTTTCAAGCATAATTCTGAATTTGATCCCATTATTTCATCTCATTATTTTACTTTTCACAATTCTATTTCTTACTGGAGATCTTTGGATGAAGGGAAAGAGAAAAAGCATTTCTATAGAATCTAAAGGGAATAAACACCTAATATGTGATGCTAGAGTACCTGGTAGGTACTATGCTAAAATTTTAAAATTTTAAAAAATGTTATCTAATTTGCTTGTCACAATAACCCTGAGATTATGCCTATTTTATAACTGAAGAGGCAATAGTGGTTAAGTGAATAAGGTCTTTTTGATTTCAGGTTCAGCATTCTATTTACTCATTGCTCCACAAGTGCTTCTAGCATCTTTGGCTAGATGCGGGATGGTCCACTTTAAGAGTTTGGGAAGAAGATTTTTATTGAGGAACAGTTTAGACAACAGGGGCCTGGAGCTTTCTTCTAAGTATGAAATTCAATGATTCTGTTTCAATTTCTGTGCCTTTAACATTTTCTCTTGCATTCTGTGAAAGCCAAAAGCATAGTTCTCCTATGCAGACTCCTATGTGGTCTTCATTGCATTATTGGGTGCATTTTACTTTGATGATTGGTACAGTTGCCTAGAACTGAACAATTACCTGGTTCTTAATTAAATTCTATTGACTGACATTTAAAAGCATCTGACTGACATCACCTGCTAGAACCAATGTCCTTTGAAAGTGACCTATTACTATGTTTGATTAGTCCTGTGCTGCAACCTTTCTTGGCTTACTGTGAGCAAGATAAAAAAAAACAATGATTTATCCCTTAAATCAAATGCTGGAAAATGACTTGTGACAATATTAAAAATGATTTTGAGGGTTTTGTTTGGGAGAAACACTTATATGTGCTAGAGGAGGAGACATGATACACTGGAAAGAATACTGTGTGTAGAGTTAAACTCCTAAGTTTGCCAATTACTACTTGGGTGATGTGGGCAAGTCACTTCTTGTTTTTCATCTGTAAAATGAGGAGATGGGACTAGATGACTTCTAATGTCTTTTTCAATTCAAAATCCTATGAGACTAGCATGGGAGTTTTGAAATTTGAGTGAAAGGCTAGGGATGAAATTTGCTTGACATCTCCAGGCAGGAAAGGGATTCAGTTAAGATTTTATTGACATAAGGAACTCCAGGGAGAGGAAACACCCTACACTAATGCAGGTTGACATTTTCTCTGCAACTCAGTCTTAGCAAATTGTCTACAGCACTGACTGGTTAAGTGATTGGTCCAGGGTCACACAATCCCTGCGATGTGTCAGCAGCTAGTCTTGTTCCCAGATTTTCTAGGCTTTGAAACTGGTTTTCTATCCACTATATTATTCTCCCTCTTATCTTTAGGTTGTGGTTATAGATGTTGACATTCAAACACATTCATACTCTCTGATTGGCTTTCCACTAATTCTCTTAACTATTTCAACTGAAGTAATCTATCTTTAGCCCTTTTCCACTTTAACCATTTAAATTAGCTCATCCTATCCACTTTTTACTACCAAAATTTCATCTGTCCTTAAAGGATCAGATCATATGTTAGCATTCCATGAAGTTTTCTTTGATAACCTTAACTGGAATTAATCTTTTTCTTTTTTGTATCATCATTCTGTCACATTCTGTCTTGTCCTAGTTTTTGTGTAAGTCTTATATTCCTCACTGGATTATATACTCCTCAAAGAAAGTAACTGACTCTTACATAGCTTCATATCTCCCTTTGCACTAACCACAAAGCTTCATATTGTATTCGATCAATATTCTTTTACATGAATAAATGAATGACCCCATTGTTTACCTGCAATGAACTATTAGGAATCAAAGGACTAATCTCAACTTCAATTGTTACAGAAACAAGCAGAAGTGATCAGAATCATGCCTGAGTCATATAAACAATTAAGGACAGTTGGGGGAAGTGTGCAGATGCTTGGGTAAGTTCTGAACTAATAGAGGAGAGAAACTTATTAGCTTGCATTCAAATGGGATTTAGGTAGAAGTGTTGCAAGTAGAAAGAAGGTCCTGGGGTTGTTTACATTGAGAAGGCAATTATGAACATAGGCAAATCCCTGAGTATGAATCAATGCAACTGAAAAATATTGTTTTAAGAATTTGGCAAAAATGAAAAGAAGAAATAAAAATAATAAAGAGGTAAAAGTAGTTAAGGTCAGGATCTCAGCGGGGGAAAGGCAACTATGAGACAAGTACATGCTAAGATAAGTTGTTGAGCACTAGAGTAGAGCCATTTGTGATTTGCTTTAGGTATAGCATAATAATATTATATTTCTGTTACTCTGATGCCTTAAGGGATTTAGGATCCTATGAATATGAATCCTGACAATTTATTAACACAAAAGCCTGATTTTTCAGTAAGCTTTAGAGCAATGACCAATGAATTATTTAAAGTAAGATAATATTTTTCCCCAAGATAGCATCTATGTTAAGCAAATAATGTGGAATTTTGGCAGATTTCTATTATTGGAATATCAAATATAGTAGAGAATACAAATCTCTCTCATTCCTTGACTCAAAGGCATTACTACTGGGAAGAACTTGCACTATCTTTTCTATTTTCTAGATACTTCAGTCCTAGATAATTCAAATAACCTGGTCAGATGTCTTAGATGGGAGATAAAGGGTCAAGAAGGGAAAGAGTGTTTTGTACCCTCCAAATCATTTGACTCAGAAGAAAAGGTTTAAAAGAACAATAAACACAATGTGTTGATACTTGAGAACAGAGAGAAGGCAAATAGAGATGTGTCACTCTAAGCCTATATGAGGTTGGACAGAGGGAGCATGAAAGAAAGCTTTCCATGGGAGACCTTTTAGGTGAGGCTTAGGATGGTAGGACCATATACTAAGGAACACTTAAATCTAGCACATATTGGTCATTCATTTTGGAATTACCATTGGTCACTCACTTCACTGTAAAGATAATATGTGGTTTGAGCCTATTCTACTAGGAGACTAGACAAAAACAATAAATTAAATAACAATAGTTAATTGGAACAGAATAGTAAAGCCAATAGAAGGGAATAGTCAAGGAATAGAATCATTCTCAGGCACCCCTCCTCCTCACACAAATGACTAAAGCTTCCCATAGTCCCCAGTGTCAATAGGGAAATATTTAAAATCTTTGCTGTGAACAAAACACTAATTTTCTAAGATGTCAAAATATTTAGATTTCAGTTCATCTGCTCTGTTTCATAGCTATGATTTCTCTCATGGGGATCTTAATGGCACTCCTTTGAAGCAGTCAACTATGTCTTGCCTTTTCCTTACTTCTTCCTACAGCTCTTTGGTTTTCTCCAGGAACTTTTTTGCTTATGTCTCCATTTTGATTAGGGCTTGTAAGCTCTGCTGCTATGTTTACTATTCATTCTATGGAGTTGCCATCTCTTGAAGATTTGCTCTGCTATAGTGCCATTGCTCTTTTATGGCAAGACTTCTTAGATTAACATTCTTTGGAGCTATTTGACACTTTTTCAGTTCTGCTTTTGGACAACCTCATAGCCTTGCCTGGATGGCATGGATGGACCTCTGCTCAGGTAGCTATGAGAATTATGAACATTCTTTTCAGTGAAACTGCCAGCTCCTATTTCTAACTAAGCTAATGTTACTGAATTCCATTAATTTCTAACTCATTTCTGAGGATAGGCACTGTTTCTCTAAAACAAATGACACCTATTTTTAAAGGGATAAATATCCTTTCTCCATTTTCCATTCTAATTTTTATTATTTCCCCCATTAACTTATGGTAAGTCATACAAATTATCTTGAAATTCTGATAAACTTCAAGACGGAACTAGAAATACTGGAAAGAAGGAGGAAAAAGTTGACAGTCTCTACTAGCATCCTTGGCATCACAATAAAATTCTGTTCACATTCCAAAGAAAACCAGAGGTATGTGTTCTGAGATTTAAACACTCTTGAAGATTTGTCTCCTTATGGGTCAACATTAGAGAATTAGGAATGGTATAAAGAGCCATCTGTTAGAGAAAGGCAAAAGAATGCCATAATGAGACAGTGAAAGGAACTTGACCCAGTTTTGCTGAGGGTAGATGATAGTGCTAAGAACAGGAGAAGAAGAAAGGTATGGGGAGAAGAAAGTATGACAGATGACAGGCTAGGGACTGGTGATTAGGAGAGCCGTAGAAGAACTATAGGAAAGAGGAATAGGAAATAGTGATAGGTAGTAGTTACTGATGATATTACTGAGAATGGGGATAGGTGAGAGAGTGATTGGAAATAACCCAATAATGAAAAAGTTGGGGAATAGAGGTGCACCAGAAAAGTATACAAGTATGGAGTACATCTCATAAGTACTCTCAGTTGGAGCCCTACCTTGAATAGTATATTAAGTCAGAATAATTGAGCAGGTCTTCATAGTGAGGATTGCCCACTATCGAATATCATTACTCTCTTTGGAATTGTGTACAAATCATACCTATTTCCATTAACTTGGAAATAAAACTTCATTTTTTGAATCCTATGAACCTATGTGATTATGATGATGATGTTTGTCCTTCATTCTCAAAGAGGTCCATGACATCAGGGAGGTGATGCCATAACAAGCACATGAATTGTATTTGAGTGAGGGAAGGTATGGGAAAGGGAGTGGTGTGCTAAGCTACCAGCCTCACTTTTTCCTCCAGAGGCATCTGGGTCCAATGGACAGATATGAATCAGGACAACTGGGAGATGACCCTGAATATGAGGCAATCAGGGTCAAGTGACTTGACCAAGGTCACAGAGCTAGTAAGTGGCAAATGTCAGAGCCTGGATTTGAACTCCCATCCTCCTGACTCCAAGGCCAGTGCACTATCCACTGCACCACCTAGCTGACCATGTGATTATAGGGAATACTGGAAACTGATGTGAGAAGTTGGTGTCAGTGAGTTTTTCAAATGATCTGAGTAGAGGTAATCCACTCTAAATACTAATAATCTCTATTCAAAGACCTAGCTGAGAAGATAAAAATCTTGTGAGAACAGAAGGTGCATATCATTCCCTATTGTCCTTTTTGCTACTGAAGTTGTACTAAATATGTTTTCAATAAGCTACAAAGGACACACAGCTTTAATTTAACTACAAAAAGCAGTTATTATATCCACCTATGCAATAGTCTAAAGAACACTGAACATAAAGGAATGATCACACAATAGTGACTTGTCTATTTCTATTTGAACTCCATTGAAAAAGATGAGAAGATAATAATAACTCAAATTTATTTAGTTCTTTAACATTTACAAAAAACTTTCTTTCATTACAAAAGCTCTGTGAGGTAGATAGGTCTATGACTATTTCTGGTATAGCTGAAAGACCATAGGAATCAGGAATCATCTCTTTTCTACCACAAACTTGTTGGATGACGATATACAAATCACTTCTTTTCTGTATCTCAGTTTCCTCATCTGTAGAATAGTTCAGGTCCATGTGAGCTCTAACATTCCAAATTTGTATGACTTAAGTTTAATTGTTGAATAGGCTAACAGCTAAGAGAAATTTGCAAAATTACTACAAAATTGTCATGCAGGATAGATATTAGACTTATTTTGTTTTACTTTAGTGGTTTGAATTAGGTAAAAGTTGCAAAGAGGCAAATTTAGGTTTGATGTAAGGAAATCTTTCCTAATCAGAGCTATGAAAACTGTAAAATGTATTGCATTGGATAGTGCATTCCCTTTCATTGGAAGACTGGAAACAAAGATAACCCCTTGTCATATATATTGTAAAAGGATTTCTTGTTCCTGTTTACATTTGATCACATAGTTGCTGATTGTTTTACCAACTCTAAAAACATGTGATATTATGATTCTGGAGAGAGAATTTTATTTCCCCAATTTTATAGATGAGGAAACTGAAGTTTAGAAGAGACTAAGTGATTTGTTCATGTTCACTCTGCTGGTATAAACTGGAGCTGATATTTGAACCCAGGTATTGTCTTTAAGTTCAGAATTCTATTTTAATAATCATAATAACAACAACAATAATAATAATAATGTCACTACTTTTCAATAATGATTATTAATAATAATTCTAACATATATAAATACATAAACACATACATGTATGTATCCATATATGTTCATATATATATATACACCATATATGTTCATATATATATATATATATATATATATATATATATATACCATTTAATCCTCACAAAAACACCAATTTACATATAAGGAAACTGAGACACAGAGATGTGACGCAACTTGACTCTTGTTATTCAATTGATGTTTTGAAGATAGGGCTCAAATCCTTGATCTGCTTTTTACTTTCTAAGCAATCTCTGGCAAGACATCCTAGTTGCCTAATCTGCAATATGGGGGTTTCAGGATTTTCTCTAGTACTTAATTCTTTAAGTGGCAAAGGTGAGATTTGAAGAAAGAACTAATTTGAATGTTCTTGTCACTTAGATTATGAATGTGACTTCTGCTATGAAAAGAATTCCAAGCACATATCTAGTCTAAATAGTCTAAACTTTTTTTTAAGACTACATGGTTCTTTTCTTCATCATTATTTTCATTAGGATATCATCTTCTGAGTCTGAGCATTTTCCCTGGTTGACCCTAAGGCCTGGAATGTTCCTCTACCTCATCACTGTCTTCTGGCTACCCACATTGCAGCTGAAAGTCCACCTTCATCAGGAAGATTATTGTGGTTCTCCATTAATTCTTTTTTATTCTATTGATTGTTTCTAATATAATTTTATATATGTTTATATATACATAAATATTATGTTTGTATGCTCTCTACCCCCCTTAGACAATGAGTTCTTTGAGATCAGGCACTGTCTTTTACCTTTCTTTGTATCCTCACTGTTTAACATAGTATCTGACACATGGGTAGGGGTTTAATACATGTTTATCGACTAGCTATTGTTGATTAAAGTCTTCTTTTGTGGATCCTCTCTAGTTTCATAAAAGGACAATGGGTGACCTTAGAGGCAAAGAGAAAATTTTGAGGACCACTTTAGCCAGGACAGGAATAATGAAATGTTATTCTAGAAGACAAAATCAATTACTGGTCAACCAGAAAGTTAGGAATCCTAAGTAAATACAAGGAAGAATCAATATAGGACATTGAGAGTTAAAAAAAGATCCTGAGTTGGGGTCTGATGTTGATGCAAAGTTTGACCCAGCCAGAGGCTTCATATACATTTATTTTTTTAATTGCCATTTTATTTTTCCAATTACATTTTATGAAAGTTTTTCAGAATTCATCCACATGCAAATGTGCATAATTTTAAGTTACATGATTTCCTTCCACATTCCCTTCCCATCCTCTCTCCCTTCCCTCAGCAGTGAACTGTCAGGTGAATATTGTACAGATTAGTCATTTTAGGTATGAGGAATTAGGATTAAGGGAAAAGAAGGAAAACCATGAGATAGGGAAGAAATACATAAGAGAAAATTTTAAAACATGAATAGAATTAATATCTGTGTCCCTAACTACAAGGTCCCCAAAATATAGGAGTTAAATTTGGTTTAATTGAACTTATTACCTTAAGGCAAAATGGTAGGAATAATAAACTTCTCCCATCTCTTGCCTGGTATTGACAAACTTAGAATTTAGCTCTTATAGGCAAAGGGAAGAAGGTTCTGACTATCCTAAGGTAAGGATCATTTCTTTAACTGAAAGAGACCAGGACCTAGCAATCCAACTGAAGAGAGTCATTGGCTTCAGTCAAACCAATGATTGAAGATGTGGAGAAAAATCTTACTTCTGCCCATCAGAGAGTAAGCTCAAGGATTTTACTGGATTGTCAGTCTAGAGTTATTATTCCTGAACAGAAACCAGTGGTGGGATAACATATGTGACTCAGCTACAGCCCAGTGTTAAAGCAGCCTCCCTGGCACTGTCTAAGAGTGACCTGGTAGAACCTTTCTGATAGGAAACTGTCCAGCAGGAATTACCATCTGTCTAGTCCCATCCAGTGCCTCCTGAGTCTAGTGAGGAACAAATGAATCTACCAAATGACCTGCATGCCCCAGCCTAGAAGTGCATTAACTTCTCCATCTAAGACACTATATTCTATGAAGAGCAAGAAGACAGCAGCCATTCATTCAAAAGAAGCAACATTTCCTATGAATAGCTTAGTTGAGTATCAGAAATTCAACTATCACCAATTTTGCATACCATAAAGTGGCTCATGTGTAACCTCTATATAGAGAGAAAGGACCTTGAAATCTAGAAGTTTCAGAGTTAGGAGTTGCTTTTTCTATTTATACCACATACCTTTGTGTCTACTATCATTATCCTTAAAGTTTATGCCCATTCCTTTCCTTCACAGACTTTGTGAACATTTGTAGATGAATATACCTCTAATTTTGAAAGTAAATGCTTTATAACTACTCTTATTGCAATGGAAAAATTATCTTTGAGAAAGACTTGATTTTATGGGTTGTTAATAGTAAAATCATGGAAGGCATTCAAGCTTGTGTGAGGAGGAAAACCTTCCAAAAGCTATTCCTAGAACTCCCAAAGTAATAACAACCCAACCATCAATGGAAGTGGAGGTAGAGTGAGTGAGACCCGAGGGAAGTGTTACAATTGGTTTCTGGGGAATATAGTTAAAGCATAGTTAGCAAAGACTTGCATGCAAGAAAACACTATTAAGGACTTGTATTGATTAGAAAAGAAGGTAGAACAGCTAACTCTTGACTATGAGAGAGAAATTTTGTTCTACATTTATTTATATGAAATATTAAAAGCATAACTTGAAAGCTATTATGCTAGATAGATCTCTATGGTGGATTCATAAAAAAGTCATAACAACAATAACAATAGCTAACATTAGGGTGGTTAGGTGGCACAGTGAATAGAGCACCGGCCTTGGAGTCAGGAGTACCTGGGTTCAAATCCGACCTCAGACACTTAATAATTACCTAGCCGTGTGGCCTTGGGCGAGTCACTTAACCCCATTGCCTTGAAAAATCTAAAAAAAAAATAATAGCTAGCATTTATATAGACTGGTAATGTTTGCAAAGAGATTATATATATATATATATATATATATATATATATGTATATATATATATATATTTCACTTGAACACAGAAAAATAGTGTAAATTGAGAATACATTAGAAAGGTTATAACCTCCATTGGAGGAAGGTAAACTCATAGATTTATTGAAATATCAAAGTAGTTTGTGTCACTTCTGGCCAAGATGGTGGAGAGAAGCCAGGCTCTGTCCTGAAGTCTCCTGGCTTTCCCTCACAACTTATATGAATCAAGCTTCTTATTGGAATTCAGATCCACAAAATCCAGAAAGAGCAAAGGAGAACATGTACCTAAAAGGTTTGTCTCAGGAAACATGGATGAACCAGGGGCAGAGAGCACAGAACCAGCACAGGGGCAGCAGGATGAGTCCCAGGTCTAAGCTGAGAACAGCCTCAGAAGCTTTGGCTTTGTGAGTGGGCAGGAGAGCTCCAGTAAGGTTGGAGGAAGAGTTCCAGTGCAGTGAGTGGGAGAGCTCCAGCACAGCAGCTAGATATCATCTGATCAGCTCTGCTGGCCTGGAAGACTAGGGCTGCCAGCCCTGTATTTTCTAGTTTATTGCCTCCCATCCCTATAGGAGGAAGGGACTCTTCTCAGAACAAACACAGTAGGATATTCCCCCCACCCCTGGCTCAGGTGTGGGCAGCAGTTCTCTCTCTGTACTGAGTGAATAATAAGATCAACTATATAGTCCAAGGGTCCAGCATACATTGTTCAAGGATAATTCAGACCCTGCTGCTCCCCTAGCCTCTCAGACCTAGGGATTGGGCCACAAATCAAGGTCACAGACCCTCCAGAGAAAGCCTCTAGCACCCCCTACTAGCTGGGCCACTTGGAGTTTCTAAACCTAGTGAGCAAAGCCTCTAGGGTTTTCAAAACCAAAGGTCCCTCCCCCAAGATCCTAGGAAAATGAAGAAAAGCCAGATGAAAGGGGGGGGTCCATTGAAAGCTACCTTGAAGACAAAGACCCCAACTCAGAGAAAGCTAGGCTTTTGAGGAGAATATTAATTAGTCTCCAGTCCAGAGACTTCTTGGAAGAGATCAGGAAGTTTAAAAGTCATTTGGAAAAATTGGGAAAAGAAACCCATGAGAGGGTTAACACCTTGCAAGAGAAAATTAACACCTTGCAACAAAAAAACAAATCCTTGGAAAATACAATTGGGCAGGTGCAAAAAGAAAATAATTCTCTTAAAACCAAAAATGGAAAAGGCATTGCAAAAGGTAAATAAAGAAAATTCTTCTCTGAAAAAAGTAATGGAATACATGGAAACTAATGACTTCATGAGACAACACAAATCTGTTAAAACCAAAAACTTGAAAAAATAGAAGAAAACATAAAATACTTCATTGGCAAATCTACTGACCTAGAGAACAGATCCAGAAGAGATAACTTCAGAGTCATTGGGCTTCCTGAACACATTATGGATAAAAAACAGCCTGGACTCAGTATTTCAGAATCATTTGAAGGAAAATAGCCCATGGAACCAGAGGGCAAAATAGTTATTGAAAGAATACTTGAATATTGAATATTGAAAGAATCCCCTCCTGAAAGGGATTCCAAAATGAAAACACTAAAGAATATTGTGGCCAAATTCCAGAACTATAAGATAAAAGAGAAAATCCTGTAAGCTGCCAGAAAGAAACAATTTAGATACCAAGGAGCCACAGTAAGGATTGCACAGGACCTGTCTGGATCAACATTTAGGGATTGAAGGGCCTGGAATACAATATTCTGAAGAGCAAGGGAATTTGGAATGTAGCCAAGAATTCACTATCCTGCAAAACTGAGCTTTCTCTTCCAGGGGAAAAGATGAACATTTAATGAAATAGGAGACTTCTAAATTTTCCTGATGAAAAGACTAGAAGTAAATAGAAAATCTGGACTTCAAACAGGAAACTCAAGAGAAATATGAAAAGGTTAAAAAAAGGAAAAAGGAAAAAATTTCTTTCCAATAAGATGAAACCGGCTATATTCCCACCTGGGAGAAAGATTCTCATAACTTTTGAGAATTGTAGCTCTATTAGAGAGAATATACTTAGCCAGAAGTAATGGACACCCATGATTTGTCCATGACTCTGATAGAATGATTTAAAAATAATATCTCCTCAAAAAGGGGGGAGAGTAAAGAGATGGAAGCATGGAGGAGATTGAATGGCATAAATCACATGACATGAAGAGGTTCAAAAGACCTATTGAAATAGAGAGGAAGAAGGGAGGAAATGAGACCTCCATGAATCTTACTTTCATCATGTTTGGCTCAAAGAAGGATTGACATATATACACTCAGCTAAATTAAGAAACTTATCCAACCTTTCAAATATTAAAAGGGGAAGGGGAGGGGGAGAAAAGAGGAACTAACAGAAAGAAGGGAAGGAAGAAGGAGCAAAAGGAAAGGGGAAAGAAAGGGGAAGGGTGGATTTAAGGGGTCAAACACTGAAAGAGGTGGAATTCAGAAGTAAAATACAAGGGAATATGGATAAAGTGAAAAAAAGGAGGAAAATATAAACAGAGGGAAGATAGCATGGAGGGCAATAAAGAGTTAGTAATTATAGCTTTGAATGTGAATGGGATGAACTCTCCCATAAAACATAAACAAAAAAGCAGAGTGGATTAAAAACCAGAATCCTACAATATGCTGCTTACAAGAAACTCATTTGAAGCAGAGAGATACATATAGAATAAAGGTAAAAGTGTGGAGCAAAATATATTTTGCTTCAGTGAAAAAAGCAGGGGGTAGCAATGGGTATATATATATATATATATATGTATATATACATACATATATATATATATATATATATATATATATATATATATATATATATGTGTGTGTGTGTGTGTGTGTGTGTGTGTGTGTGTATGCCAAGTGTTATAGCATCCAGATTCTTAGAGAAGGAGCTGAATGAGTTACAGGAAGACTCTACTGGTGGGAGATCTCAACCTCCCTCTCTCAGATTGAGATAAATCTAACCATAAAGTAAATATGAAGGATGTTAAGGAGGTAAATAGATTTTTAGAAAACCTAGACATGATAGACCTTTGGAGAAAATTGAATGGGGATAGAAAGGAATATAGGTTTTTCCCCCTTGCAGTACATGCCACTTACACAAAAATCAACCATGTACTAGGGCATAACAACCTAATAATCAAATGCAGAAAGGCAGAAATAGTGAATACCTCCTTCTCAGATCATAATGCAATAAAAATCATATGCAATAATGGACCCTGTAGAGACAGACATGAAACTAATTGGAAACTAAATAACTTCATTTTAAAGAATGAGTGGATCAAACTACAAATTATGGATAGAATTAATGATTTCATCCTAGATAATGACAATAATAAGACAACATGCCAAAACTTATGGGATACAGCCAAAAGCAGTTATTAGGGAATATATTATATCTCTAAATGCTTACATGAATAAAATAGAGAAAGAGGAAATCAATGAACTAAGCATGCAACTAGAAAAACTAGAGAAAGAACAAATCAAAAAGCTCCTAAATACCAAATTAGAATTCTAAAAATTAAAGGGAAAAATTAATAAAATCAAAAGCAAGAAAACTATTGAACTAATAAATAAAACCAAGAGTTGGTTTTATGAAAAACCAATAAAATTGATAAACCTTTGGTTAATTTGATTAAAAAAAGAAAGAAAAAACCAAATTACTAGTATCATAAAGGAAAAAGGTGAACTTACCAACCAATGAGGAAGAAATTAAAATAATAATTTGGAATTATTTTCCTTATCTGTATGCCAATAAATTTGATAATCTAAGTGAAGTGGATGAATATTTACAAAACTAAAATGGCCCAAGTTAAATGAAGAGGAAATTAAGTACCTAAATAATCCTATCTCAGAAAAAGAAATTCAACAAGCTATCATTGAACTCTCTAAGAAAAAAATCTCCAGAGCCAGATGGATTCACAAATGAATTCTATCAAGCATTTAAAGAATAATTGGTTCCAATTCTATATAAGCTCTTTGGAAAAATAGGTGAAGACAGAATTTTGCCACCTTCTATGACACCATGCTGGTGCTGATAACTAAACTAGGAAGAGTCAAAACAGAGAAAGAAAATCATAGACCAATTTTCCTAATGAATATGGGTACAAAAATCTTAAATAAAATCTTAGCAAAGTTATTACAGCAAGTTATTACTAGGATAATACACTATGACCAAGCAAGATTTATCCCAGGAATGCAGAGTTGGTCGAATATTAGGAAAACTGTTAGTATAATTGACTATATCAATAACAAAGTTAACAGAAATATATGATTAACTCAATAGATGCTGAAAAAGCCTTTGACAAAATACAGCACCCATTCCTAACTAAAAAACATTAGAGAGAATAAGAATAAATGAGAAGTTCCTTACAATGAGAAGCAGTATCTATCTGAAACCTTCAACAAGCATTATATGAAATGGGGATAAGTTAGAGGAATACCCCATAATATCAGGGCTGAAACAAGGATGCTCATTATCACCACTACTATTCAATGTTGTATTAGAAATATTAGCTTCAGCAATAAAAGAAAAATAAATTAGATTTGGGAAGGAACAAAACTCTCACTCTTTGCAGAGGACATTATGGTATACTTAGAGAATCCTAAAAATTCATCTAAAAACTACTAGAAACAATTAGCAACTTTAGCAAAGTTACATGATATAAAATAAGCCCACATAAATTCTCAGCATTTCTATATATTACTAGCAAGAAAAAAAATAGCAAGAGCTAAAAAGAGAAATTCCATTTAAAGTAATTTCAGACAGTATAAAGTACTTGGGAATCTACCTGCCAAGGCAGACTCAGAAACTCTATGAAAACAACTATAAAACATTTTTTTTTCACACAAATAAAATCATTTAAATAACTGGGCAAATATCACCTGTTCATCATGGATTGGCCAAGCTAATATAATAAAAATGACAATTCCACCTAAATAAACTACTTATTTAGTATCCGATCAATCAAACTTCCAAAAAGTTACTTTAATGAGCTGGAAAAAATTGTAACAACTCGTATAGAGAAACAAAAAGTCAAGAATATTCATGGATTTAAGGAAAAAAGTACAAAAGAGGGTGACTTAGCCTTACCAGATCTAAAATTGTATTTTAAGTCATCAGGCATCAAAACTGTGTGGTATTGGCTAAGAAACAGAGTGGTGAATCAGTGGAATAGATTAGGTGCAAAAGAGATGGAAATGATTACAGCAATCTGTTGTTTGATAAACCCAAAGAGTCCAGCTTCTGAGATAAGAACTCTCTCTTTGATAAAAACTGTTAGGAAAATTAGAATTTAGTAAGGCAGAAACTTGGATTGGACAAACATCTCATACCCTAAACCAAGATAAGAGCAAGATGGGTAGAGGATTTAGACATAGAAGACATTATTATAAGCAAACTAGGAGATCAAGGAACAGTTTACCTAGCATATCTATGGAAAGGGAAGGTTTTTATGACCAAGGAAGACATGGAAATTTGCTCTGAATTATTACTGATTGGAGAAAAATGCAAATTAAAGCAGTTCTGAGGTACCACCTCACACCTCTCAGACTGGCCAGTATGACCAGAAAGGACAATATTCAATGTTGGAAGGGATGTGGGAAATCTGGGACACTAATACATTGTTAGTGGAGCTGTGAATCTTCCAACTTTTCTGGATGGAGAGCAATCTGGAATTATGCGAAAGGGAAATGTAAATGTGCATAGTTTTTTGACCCAGCAATACCACTACTGGGTCTGTACCCTGAAGAGATAATGCAAAAGGGTAAAAAACATCACTTGTACAAAAATATTCATAGCAGCCTTGTTTGTGGTAGCAAAGGATTGGAAATCAAGTGAATGTATATCAATTGGGTAATGGCTGAACAAATTGTGGTATATGTATATTATGGAATTCTATTGTTCTATTAGAAACCAAGAGGGATAGGATTTCAGGGAAACCTGGAAACACTTGCATGAATTGATGCTGAGCAAGATAAGCAGAACAAGAACTTTGTACACTGTAACAGCAACATGGGTGTGATTGCCTTAATGGACTATTCCTTCAATGAAATAATCAGGGACAATTTTAGAGGACCTAATGCAGAGAATATCTTCTGTATCCAGAGAAAGAATTGTGGAGTTTAAACAAAGACCAGTCTATTACCTTCAATTTTCTTTTTTAGAAAGTATCTTATATAATATATAATTTTGCTATCTCTAATATTTTATTTTCTCCTCAAGGATATGATTTCTTTCTCAACACATTCAATTTTGATCAATGTGTAGCATGGAAACAATGTAAAGATTGTCAAACTGCCTTCTGTGAGGGGATGGGGAAGGGACAGGAGCTTGGGGGGAAATTGTAAAATTCAAAACGTTACAAAAAACTTACTATTGCATATAATTGAAACAAATAAAATATTACCTAAAAATAAATATCAAAGTAGAGGAGTTAAAATAAAAAAAACCTAAATTTCTTTGAACAATTCTTATCTTTATTGTACCTTAAAATTTAATATGCCCTCTCCTTTCCATATTCTGTGTGGGATACAAGTAGTAATATTTTTATTTTATAGGTGAGAAAATTGAAGATCAGGGTGGCAAAGTTACTTACCCACTTTCCCATATGTAATAAGTACCGGTACCTGAAGTGTAAGAATTCTTTCCAGTGTAATATACTAATTTCCATACAAATTATGAATTATTTTTGCCTCCCAAGTGAAAAGAGGGATAACTAATCTACCATATATATGAAGAACAAGGTTTATAGAGACCTTAATATTTAGCAAGGGTGCTAGTAGGATTATAGTATATAATTTTAGATTATTTTTCAGATTTTAGGAGTAACTTTTGATAATTGAGGCTGTTGGACTAAAGTAAGAGTTGATAACTTCCTTTTTCTATAGGGGAAATAGACATGAGCTTGTGTGCATGTGTGCACACACATACAAATTCACAGCTCTCTCTGCTTCTCAATATTGCCCTAAATATGAGACCATCTTTTAAAATTTAAGAAATCCTTTATTAAATATTGTATATTATCATCTATTTTATACAGGTGTATTTTTGTATTCACAAATATTTACATAATTAAATTCTGTCCATAGAGGGACTTTATTTTCTTCCATTTTAGTCCCTGAATTGTGTATCAGTGATGATAAGGTAGAATAATTTACTTGGAAGTTGGTCACATATCTACTCTATTTTCCTTTGAGAGTCTCTCTTTTTTATGTATTGTGGTAATGAGTTCACTTGATCACATCTCAGGGATATGTCAGGATTGAAGGATTGGGTTAATCAACTTGAGCGGGCATTCCAGGATGATTTGTGAGCTTGCTTTAAATTTAAGTATGTGGGAGATAGTTCTCAAAATGTGTAACTCAAGAGAGGCTTCCTCTGTTTATTATGGGTCAAGAAATCAGAGAAGATGGGTCCAAAGATTTTTTTTACCCATAAAGCTGGTCTTATCTATGACTCTTCTTCCTTCCCCTTCTCCAGTATGGCATATTTTTGAAGATTCAGTTGTCTTTGACTTTGGAAATTTGAGAGAGAGAGAGAGAGAGAGAGAGAGAGAGAGAGAGAGAGAGAGAGAGAGAGAGAGAAAGGGAAACAGAGGCACTGAGAAAGAGACAGACACACAGAGACACAGAGACAGAGAGACACAGAGACAGAGACACAGAGAACAGACATACATATATATATATATATATATATATATATATATCTATGGAGAGAGAGAGAGAAAGACTATTTGCTTCATATAGGATGCTGTTGGAACTGACAAGTTAGTAGAGCATGCAATTTGAATTGTTTGCCTAGTAATGACAATATTTTTTTCATTTGAGGAGTATTTATTAAGTGCCTATTATGTACCAGGTCCTATGCTAGGTGCTAATGGTATAGATAGAATAATGTCAATTCCCTCCTTCAAGACATTTATATTATATAGGAATGGGTTATTGGGTGGGTAGGGTAAGGAAAGATAAATTTGTTATCCAAGGACTCATAAACATAAGATTGGACACCCAAGATGATGAATGTTTTTGGTCCCAGCCATTCTTGTAGACATCTATTAAAGGCATGGAGGAATTTCTGTTTATACAGGAAGCACTCACATTGTTGAAATCATGGATCATTTGAAGTTTTGAAGGGAAGAAATGGATGACTGCTCTCTTAGCTCCTCTTGTAATCCTTAGCACACATTTTTTATGAGGCAATTGGCCAATGTAATGAGCAGTTGGTTTGTCATTGGGAAGAGAGAGGCTCAGTGGTTTTGGTGGAAATCAACCCTATAATCATGACTTCATCAGCATTATGGCAGAAAACTAGGTTCACACCTCTAGCAAGGTCACCACCCTGTGATAGCTATAATAGTAATTGGACTCTTAAGTCACTGAGAATCAAAGAAGAATATGAATCATTTTCAGCAAGTTTTTGAAAGGTGAAGGTGATCATGACTGATCATATGTTTTCCAATAATGGGAATGGGAAGGGGCAAGAAAAAAAGCATTTATTTAGCATCTACTGTGTATCAGGCACCATGTTAACTGCTTTAGAATTATTGTCTCATTTGATTCTCACTACAGCTCTGTAGGGAAGGTGCTGTTGAAGTCTCCATTTTAAAGTTGAGGAAACTGCCCAGGCAGAGACTCACCTTTGTACAGAGGTTATGTGACTTGTCCACAGTGTTATATAGTTAGCTACTCTCCAAACCTGGATCTGAATTTGTTTTCCTGATGCCAGACCTGGCACTCTATCTACTGTCACACGTAGCTGCTTATTATTCCAGGCAAGATTCTCCAGCCAACTAGGACAACAATTGGAAGAAAGGAAGAAATCTCAGACAATTAGGTAAGCAAAGGGTACAAATGGCTTGGACAGAACTGATACTTAGACTGAGTTATGATATATCAATGAGTTATTAAATGAAGAGCAAAGAACCCAAGGATTCACATTTTCATTCCTCTCCTCGTCTTATCACTGAAGCCTTCTGGTTAAACAAATGATACAGAAGATAGGTTCCAGATGAGAAAACTGAGTCCCATGAACGTTAAGTGACTTGCCCAAAGTCTTACAGATCATAAGCATGAGACTTCTCTGACTTCTTTTCATTAAACCATGACACCTTCCCCCATGAATCTTCTTCAAATCTTATTGTTTACATTTTTCTTTTAAGACTCAGTTCAAATGTGATCTCCTACAGGAGTCCTCCCTTTCCTTTCACATTACTGTACCCCTCCTTCCCCCATAATTTTCATATTATATATAATAAATATATATATTAAATGTTGTCTTCTTTCTCAGAATGTAAGGGCTTTGAGGACAAGGGCAGTGTTTTTCCTTTCTTTGTATACCCATAAGTTACCAAAGCTTATGAAAAATAGTAAAATTTTAAAAATATTTGTTGACTGACTTTTACTATTTTACCTAACATTTAATAGATAAAGCCAATGTAATCAAATCAGACAGACAGTATTTATCATTTTCTTTCATGCCTATGTATTTCTTCAGGATAGAGGCATTGTGGTGGGAAGAGTATTGATTCATATTTGAATGCTGGCTGTTATTTGACTAGTGTATTAAAAAAGGCAAGCCACCTAACTTTTTTGGACCTTTTTTCTCATCTCATATCTGAAGTATGTTTTACATTCCTTTCCTCATCCCTCTGTTTAATAAACACACATATATTTACTTTTGATAATATGTTCTGAGACAATCACACAAATGTAGCTTTTTTACAGTTTAATAATAATGATAGCTAGAATTTATATAGCAGTAATTATGTGCCAGTGCCAAAAAGTATGCCAAGTACTTTAAAATTATCTTATTTGATCCTTAGGATGACCCTTTGAGGTAGACGCTATTTTTATTCCCATTTTACAATGGAGGAAATTAAGGTTAAAAAAGTGATTAAATGATTTACCTAGAGAAACAGAGCCAGTCAGTGTCAGAGGCCCAACATGAACTCAAGTCTTCTTAACATTATGTCCAACATTCTTTCCACAACACCACCCACTTAGCTGACTCATTGAAGTACTTGACATGCATTTTTTCATTTGATTCTCTGTAATAACCCCAACAGTCTTTTGAGGGAGATAGGGACAGAACTTGTGGTTTCACTGATATGGGAGATTCCCAGGTGAGGGAATTCCCTCTGCCAGAGCAGTTTGACACCTTCTCTGCATATAGTCTAAGAGAGTTGCTCAGAGTAATGAGAGGCTAAGTATTTGCCTAGGCTTCCACAACCACTCCCTGTCAAGGGCAAGAATTGAACCCAGGTCTTCCTGTCTCTGAGGTCTGCTTTCTATTTACTATGCCTTTGCTGCCTCATGATAGATAACTTAAGTATTACTATCACCAGTTTACAGATGAGAAACGAATCCTCAGGGAAGATAAGTGATTGACTTAAGGTAACATAGCAAATGGGTCAAGTCTTCTGATTTTAAATTCATTGATCTTCCGACTATAGCATAGCTTCTTCCATCTATAGACAAATCTTGTGGTTCAAGGGAATCAAACATGGGACTTTTGACTCATGATGACCTGGAAGAGAGGAGATTGATACCAAAGAAGATCAGATTTCTACCTCTCTGTTTCTGTTTTCATCTGGATTTCTCTAGGAAAATTTCCTTTTTTTAATTTAATTTAATTTTTTAAATTTACATTTTTATTTATTTATTTACACATTATTAAGATAGTCTTGCTGTAAGAGTAAGCATAATCCCCCCCTCTCCACAAAAGTGAAAACATCTTATTAGAGAAATAAAGTGAAAGAAAGAGAAAAAAATGTGCTTCAGTCTGTATCCAGATAACATCAACTCTGTCTCTGAGATGGATCTCATTCTTTATCATAAGTCCATCAGTAAAGTTACTTCCATATTTTTTCCACAGTTGCTTTTGTTGGCTGTAAATTCCTCTATCCATTATCCCCACTTCCATTTAATCTATTTTTCTCTCTCCTTGCATTCTGTCCCTCTTTAAAAGTGCGCTAGGGGTAGCTAGGTGGTGCATTGGATAGAGCATTGGTCCTGGAATCAGGAGGACCTGATTTCAAATTTGACCTCAGATATTGAATAATTGCCTAGTTGTGTGCCTTGGGCAAGTCACTTAACCCCATTTCCTTGTAAAAAAAAACTCCCCCAAAACAAAAAAAAAAGAGTTAAAAAAAAGCATGCTATGGGGCAACTGAGTGACACAGCAGACAGAGAACTGGCTCTGGGTCTAGGAAGACCTGAGCCCACATCCCACCCCAGACACTCAGCAACCACCAAGCTATGGACCTGGGCAGGCCACCCATCCCCACCACCTTGCAAAAAACAAAAAACCCAAAAAAGTGTGTTGTATCTGATTACCCTCTCCCATGATCTTCCCTTTCCTCTATCACCCACAACCCCCTTCCCTCCCCTGTTCCTTTTCTCCCATCCTCTTCCTCTTCTTTTTCCTCTATGGTATGTTAAGTATGTATATTGTTTTCTCTCTGGGCCATTTCTGATGAGAATGAAGGCTCCCTCATTCCCCCTCACCTTTTCTCCTTCCACTCCATTGCAAAAGCTTTTTCTTACTCTTTTACCTAAAATATCTTAATATATTCTACCTTTCCTTTCCCTTTCTCTCAGTACCTTCCCTTTTCACTCATTGACTCCATCTTTACAATCTATCATATCTTCATATTCAGCTCCCTCCTGTGCCTTGTCAATATGCTCCTCCTAATTGCTCTTCATCCCATGCAGGCAAACAAGCAATTCAACATCATTAATTCCCTCATAATTTACCTTTCTTGTCCACCCTCTCTGTGCTTCACCTGAGTACTGTACCTGAAGATCAAATTTTCTGTTTAGCTCTGGCCATTTCAACGGGAACATTTAAAATTCTCCTATTTCATTGAATGTCCATCTTTTCCCCTGGAAGAGGATGTTCAGTTTTGTTGAGTATTGATTCTTGGTTGCATTACAAGCTCTTTTGCCTTCCAGAGTATCATATTCCAAGCTCTACAAGCCCTTAATGTGGATGCTGCTAAGTCCTATGTGATCCTGATTGTAGCTCCATGATACTTAAATTGTTTCTTTCTGATTATTTATAATACTTTCTCTTTGACTTGGGAGTTTTGAAATCTGGCCATAATATTTCTAGGGGTTATTTTTTTTTTTTAATTTCTTTCAGGAGATCAGTGGATTCCCTCAATTTCTATTTTACCCTCTAGGATATCAGGGAAATTTCCCTGTAGAAATTCTTTAAAAATGAAGACAAGGCTCTTTTCTTGATCATAATCTTTTCTTTTTCAAGTAGCCTAATAATTTTTAAATAGTCTCTTCTGGATGTGTTTTCCAGATCAGTTGTTTTTCCACTGAGCTATTTCACATTTTCTTCTAGTTTTGCATTCTTTTGGTATTGTTTCTTGATTCCACACAAAGTCATCAGCTTCCCATAACTCCATTCTACATTTGAAGGAGTTGTTTTCTTCAGAGAGCTTTCTTCTCTTCTTTTCCATTAGGCCAATTCTGCTTTCGAAGGTATTCTCCTCATTAACTTTTTGGACTGCTTTTTCCATTTGACATAAACTGATTTTTAATGTGTTGTTTTCTTCAACATTTTTTGGTATCTCCCTGATCACCTGCTGACTTGGTTTTCATGTTTTGCCTGCATTGCTCTCATTTCCCTTTCCAATTTTTCCTCTATTGCCCTTACTTTCAAAATCTTTTTTGAGTTCTGCCATAGCCTGAGCCCAATTCCTTTTTTCCTTGGAGGTTTTGAATATAGAAACTTTGTCATCTTCTGAGTGTTTATTTTTATTCTCCATAGGACCAATCTAATTGTCTATGATCAGGTTCCTTTCTTCTGTTTACTCATTTCCCTAGTCTGTGTACTGATTTTGAGGGGCTTCCCAAACTTTTGAATGTTATTGGAATACCTCCCACAAAGACCTCAGTTTCTTCAAGGTCTTTTTTAAAGTTTTTTTTTTGCAAGGCAATGGGGTAAAGTGACTTTCCCAAGGCCACATAGCTAGGTAATTATTAAGTGTCTGAGGCCAGATTTGAACTCATGTATTCCTGAATCCAGGACCAGTGCTCTATCCACTGCACCATCTACCCACCCAATCCTTCAAGGTCTTAAGAGAGGCTATGGCTGCTCTCCTGGCCTGTGCTTTGGTGACCACAAGCATACCCCCTGCCCTGAAGCTGGGAGGAGTGTCCCTTCTCTATGGCAATAGACTGTGACCAGGGTTTGAATATGGTCAAAGCACAGAGTCCTGTCCCAGGGACAAAGTAGAGACCTTGATAGTCTCCCCCCATCCTCTTACCTTCCATGGGCTGAGTGCTCTGGGAGCATCTGCTGGGCGGCTCCCTACTGGGTTGCTCCATAGGCCTGTTTCTATTTCCCAGGTCTGGGGCTGCACTGAGGGCCGTGCTGGCCTGGGCTCTGCACTCACTCTGGCAGAGGTTCCCTCACTGATCTTCCAAGATGTGCTTGGTGTTCCCTGGGTTGGGAGTTCTAGAAACTGCTTCTGCTGCCTCGAACCCATGTACCCAGGGACCCAGGAGCCCCATGGGCTGATCCTGGGAGGCTGGAGTTCCTTCCCTCCCATACACCATGATCCTGGCTATGCTGCTGCCCCCCTCCAACCCTGTGGAACAGAACCTTCCCACAATCTTCCAGATTACTTTGGGTTAGAGAATGCCTCACTGGGTCTTTCTATGGCTTCTGTCTCTCTCAAAAATTTAGTTAGTCATAATTTTAAGGCTTTTGGAATATTTTGGAAGAGGGCTTCTAGGAAATCCTGCCTTCATGCTACCATCTTGGCTCGACCTCCTAGGAAAATTTCCAAAATAAAGTTTGCCCATGTTTTGTGTGAGTTTGGAAAAGGTACTCAATGTAAAATATGGGCAACAGTTATAGGAAAACTGTTCATTTACTCCACAGAAAACTCATAAATTGATAAAGATGCAAAGACATGCAAGAAGCATAAAACATTAAAACAGCCCATTATACTCACTATAGTCATAGCAGAAGATAAAGACAACTAGGTGGGACTATTGAACAGGTACTTCACATTCACCTCAGTCTGAGCAACTAACCTACAAATTTCAGCTCTTCCAATCAGCCAGGGAATGCTTTCTTTAGTAATTTAGTTGTGGGATTAAGGAAATCCTACTTGGAACAGGCTTAAATTCTGAACTCAGGAACTTTTGGCCTATGAGGTAGCATGGCTAAGTTTAAAGACACGGGGTTGGCAATTAGAGGGTCTAGATTCAGACCAGCATTGCTATTTGCTGTCTATGTGACCTTGGTCATTTTACCTTCTAAGCCTGTTTCTTGATCTATAAAATGACAGAGAAAATTGAATGACTTTTAAGGTCATTTATAGCAATAAACCTATTAACCTAAATAGTAATGAGCAAAGCTGTCCATTTTTCAAGATCATTAGCACTTAGATGAATACAGAGAAGAAAAGAAAGGGGTATAAGAGGGCAGCCAGTGATTCAAAATCCAGTCTAAGATTCCTTAGAAAAGTTCATGTCTCTTGTTGACATGTGCTTCTGCTATAAAGCACCATTGCCATAGGAGTAAGGAGGGAAGTGAGTGGGAAATCTCTTTTTGCAGGAAGTTTAAGGGAGAAAAAGTATCTATGAAAGGAAAGGTGTGTTCAAAACAGAACAGAATTATTTCTATAGCTCTTATAAACCACAGAAGATGGAAATTCCTGCAACCTCTAGTCACTAAGAATGTTTGCTGTGTCATTTTAACAAGACTCATATCCCTTAGAAAGGAATGAGATCTTGTTCAGCTCCAAGGAAGGTTCCCAGCTCAACAAATCAGGGTTGGTCTGATCACTTCTGACACACATACCTATATATCCCTTCACAATACCCTCAAAGCTCATTTTTTAAGGTTTTTGCAAGGCAAATGGGGTTAAGTGGCTTGCCCAAGGCCACACAGCTAGGTAATTATTAAGTGTCTGAGACCGGATTTGAACCCAGGTACTCCTGACTCCAAGGTCGGTGCTTTATTCACTATGCCACCTAGCTGCCCCTCAAAGCCCATTTTTAAATACACAGAAACATCCCAAACTCATGCATAGGTACTCTTATGGAGAGAGTTAAATCCTCCCCTTGCAAATACACAAACACAAATTGCATGACTATAACAAGGTAAATTCATCCATCCATTAGATTAATTAGTTAGAGGAAAGGAATTGTAGCATGATGAATAAGAGTAGTTGGAGAAAGAGTGGTAAGTGAAGTGAATATTGACAGATAGTTTTAAAGATAACAACTGCTTGGTATTCCAAGATTCTAAAAAAATAAGTGAATAGAGTAAGATGGAGAGATTTTCATAACAGACTGATAGTTAATAAATCTTGGTTAGGTTTAGCTGCTAAACCTTCCTTCTGAATTTGAATTAGCATATTGATTTCCTGTGGAGTTTGGGTATGCCAATGGGATAGGTAAAGGACTCAGAAGTGAACTAGAGTGGCATATCTTTCTTATTATGAAAGGTAGAGAGATGATTATTTCCTTAATACATCATTTTTTAAGGCTCTCATGTTATCCTAAATGGAAGATCATCTTTACATTTTAGAAATAATCAGAGGTGAGAATCTCTTATTCTTGTCTACTCTAGAATGCCCATGAAAATGGATATTGGCTACCACTGCTTCATCTTGATGAGGGACATAAGATATTCTGTTGATAGGCTCATAATGTAAATTCATTTCAGATATGAATAAAGCACTTCAATAGATTAAGGTCTACTTTTCTAAAATAAGAATCATAAAACTTTGAAGAAGATCCCTGTATTGAAGATTATATTGATTTTTGAAATATGAGTTCACAACATTTTTATAGAAAATACGATCTGAACTCTGTGTTTTAGGAGAAGAAGAACCTTTGTAGTAGGGTCTTCTTGATAGTTGGACAATATCTGCCAAAGTTTGGTAGAAGGACTTAGTCACTGGAGAAGTTATTTATTATAAGTTTTAATATTGGTGAGAAGCATTATGATATGGTAGAAAGAGCACTGGCTTTTAAGACATGGTACTAGGACTTAAATAGTACCACTGAAAATCCTTATTGATTTTGAAAAGGTCGCTTAATATTACTATACTTCAGTTTTCTCATCTATAAAAAGAGGAAGTTAGACTAGATGGCTATAGTTAAATTCTAAATCAATTATTCCCTGACCAAAGATCCATTGGAGGATAGAGAACATAATTTGTATATATATATATATATAGGAAAATTCACATTTCTCTTATCTGCTCAAGTTTTTTGATGTTGGATTAAGAAGGGAAAAGTCTAGATTAATTTAGATTTTCAAAATTTTTATTTTATAATACATTATATAAAAGATTTTTAGGGGCAGCTAGGCGGCACAGTGGATAGAACATTGGCCCTGGAGTCAGGAGGACCTGAGTTCAAATCTGGCCTCAGACACTTAATAATTACCTAACTGGTCTTGGGCAAGTCACTTAACCCCATTGCCTTTCAAAAAACTAAAAAAAAAAATCCCAAAAGATCATTAAAAACAAAACTTACTCTAGAACAGAAAAGAAATGACTTAAAAAGAGAAAGCAACAGGAAGAGTTATGTTGGATATAGAAATTCTAATAGTCTTTGCCTCTGTTTCCTCCCTCTCTCACATTAGTAATGGAACATTTATTATTTGATTAATATATATGTGTATATATATGAAAATGACTAGGAATTGAAAGTTCTTAGTAAATCTCCGAGATTATAAATATAAAGAATTTGGTAAAGTAGTAAAATAATGGGTCTTTGGTTGTCAAATTGCAAAAACATCTAAGAAAGTCATCAGTATGGACTAAAAAATGGCTAATGATTTTCATTGGAGTTGTGTAAGGGATTTATTGAAAAATCAGCCAGTCTGTGCTATGATGAAATTAGCTATTTTCAATATTATATTCTTACACATGGTATGGGTGAACATGTAGCAACTCATAAAAACTCTAAAGTCAGCAACCACTTATTAATCACCAGGCCCTTGCTAAAAATGCTGAATAAGAGCAAAAGGAGCTAGTGGATAGCCCATAAGGCACTGGACTTGGAGCCAGAAAGACCTGACTCAGACCTTAACTCAGACCCTTAGCAAGTCATTTAATACCTCTCCCAAGTTTCCTCTTCTGTAAAATGAGATCATTGGATGCAATCATCTCTAAGGTCTTTTCCAACTTTAAATATAGAATATTGCAAATAAGAACATAGAAGATCAAAAAAGATGGGTTAGTCACCTGATAAAAGTGAGGGATGACAAGTGGATTACTAGAGTGTTCTACTGACATAGCCACAATGCAGAGAAAAAGTAATGAAGGCCTCACATAAAGTGATTTAACTTCTTGTGATCAATGTTTGGGAGGACATGGGCAAGAGTCATACATGATGGGCAGGCATGAATGAGTTGGGAAATGCATCAGTTGAAGGAAACTCCAGAATGAATAAAGTTATAGACCCACTGGAGAGTTCTGTTAAATTTGTTTGGACACAAGTTCTCTTGTATCTTTTAGAAATGTCTTGGAGTATAATTCAGTGAAAAGTTGAAACCAACTGATTAAATGAATCATTGTTCATTTATAAGGATCAAGATAGCTGTAGCAAAAGAGTTAGAAGGTGGGTGATGGGGATGATTTTTCTATTCTCTTTCTGATTGGTAGAAGATAGAAATGGAATTTTAGGACTCCCAGTCACAGTATAGGTTTCTTACCTGATGAGGAAGTGGAAGAGAAACAGTATGACTAATGTCTTCTCTTCAATTAATTAAATTAAATCATAGAAATTTAAGAGTTCAACCAGTCCAACGCTCTCATTTTATAGATAATGAAATTGAGGCTAAGTGTTGTTTTGAGTGACTCGCCTAAGGTTACAGAGATAGTAATGGCAAGTGCTAAATTTCAAATTCAGCTTCTTGAACTCCAAATTTATTAAACTCTGCATTGTATTAGAAATAGGAAAAAAATTTTCTGAGTGGAATGCATTTCCAAGCCTAAATGAGAGATAAACTACTATTTATTTTGAAAGGATATGATGCCCAATTGAAATTTAAAGTTATAAAGTTAAATTGTATAGAAGTACATGCTCTAGAGTTATGTGCATTATGTATTTTGCATCCATGATTACATTGAATTTACTTATAAAACAGGTGGAAGACAAATGATAAAGATACTTGTATCTTGTTTAAAAAATTTGCTTGTTTTAATAAAGAGAATGATGTAGCTACAAAGCTCTGTGGACTTAGAGTTAGGAAGTTCTGAGTTCAAATTTATCCTCAGATACTCAGTAGCTATCAGGCCCTGGGAAAGTCACTTGACCTCTGTTTGTCTTAATTCACTGGAGAAGAAAAAAGACCAACCACTGCAGTATCTTTCCAAGAAAATCCTATATGGAGTCATGAAGAGACTGAACAACAACAACAACAAAAACCAAAACCCAAACAGCTAGCTTTAAAGCATACTGCTTTGTGACCTGGATAAGTCATTCAGCTCTAAGTGTTTTAAATAACTCTTTTTTTAGTTTTTTTGCAGGGCAAATGGGGTTAAGTGGTTTGCCCAAGGCCACACAGCTAGGTAATTATTAAGTGTCTGAGACCGGATTTGAACTCAAGTCCTCCTGACTCCAGGGCAAGTACTCTATCCACTGTGCCACCTAGCTGCCCCAGATATCTCTTAATAATACATATAGCAGAAAAAGTACTGATTTTATTTAGTAGAGGGAGTTTTCCCATTTGAGGTTTCTTATACTTATTAAGTCACAAATCCATTATTCCTAATTAGAAAATTATTAATGGGTGAGACAAGACTGGTCACTGTGAGGTAGATTCATTTTCTACTGTAAGTCAAAATACTCTAGTGGTGATAAATGAGGCAAAAAAATGACAAAGAATATCTTAGAATTGTAAAAGACGTTGGAGAGTGCTCCAGTCTTTAAGCTCTGAAACTAAAACACTTATGAAGTGAACAGATGGGAATAACTCAGAGGCTTGATAGGCTAGAAAACATCACCAAGGTTGAGGAGTATGATAGGATCAAGAGCCAGAAGGATGTATTAGAAAGCTAGGTGGTGCAGTGGATAGAGCCTTGGAGTCAGGAGGACAGGAGTTTGAATCCAACCTCAGTCACTTTTCACTTACTAGCTGTGTGACCTTGAGAAAGTCACTTAACCCTGATTGCCCTGTATTCAGGGCCATCTCCACTCGTTCTGATTCATATCTGGCCACTGGACCCATATAGTTATGGAGGAGAAAGTGAGACTGGTGACTTAGCACAGCCCCCCTCCCCCCTTCACTCAAATCCAGTTCATGTGCTTGTCATGACATCACCTCTTTGATATAATGGTCTTCTTCTAGAATGAAGGACAAACATCAGCGGGCCAGGAATTATAAACAGAGATATAATTTGCTCAGGACAACTAGGACTTTCCCCAGGGGACAATCTCAGGGGTATATTCCCTGTCCAGAACTACATATTTTATGACAATTGCTGTCCTCTTTACTTCCTGTCTCTTACACTTCAGACATGCCTCAGTTAGTTCCCTCCTAGCTAAGTAGAATTAGCTCCAGAGGCAAGATTTCTAGTTATAGCTTAAGTCAGGTGATCTAGATTACTAGTTCCAGCTCCTTTAATACTTAGGTTTGTAATTCTAAGTCTACTACTTCTGAATTTCAGTTTCATCATCTATAAAATTAAAGGGTCCCTGAGTTTTTAAAGGTCTATGAGTTTTTAAAATATGAACTTAATTCTTGAGAGCAGTAGGATTATGGTTTCTAGCTATTCCATCTCCCACTGCCCATCAAAATACTGGATATTATCAGGAAGAGTATGTGCAAATAGAATCCTGCAGATTTTGGCTGCTGAATATAAAGACATAATGGGAATTAGGTTTTTATATGCAGATAGATGGAAAAGGATGAGGCTCTTCAGCCTAGAAACACAAAGGCAGAGAATTGATACAATGGAAATTAAAGTCTTGAAAGATATTTGACTTAATAACTAGAGCTTGTGATCCCAGTATCCTTGAAAGAAAAATAAACTTCTTCTAGGACAAAAAAAAGAACATAGTACTTTATATAGTAGATAATAAACACAGGGGCTTCATTCCCTAATAATTTTACTTTTCTCCAAGGTCAGTTTACTAGTTATCATTTCATCCCTCCCAATTTGCCTCAAACCTAGTCCTAGAAGCTCTCTAGTTACTTTCTATCATTCCCTTAACAGGCTCCATCCCATACTATTCTAGCACACATTTCCCCTATGGTCTATGCCTATTCCTTTTGTTGGTTCTGGAATCATAGTCAAATCAGCTCTGTCACAACTCCTGGAAAGGGTGTGTCTATTCTTCTTCTGGCTCTATTTATCATTTCTCTAACTTTCTAAACCAACAAAAATGACTTGCTGCAAGCATTCCCCTCAATGTGTTGTCTTCTTCTATTACAATGTAAGGTCCCTGAGAACAGAGACTGTTCTCCCTTTTGTATTTCTCTCCTTAAGTGTTTAATAAATACTTTCTATCCATTCATTTGTTCTAATGATAACATACATTGCAGGCTGAAAATATAAACAAGCTTGAGAGGGATAGAGATAAATAAATGGATGAAAGCGAGTTAGGGATGTTGAGGGTGGTCTGCTAACATTTTGCGATCAGAGAGAATATTTATCATGTTTTTCTATCAAACTTTGCCATAGACTGAGTAGAGGGAGAGTTCTGGTCCAGTTTGGTATTTATTGTACTTAATTCACATAGGCTTGGGCACACAGGGCAATTCTCTAAAGTGGTTGGAAGTGGTCCTTGGTCTTAGAATGTTTGCCTTTCTCAGAGAATGTGTGAAAAAGTTAAATATGTTCATGTTGTACTTTCTCTGTTTCATTCATTCAACATGCATTTATTACCATGGTACTTGGTAATGAAGATAGGAAGGCAAAAGGAAGCAGTCCTAATCTTCAATTAACTTTCCATGTCCTGGAAAAATAAAGCACATAACTAGATAAAAGAAATCCAGTTAGGCTTGTCAGGATAAAAATGTAACAGGGTTCCCTAGTCAGACTCTTTAAGGGTTAATGCTGCAGTCGTCAGATATTAGACTTTTGAGGAGGCTGCAACATCTATAGGACCCATTGGACAGGAAACATTTTATTTCATGTGAGAAATAAGAGGTGTTTCCCTTTTTTTAAAATAAAAAATTGCCAACTTCCCTAGAGCAAAGATAAAAGATGAAGCTTTTCCTATCAGACCCAAACCTAATTTTCTTTTTTGGGGGAAATCTTTAGTCCATTTGAATGCAACAGCAAAGAATTGTGTGATTAAAAAAAAGCTTTGTTCTACTTTGTTTTAATAAGATTAACAAGGACAAAGAAATTTCTAGATGGCAAAATTACTGCTAGCCTTTTTATATTAAACACAAAGGACTTAAAGAGAGAATCTGAGATTTGAATGAATGAGTAAAGTTTACTTATTCTTCTTTGGATAGAAGAACCTTTGGTTTAAAAAGCTTTTATCTGCCAGCTCACAGTGCATGGGTTCACAGAGCTCAGTTTGAGGTCAGTCATTTTTTCTGCCTACATCACTTCCTTTATGTTTCTGGCTCTGTTCAGTTAGATGGTGGTGGAAGAAGGTGGGTAGACCCACCAGTGTTATAATAGGGATAAAAAGGTGGCGATGGTCACGGCAGTGAAAATGACAGAGCAGAAACTTCTCCAATAGAAATAGGCAGTGTGTCACAGAGTAGTACCCTATTAAAAAGAAAGTGCTGCTTAGAACCAGAATTCTACTCTTTCCAACTGTTCCCACAATGACAGACAAGTATTAAATACCTTTTCATACAGTACACTATTAAATACAATGGGTTTGAGAGCACATAGGGCCCCTGAGAGAAAGTTAGTATTTAAGGATGTCGAGTAGGGAAAAAACCTGTAACAAATGAACAGATAGCTTCCTATATAAGCTACCATATATTATCTAATATCACAACATATTATCACATATTATCACAATAAACCTAGGAGGGAGGGATTCATTACCCCCATTTTATAGATGAGGAAGCTGAGTCTGACAGGTCAAGTGATTTGCCTAGGGTCACACAAGTAACTAATTATGGCTAAATGTGAACTCAGATCTTTCTCACTCCTTGTCCAGCTTTCTATCTACTACCTCATTTACTTGATTCTAAGTATTGTTTAGAACTAGAATCCTGTTCTTGCTAGCAAAAAGCCAGTATGTACTCTCTGCTTTGTACTGTTATTGGCTTTTGGGATACAGGAAAAAAAAGTGGGATGGTCTCTTTCCTCAATGATCTAATATTCCACTGGAGAGTTCTAGGGGAGGTAGAAGAAGGGTGGCAAGGGGCAAATTCTATCCCAAGGAATATTGTAATCTGTAAATTCTGATCATATAACTGCAAGATGCTCCTAATCTGGAGAACCACATTTTTAAGAGCAAGGTCAAATAATGAAAAACTTGTTTTTCCCTCCCAGCTTAATTTTTTGTGTGCTCTGCAATTGCAAATAGGAAATAAATTATTATTATTATTATTATTATTATTATTATTATTATTATTTTGCCTATTTCATTTTTCTAGAGACTGCAATTTTGTATATAAACATGTATAAACTAAGTAAGGAAGCTACTTCAAACTGCTTAAACTAAATACTTGTGTTTATAAAATTATTGTAAGTGAAAAATCTCTTACAAGGCGATTTCAAGTAGACTATATTTGTATTAGCATATACACAAAACTTTTCTATTTATTGTAATTTTTCTATTTCTCTTTTTTTCTGCTTGTCTTTTGAATTCCTGAAGGTTTTTGAGAGTAACTTCTGTCTATTCTTGCACTCCAAAGAATTCTGTGTATATAGATAATGGCCATCTGCAAAGGGAGGACTCCCTGGTCTTTAGTATACAAAGTAGATAAGGAGACTGTAAGATCCGGACCCAAGGTTACTGTGTTTGCACAAACTCAGTCACTGTAGCTTTTTCCCAGACCATTCTGCCCTCTTGTTCCCTCCCTACTCTCTGACTGGATCTGGAGGAGAATGGCTGGTAATGGTTAAAATGCAGGGGCCAGAGCCCCAAGTTTGTGCTATCTGCCCTTTGCAGAAATTGGAGAACATCATTGGTTTAGAGAGCTTTAAATTAAACCTAGTCATGAAGTCATTGGAGGTAGTCACATTCTAGCATATTTCCTTAACATCTGGAGACCAGCCAGTTGTGCCATATCCTCCAACAAACTTCTCTTGGATAAATGAGTTATATATTAATAAGATTTACATAGTATTTTCTATATATCAGATAATGCAATGAGTGCTTGATAGGTAATTATTTCATTTGATCATAGTAACAATCCTTAATCCTGAGAGGTAACATTATCCCCATGCTATAGATGAGAAATCTGGGGCAAAGGTAAGGTGACTTGTCCAAGGTCTCACATCTAGTAAGGAGAGATTTTTAACTCAGGTCTTTTTGATTTCAGGCCCAACACTTATTGTGTTACATACTCTGTTGGTACTTAGTCCTGTCCTTTGGTTAGTGTTGCTGCAGGTTTGACTCATAGCAATCTGAATAATGTAGGAACAGACCTGAAAGGCTACATTATTATTGTATCACCTAAGGCTGACTATTTGACTGACCTGAAGAACAGGTTTAGAGATACTTTGTTGAGGACATTCCTGCCCTCTGCTGTTAGTTCTCTATATTTTTAGCATTCTTTTCTCCTAACCATAGGGGAGCATGAGCAAATGGATGAAATGCTGTCTGTGGGTGGAAGAAGAGATCAGAATCTATCCTATCCCAGCATCCTGACTAGGGGCACTGATCTCAGGAAATTAGACAATCACCAAACTATGGTGCTGCCATTGACAGGCCTTGCCACAGAAATGATGATGTTTGCTTTGTCCTTCATGTTTAAAAAAGGCTATGACATCAGGGAGGTGATGCCATGACAAGCACATTAGATTTAAGTAAGCCTCACTTTCTCCTCCAGAACCACCTGGGTTCAGTGGCCAGATATGAATCAGAATGATTGGGGATAGATAACCTTGAATGTGAGACAATCAGGGTAAAGTGACTTGCCCAAGGTCACACAATTTGTAAGTGTCTGAGATAAAATTTGAACTCAAGTCCTCCTGACTCCAGGGCCAGTGCTCTATCCACTGCACCATCTAGCTGCACTTGCCACGAGGAATATCAACAAAGGGAATGAATTTATTGATTAGTGTACTCCTTTTCCTAATTTCCTCTGAAATTATCATCTCTTGGAGTTACCTGTCAACTTAGGTGTTCTTACCTGCCCTTTGCAGGTCTTACCTAAATTGCAAGAGTTCTCATTTACCAAAAATGAGATCTCTTAGGGAAAAACTGCTAGGCAGAAGATGAAAAATCACCCAAACTCAGATCAAGTTCAGATTTTATGCAAGTTGTATTTTGTAATTCAGTGCCAGACAGAGAGAGTGAAATATCTAAAGTTAAAGAATTTGTTTCACAACATCATTAACAGATACATGGTCCCTTGAAGATACCCTCTGAATCCTTGCCTATTTTTTCTGTCATATCTGTGTCAATAGTCATGAGACCCTGGCATTCAGGGGTTTCATGATCCTAATAAGTTGGATTTGTTATATTGGATTGCTTTATAATATATTCAATGAATATAATATATTCATTGCTTTATAATATATTCATTTGGAACATCTACTATGATGAATCAAACAGTCCCAGTTCAGGGGTATATGTCTAGGTGGGGAGATAAGACAAAAATAAATCTAAATAGTATGTCTCTATTATACAAATAATAATTAACATTTATATAGAGTACCTTAGGTTGTGCTTTGCAAATATTCTCTCATCTGATCTTCACAGCAACCCTGAGAAGTAGGTGTTATTATCGTCTCAGATGAGAAACCTGAGGCAAACAAAGTTTAAGGAACTTGTCCAAGGCCATGAAGCTAGTAGTCTGAGGCAGGATTTGAATTTTCAGATTTCAAGTTGCTGTACTACTTTGTTTAGTGCTTCAGTTATATCTGACTGTGCATGACCCATTGGATAGTACGGTCTTTCTTAGCAAAGATCCTGGAATGGTTTGCCATTTCCTTCTCCAATGAATTAAGGCAAATGTAATTTAAGTGACTTGCCCAGGGTCACACAGTAAGTATCTGAGGTCAAATTTGAATTAAGGTCTTCCTGACCGCAGGCTTAACTCATCACCTCCTCCTGTGCTACCTAGTTGCCTCTTACTAATTTCAGAATCACAGAATCTCTTTATTTGAAAGAACAAAGAGGCAATTCAGAGGCAATAACTGGAAAAAGATACTGTCCTGGGGTCACATTAGGTCAGTAGCAGAATAATTCTTAAAGAGAAACTAACGCCCATAATAATATTACTAAAACTGATTAGCCAGGAGTTAATTATTTACAAAGTTGAGCTATATGGAATGAAATGTATTGCATATTACTAGCTTTCCCTTATTACTAATTCATGATTGCCAAATGCAACTTTTTGAAGAATATGATATTCAAAATGTAAATTGTGGCAAGATTAGTAGTAAAGTTAGGAACCAATTTTGTCCCTCAACACTAGTGTTTTTTTAATCTTGAGAGACAAGAATTTCAAGATATAAGAATCAGAACTGAGCCTGAACAAGTTCATAAGTTGTCAGATACTCTTCCATCCTTCCATTCTACTGTGGGTCCCAGAGAGGAACAGGTTAACATAACTCCAACATCTCTACTGTGGCAGGGGAAATTTAAGCTAGAGGAAAGGATAGAATCTTGAATTTATGAATATAAGCAGTCTGTGTGTGTGTGTGTGTGTGTGTGTGTGTGTGTGTTACAGAGAGACAGAGATAGAGATAGAGAGACACAGAGAGAGAGACAGACAGAGACAGAGAGAGACAGAGACAGAGACAGAGAAAGAGAGACAGTGGCAAAAAGGGATTTAGAGACAGAAAGAAAGAAACAGAAAGATTTAGAGACAGAGAGAGACAGAGAGACAGGGACCGAAAGAGAGAAATATAGAGACAGAGGGACAGAGAGAGACAGAGGGAAAGAGATAGAGGAGATAGATAGATAGAGAGAGACAGAGAGAAACAGAGAAAGAGAGACAGAGTCAGAGAGACAGAGACAGAAAAAGATGGACAGAAAGAGAGAGATAAGGAGAGACAGAGATAGAGACAGAGAGACAGGACAGAGACAAACAGAGATACAGAGACAGAGACAGAGAGAGAGAGAGAAAGAGTGAGAGAGAGAGAGCAAGAGAGAGAGCATGCCATGATGGAGAGGGGAAAAAGAGATGATGGGGGGGGAGAGAAAGAGAGAAACAGACAGAGGGATTGAGAGACAGAGACAAAATAAAAGGACAGAACAGACAACCTTCAAAATAGGAGGAGATCAAGTCTAGGGCCTATTTTTTCCAGAAATTAATCTGTCTTCCCTCTTAGCATAGCCCACTCATTTATAGTAAACATTCACTTAAATTGCAATAAAAATCAGCATATATTTATCAGTTAAATAAAACTCATCATAAAAGAACAGACAGCAAATAAACACAATTTAAGAGTAAGTAATGCTAGTTTTCCAGGCAGCTGTAAGGCAGAGAAAGGGAAGAAGAGAGAGGGATTAGATACATCCAGTATGAACTATTAGAATTTCTGAAACATTCCTCCCTCCTTCACACTCCCTTCACTTGCATAACAATAGCTCTTGATGATAGAGGAAGAGCAAAAAGAAAAGTAAAAGTGAGAAAGAAGGAAAGGAAAAAAAGGTTCATTCCATAAAAGAGAAAATGGGATGCTGAAGGACATTTCTGAGGACCATGTCAGAAAGCACAGGGGATCTAAGACTAACCTGCTTTCTACTTTATCCTAGAGGTAAGTAATACTGCCAGAAATAGGAAAATCACTTCAAACCTCAATCATTTCCCAACATTTCTTTTCTTTCTTTCTTTTTTTTTTTTTTTTTTTTTGTAAGGCAGTGGGGTTAAGTAGCTGGCCCAAGGCCACACAGCTAAGTAATTATTAAGTGTCTGAGGCCGGATTTGAACTCAGGTACTCCTGACTCCAGGGCCAGTGCTCTATCCACTGCGCCACCTAGCAACTCCCCCAACATTTCTCAACTTCACTGCCTTCCCTAACTGAAACCTCCCTAGTGACAATGGAAAAAATTAAATAAAAATTTATGCAAAGGTTATGTCTGACTGTGTATTCAGCATTCTGAACATGTAATTTCCAACCTCTTTGTTGAGACAGAGGGACAAACTCTTAATTCCTGAATTCTTAATTTTAACATTCAACAGTTATTATTTCACCTCTTATTTGGGCCCTTGCTTAACTCTTGAACTTTCTGGTTGTGGAGGCAGCTGCAGTTGTAAAACTTGTAGTATTGAAGAAAATCAGCAAATTAGATGTTTGTAATATAGTGGACATTTACATAAAAAGGGCAATGGAAGAGTTGAACTTCAGGAAATATGTTTGATAGGCAGTGGGATGTGGTGGAAGGGATGCTGGGGATGCATTTTTGAATCTTGGTCCCATAACCATAATGGGAGCAAGGACGCATAAAGCTTTGCCAAAGGACACCAGATTTAGAAAGTGTTGCTAACCCTTTATCAGCATAGGAATAAAGTAGGTTGGAAAGCACCATTTGTTGGGCTAGGTTAAATTCTCCCCTTTCCTCCTGCCCTGAGGCCCCTCCCTGGTCTCCTTCCATTCAAATGACCTCATACTAGTATCCCATGATCTCGGAGGACATGTTTTGTTCTAGTTGGTTCCTAATACAAAAATTCCTAGGAGGACTCTACCTGTCTCTGACACCTGCTATCTGTCTCAATGAAGTATGAGTCATTTAATATACCCGAACCTCAACTTCCAATTCTATAATGGGATAATAAGAGCGACACCACTTATCTTTTAGGATTAGTGTGACAGTTACAGAAACATGAGTTGTTAGTGTTGCATTCTGGAAAATTACTTATCCAGAAAAGCACAGTGATCTAGAATTACCAATGCAACCCCAATTCCTCTATTGGTTATTTTTTTATCTTGTATATTTATATATATATATATATATATATATATATATATATATATATATATATGTATGTATATATATATATATACCTGTTTATATTTTACTTTTATTTTATCCTTTTAGATGTGTTTTTTTTATATTATCTTTCCCACTAGATTTTAAGTTACTTGAGAACAGGGACTATTGTTTGCCTCTTTTTATGTTCTCCCGTGCTTAGGTCAGTAGGAGTTTAATTAATATTTGCTTATTGAAACATTCTACTGGAGACAAGAAACAGTTTGATTATAGGTGAAATAGGGAGACTTAAATTAAGCAGGTTGGGAGCTCAGTGGACTAACACATTTATTTCAACCAGCAATCATTTTCATTCTTATGCCTCAGGTTATCATGATCATACAAAGTAAACATAAGAGATTACATTACATAATTGGGATGTTATCTTTTCATAATCAATAAAAAAATCTACCTGTAACTTGTTTTTGTAGTAAGAACTTTTGAAAAATATAATTATAGTAATGAAAAATGACTGTGCCTCCTGGCTAAATGTTGCTCACCTGTGCAAGAAATCTCTTCTTTTAATTGGATTTCAATTTTCCTGTTAGAATATTTTCTCATTGGTTTGGGTTTTTAATGCTTCCTCCTGACTTTTCCCTAAGTTTGGGAAAGCAAGCTATGCTGCATCATCTTTGTGATATGTCTTCTCCTTATATGTTAGTTTTGATTTCTATAAGCTTTAGTACCTATGTGTATCTTGGGGAGCACACTTAATCTCCCAACTCTTATTGCAGGTCCTCCTAGACAAGGCTACCTAAGATGCAAAGTTTTATCTATTATTTTTTGTTTTATCTATTTGTATCTATTTTTTCACATTAGTACAGTAGTCTTGATTGTAAAGGTAAACATAATCCCCCTCCCTCCACAGATAGAGAAACCTCAAGAAAAAGAAAGTGAGAGAGAAAAAAAAAGTATGCTACAGATACCATCAGCTCTGTCTTTGGGATGGATCACATTCTTTATCATATGTCCATTAGAGAAACTGCTTCAATATTTTTTCCTACAGTTGCTATTTCTGGCTATAGTTCCCTCCATCCTATTCCTCCCACATTTATTCTATTCTCTCTCTCCTTCCACTTTGTCCCTTCTCAAAAATGTGTTATATCTGACTATCTTCCCTCTCTTCTATCTCCTACAATTCCCCTTTCCTCCCCCGTCTCCTTTCTCTCATCTCTTTCCTCTCCTTTTTTCCTCTAGGGTAAGATATATTTCTATACCCTATTGCATGTGTATGTTATTTCCTTTCTGATATACTTCCAATGAGAATGAAGGCTCACTCATTCACCCTCACCTTCCCCACTTCAACTCCATTGCAAAAGCTTTTTCTTGCCCCTTTTATGTAAAATAACTTAGCCCATTCTATCTCTCCTTTTCTCCAAGTACATTCCTTTCTCTTCCATTAACTCTGTCTTTATATTAATTATACCTTCGTAATCAACTCCCTCCTGTGCCTTGTCTATATATGCTCCTCCTAACTTCCCTAATAAATGAAAAAATTCATGTAAGTTATACATATCATCTTTCCATGCAGGAATACAAGCAGTTCAACATCATTGTTGAATCCCTCATAATTTGTCCTTCCTGTCCACCCTCTTAATGCTTCTCCTGATTCCTGTAATTGAAGGTTAAATTTTCTGTTCAGCTAGGGTCATTTCAATAGGAAGGTTTGAAAGTCCCTTATTTTGTTGAATGTCTATCCTTTCCCCTGAAAGAGTATGTTCAGTTTTGCTGGGTAGTTGATGCTAGGTTGTAATTTAAGCTCTTTTGCCTTCTGGAATATTAAATTCTAAGCCTTTTAAACCCTTAATGTAGTCAATGCTAAATCTGTGTAGTCCTGATTGTAGCTTCAAAAAATTTGAATTATTTCTTTCTGGATGTTTTTAATATTTTCTACTGGATTGGGAGTTCTGGGTTTCCTCAATTTCTTTTTTTACTCTCTGCTTCTAGGATATCAGGGCAATTTTCCTGGAGAAATTCTTTAAAAATAAAGTCTAGGTTATTTTTCTTGTCATGACTTTCAGGTAGCCCAATAATTTTTAAATTGTCTCTTCTGAATCTGTTTTCTAGGTCAGTTGTTTTTCCGATGAGAGATTTCACATTTTCTTCTGATTTTTCATTCTTTTCGTTTTGTTTTATTCTTGATTTCTCACAAAGTCACCAACTTCCCTTAAGTCCATTCTACATTTGAAGGTGTTATTTTCTTCAGAGAGTTTTTTTAATCTCCTTTTTCATCTGTCCAGTTCTGTATTTTAAAGTATTCTTCTCCTCATTTACCTTTGGACTACCTTTTCCATTTGACCTAAACTGGTTTTTAACATGTTGCTTGCTTCAGCATTTTTTGTGTCTCTTTGACAAAGTTGGTGATTTGGTTATCATGATTTTCTTGCATGGCTTTCATTTCTCTTCCCAATTTTTCTTCTACCTCCCTTACTTGATTTTCAAAATCTTTTTCGAGCTCCTCTATAGAAAGAGACCAATTCATGTTTTTCTTGGAGGCTTTGGAAGCAGAGCTTTGACTCTGTTATCTTCTGAATGTGTATCTTGATCCTCCAAGGGACCAAAGTAATTGTCTATGGTCAGATTTCTTTTCTTCTGTTATTTGCTCATTTCCCCAGCCTATGACTTGATTTTAACTCTGTGAAGATAGGACTCCACTTCCAGGGTGAAGGGTACACTGTCCCAAGCTTTTGAGGGTTTTGTAGATGTTTACAGGACCACTCTTCCCCTTACCCCAGAGGGTGCTTTCCTAGTCTGACTTCTTTCCTAGTCTGTGCTCTTGTCTTTGGATGACCACAGGCACTCCCCTCTGCCCTGGAGCTGCTAGGAGAGTCCCTGGTCCACTATGGATATAAAGCTCCCCTTTTTGAGACAGGGATCTGAGTGTGGGTAAAGCAAAATTCCTGCATCAGAGGTAGCAGAGAGACCTCTGCACTCTCCTTACTGTAGGTGGACTGAGTGCTCTAGAAGCAACTATCAGATGACTCCAAAGACTGGGGCTGTGCTAAGACCTGTGCTGGTGTGGAGAGTTTCCCTGCTGACCTTCAGAGTTGATCTTGGCAAACCTTAGGTTGAGTAGTTTGAAAAATACTACTGCTGCATGGACCTAGGAACCTCCAGGGACCCAGGAGTCTGGTGGGTTGTTCCTGGATGGCTGCAGAGTTTGGTTGGCATAGCTACGCTGTGGCCCTTTCCAGCTCCAGTGAAACATATCTTTTCCCTGGTTTTTTCAAGTTGTCTTGGGTCAGAAAATTGTTTCACTCAATCTTTCAGTGGGTTCCACCACTCTACAATTTAAAAATTATTGGGCTACTTGAAAGTTATGACCAGAAAAAGAGGCTAGACTTCATTTTTCAAGAAATTATCCAGGAAAATTGCCCTGATATCCTAAAAGCAGAGGGTAAAATATAAATTGAGGGAATCCAGAGCTCCTAAGTCAAGGAGAAAATATTACAAGCATCCAGAAGAAAAGAATTCAAATATTGTGAAGCCAGAGTCAGGATTACACAGGGTTTAGCAGTATAATTAAAGGCTCATATTGTTTGGAATATGATATTCTAGAATTCTACTCTAGAGTCATTGTTTAAAGCAATTTGAAGGCATTTGGAGTGGTCTGGAGGAGAACTTCTGGGATTTCCTGCCTTCACTCCACCATCTTGACTCTGCCCCCTAGTACTTTGTTTTATCTATCCACTCAAAACTATTGTTCTAGAGTTCCCAACAATATATTTATCTTTATAAATTGACCAGAATACACAAGCAATTCAAAATTAAAAGCATTTAATGAAATAACATAAGAAAAAAGTTACCAATAAAACTATGTGGGCTCATTGCTCCACAAAGACATACATCAGCAGTAGGGAGAGTGGTCATCTATATGGTACTTGTTTGAAGAGACACATATTGGTATAGTAGTTAGAACACTAGACTTGGAGTCAAGAAGACCTAAGTTTCAATCCAGCCTCAGCACTTATTAGCTATGTGACTTAGGACAAATCATTTAAACTTTGTTTATCTTCATTTGCTAATTTGTAAAGTGGGGACAGTAATAATAACATCTTCCTCCAAGGGTTGTTGGGAGGATCTAATGATATATTGGTAAAAAAACACAGCTCTTGGCAAATAGCAGGTGATTTATAAATGCTTATTCTCTTCTCCTTCCCTTAATGAAGTGGGGGATCATTGGCTAATCAAGGCCAACATCCATGTATTCTTCATGTGTTCAATGCCCAATACATTTCAAATATCAAAAATTGCTTCCTTAGGAATATGCAAGTTCATTGAACCCCAGTGACAGACACATATTCTAGGTTTGATGATGGTGGTAACAACTGAAGAAGAGGAAAGAACATGTCAATGACCAAAAAAAGGAAAGGATGTTTAATAGAGTGCATAGGGATGCAGGAATGAGAAAAAAGAAGGGGAGGAAGAAGGAAGGATACTTTCAATAGTTTCTCTCAGTCTTCCTGATATACCACCTGTTTTGTACATCTCCTCTTCAGGACCAGTGCTGTTAACACTGTGGGACTAGGGGTCATTTTATTCCACTATGCCACTGTCATTAACTTGATGACAAGTACACCCTTGGGAGACTATATGATAATGGAAGAATTGAATATCAGGTAGGCTAAGGTTTTCCTCAGGCACTTAAAAATTTGACAGGATAAACCGAAGAATAGAGAGAAAGATCTGGAACATGGAGCGTAAGGGTAAGTACAAGTAAGGAGCCTTAGGCAATATAAGGGCACTGGAAATCTCTTAGGAAAACTTAAGAGGAAGAAGAGGAACTGAAAGTAGAAATGGGGAGGGGGAATGGAAGATCTAAGCCCTGGGGAAGGATAAGGCTCTAGAATCCACAAGACCCTCAGGAATATTGAACAGATATTAAAAAAAATAACCAGCAATTATGTCTTATTGATTTTTCTTTTGGAATTTAAAAAAATTCCTTCCTTTCTCTTATCATTACAAACATTCTGTTCCAGACTTTGATCATCTTATTCCTCTCATTTCTCCATTCCTTAATCAATCCTATATGCCCATGACAAATCAATAATCCTATGATATACTGTTTTTATCATGGTATCATCCTTCTCAAAAAGCTTCAATAATTTTCCATTGACAATAATTAAAAAAGATTAAATTATGGGTCTTCGATGCTGCAAAGAAATATTTTGTTCATCCTTGACTGGCAGTCCCTTCTAAGCTTTTCTTGTCTCAAGATAGCAATACTCCTCTCACCTCACACTCCCAGCTCCAACACTCTAAGTAGGTGACCTTGACTCCTTAGAAAATTGATGCCATTTAGTATAAACTAGTTCTCTAATCCTAGTTATGGTCTTTCTTCTTGCCAAAGTTAGTTCTACTTATTTCTTTGATCCTCTCCTTTCAATCCCCTCTCCTTTTTGCCAGGAATTTCTTCAATAATTTTATATTTACTGATTATTGTTATCTAAAATAATGCTTGGTCATTGCCTGTTCTTAAAAATACCCCTCAAAATTCTTTACTTTGAGCTTGTCATCCCCTCAAGCTCTGACCCTTTAACCCTTCTACCTTTCATTGATAAATGTTTTGAAAGTTTCAGCTGATTTTGCCTCTACTTCCTCATTACCCAATCTCTCCTTAATCTATTTCAGCCTGGCTTCCAATCTCATATCTTAACTGAAACTACTCTCTCCAAGCTTATCAATAATATTAAATCGAATGACATTTTTTTTCAGTTCTCATCTACTTTTTTGCAACTTGACTTTTTTTTTAGCTCATTTCTTTCTTCCTAGATACTTTTTACATCCTTGGCTTTTGCTCTCTCTGGATTATCCAATATTTACCTATTTCAAACCCTTCTATATATGTTGAGTAGAATACTATAACTTAGTCATTGAGGTTCATAGTTTTGGAGTCTTTATAGATGCTTTCCTCTTCACCTTATATTAAAAATATTTTTTTCTAGTCCTGTTGTGTAAACCATTACATCTCTCATACTCTTTCCTTTTTTGTTTATTTATACTGATAGAATCTCAGCACCAGCCCTCATTAGATCTTTATCTAGACTATTATTATAATTTGCTAGTCTGTTTCCTTATTTCTCTTCTTTCCAATCTATCCTACACAAAACCAAATTTTCCTGATGCATGTGTGACCATGTCACTTTCTTCCTCAAAAACAACAACAACCAGAGTAACCCTTTCCAGCCTTCTCCAATTCTCTTTTGGAGCCACATTGACCTATTCTGTATCTCTCAAACATGGTTCTTGTTTTCTTTCCTTTGTGCTTTTGCTAATTTTCTTTCTCCCATCTTTGATCTTTCTTTCCCCACTCTCATTCTTCTCTCTCCTTCCCCAAGTCTCTCTTTCCTATTCAAATCATACTAATATTTCAAGACAGCCTAAATAAGCTCACTGATCCCTCCTTTCTCTAACATCTTATGGCACTTATTGTCAATGCTATTCTTTTGCTATGTAATCTACTTTGTGGCATCTGTATGTGGTTATATTGTACTGAGCTGTTATTTATTTCTTGTATCATTTAGCTCTTACAGTATTTATCTTGTCTCCATATCTATACCATACATTTCTGAAGAGTAGGGAATATGTCTTATGAGTCTTCATATTCTCTATTTTAGCCAGCACAAACTGGTGCTGAGATAGTGCTTACTACAAAATGTATCTGAGTTAATGTGTTACCTCACATTGAGAGGTATGTGTGATAATGGAAGGCAACATTCAGAACTGTTCAAATCAGGGCTGCTTTCAGGAAGTTATTTAGTTCCTTCATATTAGAGGTCTTACTGCAAAAGAAAGTTGATCACCCTAAAAAAAATGTTGATCACTTGCCAGAAATCTTGATTGTAAAGTGGAGGTCTGAAAGGAGTTTATGCCAAGGAAGAACTAAGGCCTTGAGATCATAGTTTAGTGCATAGGGTAAGAGATCCAGGTGGAATGGTCACTTGTACTATATGATTTTGGAAGTCTCATGCAACTCTGAGATTCCATGGTTCTAATTGTGGGGTGAAACTTTGTCTCCTTTTAAAAGAATTTTGGGCATCATCACAAGTAGGTAAAACAAAATAATGATGTTGGCAGCAAGCCCTCCCTATACCAGCTACTTTAGGTCTTTGAAGACTTTCTTTTTGATGGGGAAAGGTCAGAAGGAATGGTTCATGGTTTCTGTCCTTACCTAACCATCTGGTTTTCCTGGGAATGATGATGATATTGGATCTGGCTCAGCTATGGTTGGAGAGCATCATTCTCAAGAGCTATTGCAGGAGAAGGAAGGAGAAGTAAATTAACATCTACTCAATGCTCCTTGCTGCCATCCCATCATCTTTCGCCTACACATCACAAGTTTGCTTATTTTTCCTCATTATCCTCCCTTCTGTATTTCTCTTTTTTTTTGGTTCCTTCAATCCAATCCATTCACAAATATTTCCTTCTATTTCTTCTGATTTGGTACTTGGAAGTCAAAGATTTAGACATTTTTCAATGTGCTCTCTTTTCTTCTTTGTGTCATGACTTCCAACTGTTCCTTTTACACTCTATTTACAAAGCCATGGTCTCATGACCCTGGTCTTCCTTGTCATGGATCCCTTCAGCACCCAGGACATTTGTGTTTGGGGGTGGGGGCCAAGAAGATCATGTATCTTCTGATCAAAGGTTCCTTCATCTGTAATCCTTGAGGGAAGAGGCGGGGGGAGGTGGAAGGAAGCAAGTGGACCTGATACAGAGGACCGCATAGGAAGCCATGGGAAAACAGAAGCACAGGAAAATTGGATTTCAGAAGTCACAGTCAGGTCTTTTTACCTGCATGCATGTCAGTGTGTATGGGGATGATGCATATCTTCACACAATAGGTATCTTCTATTTTCTCTCCTTTCATTCTTCTTAATCCCTTATAATTAAACTTCTGATTTCATTGTACTACTAAAACTGCTTTCTCCAAAGTTAGTAAAGGTCTTTTAGTTGCAAAATTCAGTGGTCTTATTTTTTTAAATCCTTTTTTCCGTGACTTCACTGTAGCCTTTGTTAATGTTACTCAGTTTCTTTTCTTTGATAGATTCTTCTCTCTAGGTTTTTGAGACACCAATCTTCTTGATTCTCCCACCTATCTGATCACTCCTTTTCTGTCTTTTTGCTGAATTCTCATCTAGATGACATCTACTAACCATTGGAGTGCTACAGGATTCTGTGATGGACCCTCTTCTCTTCTCCTTGTATACTGCATCACTTGGTAAAATCATCAGCAATGGAATTAATTACCATCTCTTTGCTGAGGATTCTCTAATCTAACCTCTCTACTGAATTCCAATCTCACATATCCAATTGCCTTTCAGATATTTTGATCTGGAAGTCCAAGAGATATCTTAAATTCTATATGTCCAAAACATAATCTATTATCTTTTCTCTTCATGTCAAAGGTAATACCATTCTCCCAATCCCATCTTGGCAACATTCATAACTCTTTACTCTTATTCAATCTGTTGCCAAGGTCTATAGATCTCACCTTTGTAACATCTCTTAAATATGCCTCTTTTTCTTTTTTGATAGTGCTACCACTTTGGTGTAGGTCCTCAACTTGGACTATTGCAAGAGTTTGCTTATTGGTCTGCCTTCCTCAAGTCTTTCTCCACTCCAATTCATCCTACATTCAGCTACTGAAATGCTTTTCTTAAAACTCAAAAAGTCTGATCATGTCATCACCCTCTTATCCACTCTCTCCCCTTCCCCTCATAACCTCCAATGGCATCCTATTTTCAATCAAACACAAAATCCTTGGTTAAGCATTCAAAATATTTCATAATATATCCCTCCCTACCTTTTCAGTATTTTTATTCTTTATTCCTCATAATCTGTTTTTTGGATCTGGTGACACTAGTCTCCTATCTGTATTTTGAACAAGACAACCATGTCTCACCTCTTCACATTCTATCTAGCTATCCCTCATGTTTGGAATGTTCTCATTTCTCTTCTCTATCTAATTGACTCCCCTGGTTTCTATCAAGTCTCAGTAGTAATCCCATTCTCAGGGCGGCTAGGTGGCACAATGGCTAGAGCACTGGCCCTGGAGTCAGGAGTACCTGAGTTCAAATTTGACCTCAAACACTTAATAATTACCTAGCTGTGTGGCCTTGGGCAAGCCACTTAACCCCATTGCCTTGCAAACACTAAAAAAAAAAATCCCATTCTCTACAGGAAGCCTTTTACAACTCCTCTTGACTTCAATGCTTTCTTTCTTTGAATCATTTCCTCTTTATCTGTATATAACTTGTTTGTACAGATTTATTTGCTTATTATTCTCCCCCACTCCCATTAATTTATGAATTCCTTGAGGGGAGGGAACTGTCTTTGTACCTTTTTGTATCCCCAGGGTTAGCATAGTGACTGGAAAAAGAGGGGTTTAATAAATGAAGGACTAACATACTATATATGAATCACCAAACAGTGATTCTTATGATAGATTTTAGGGAGTTAACAAAGGGAATGGGTCTGTACTTACTGGGTGGTTCTAGATGTAGAAGGACAAGTTAATTGGTACAGATTTGGATTTGAAAGATGGGCATATAAAGTAGGGGGTGTTCTCCAGGGTATATATAGCAAATTTCATTAAGATATGTATCAAGGGAATTTTATTAATGAAAATTTATTGAATATCCAGTCATAAATAATAATTTATTTATCAAACTAAAGAAATTAAAACATAACTAGACTTATTTTTTAAAAGTAAATTTTAAAAAGCCAGTTTGTGTAAACATGCTCAGTACATTGTATGTATTCCTGTAGTGATACAGTATGCGACTTCATCATATAACATATTTTTTAAAATATATGTTTATGTATTTTATAACATATTTTACAATTTCATACAACATTTTTAATATTCATTTAACTTTTTTAAAATTTCAAATTCTCAGTCTCTTGCCCTTCCCATAGTCCTTTAGAAGGCAAGGAATATGATATCAAGTATATATGTGAAATCATGTAAAACATATTTCCATATATGTCATGTTGTATACAAATCAAGAAAAGCAAAGAAAGCAAAAAATAATATGCTTCAATCTGAACTCAGAGTTCATCAGTTTTATCTCTGAAGGTGGATAACATTTTTCCTCATAGGTCCTTTGGAATTATATTGGATCATTGTCTTGATCAGAGCAGCTAAATCTTTCATGTTCTTACATTAGGTAGAGATGAGGAAAGAGGATATTCCAAACACAAGGGATAGTCATTCAGAATATGAGGACCTGAGAGATTAAGTGTCTTGTTCAAAGTGCAGATAGGAGGCAAGTGTCACTGAATCCACAAATACTTTGTGGGGAATAAATAAATATATGAATACTTAAATAAATAAATATAAAATACTTGTAAGGTGTGGCAGGTTGTGGAGTTATGAAGTTATTTTCTACAACTGGTTTATTCATTTCCCAATTGAAGAACATTCCAATTTTTTGCCACCCCAAAATAGGTGCTCTAATTATTTTTATACAAATAGATTGTTTTCCCTTTTCTTTGATCTCTTTGGGATAAAGACCTATTAGCAGTATTGCTGGGTCAAAATGATGCTTCTCTCTTAGAATGGCTTGAGCATAGTCTTATGATCCTTTGGATATAGTTCTAAATTGTTTTCCAGAACAATTGAACTGAATACCCAACTCTACCAGCAGTGCATTAGTGTCTCAATTTTTTTTGCAAGGTAATGGGGTTAAGTGACTTGCCCAAGGTCACATAGCTAGGTTAATTATTAAGTGTCTGAGGTGACATTTCAACTCAGGTCCTCCTGACTCCAGGGTGGGTGCTGTAGCCACTGCACCACCTAGCTGCCCCTAGTGTCTCGATTTTTTCACATTTCCTCTAGCATTTGTCATTTCCCTTTTTTTGTCATGTTACCCAATTTGATGGGTGTTAGAGGGTATCTTAGGATTGTTTTAATTTTCATTTCTTTAATCAGTATTGATTTAGAGCATTTTTATATGACTATATCAGTTTTGATTTCTTGATCTGAAAATTGCCTGTTTATCTTTTGAACATTTATGAATTCAGTAATGGTTTCTTTTTATTTTTTATAAATTTGACTTAGATCCTTATATATTTGAGAAATGAGGCCTTTATCGGAGAAATTAGTCATAAATGCCACTCCCTTTGCAGTTTCCTATTTTCTTCCTAATTTTGGCTAAATTAATTTTATTTGTGCAAAATATTATAACATTTATGTAATAAAAATTATTCATTTTTCTCCCTGTGATCCTCCCTATATCTTGTTTAATCATAAACTCTTTCCTTATCTGTAGATGTAACAAAATAATTTCTTTTATGCTTTCCTTAATTGCTTAAAATACCACCCTTTATGTCTAAATCATTTATTCATTTTGATTTATCTTGTCAAAAAGTGTGAGATACTGGTTTATGCTTTGTTTCTGCCAAATTGCTTTGTGAGAAAAAAAATGAAGTGTATAATCTATACTTTTTAATCATGAACCAAGTAATTTGATTGGTGGATGCCAATAAACCCCCTAGACTGAAGTTGGAAGCCAATCTAGCCTATGGAGAGAGACAAAGCTAGCCAATGGGTGATTGGCAACAATTGGCTCTAAAGATGCTTATTGTGCATCTTCCTTGATTGATGCTCATAGCACTCCCTATTAGTGCATTCTCTAGAAAAGGAAGAAAAAAAGCCCTGTTAATTGCAAAACTGTGTGAAAGTAGTTGCAAGTACAATTACATCAACTCAGTACAATTAAAACTCAATTAATATGCATCTTAATTATGATAGCTATTACATAGATGTCAAGTTATCTTGGCTATAAGTTTTATTTGATTACATTGCAAAGCACCGTGCTTGTATGCTGGTTTCATAGTTTGTCATTGACTCACATAACATGGTTGTCTGAGTATAGCTTTTTATAAAATGAGAGGGAAAGTTTCCATACACCAAACTATGCAAATGCTATGACTGTTAATGCTAATATATATCTGTGCATCATGTGTTCCTTTTAACTCCGGGAGACCCTCTCCTAAGTTGACTCATTTATCATGTTGCAGAGCAAAGCTAATATGCTCTATTTCCATGCTGTGAGAAATGCTGTTTACCATCTCCATGAACATGCAATTTGCTGTAACACAAAAAAAACCCCTTCAGTTTCTAAAAGTAGCCTTGGAGGGGGTGTGTTTATTCTCTAATTTGGATGCTGCATTTTCCCATCTCTATAGGAGGTGTCTAAGAAAAAACATAAATTGAATCCCTTGCTTTACCGTCATGGGCAAATGAATCATGAACTAATTGCAGATTATCAACAGAATGGCTACAAGTGTGTCAGAGACACGCAGTCAATTGCTCTGGGAAGGCAAACAAAAGGTTCCATTCTTTTCTGGTTATTTTTAGGAAAAAAAAAAACCAAGAGGCTCATTTTGTGTTTGTAACGGAGTCAGTGACTGAAATATCTTATGCACTTTCTCCCCCATGCCAGGATAAGATGGAATATGAAATTCTTAGGAATGATGTATTTTACATGAAAGAGCATTCTATTGCAACTCACCATCTGCTCAGGGATGGTCTGTAACTTAATAAATAGGTTGCTAAAGTTTGGTTTTGCTAGTGACATTTTAATTTGTCACTAACCTACTAGTCAAGTTTGTAACCTTTTGGTAGGCACATAACTACCTGAAGTGTGGGAAATCAATAAGCTCCAGTAGAGAGCATGGGATGCAAATTTCATCTAAGAAAGATGCATCTTTTTTTTAATTTAGTTGTGATTTGGACTGCTTTCTGTGTCTTTTTGTGATAGCCTTTTGTGACACTGAGGACTAGAGTGCTGAGTTAGAGTCAGGAAAATCTGAGTTCAAATCCTCATATTTTTAATAGCTGTATGCCCCTAAATAACTCATTGCCTAGTGATGCTGCCTGGTGACTAGCAGACATTTTGTCTGCTTCAGTTTTATCATCTGTAAAATAGGGATAATAAGAGCACTGACATCTAGGGTTGGAATGAGTATCAAATGTTATATAATATTTGTTAAGTGCTTTGCAGACATGAAAGTGATCTATAAACCTAACTATAATCATCATTAACATCATCATCATCACCACCATTCCTCTTAAGGACAGTAGTTTCCTCATTTGTAAACTAATGATAAAAATTCACATTGATGTCTAACTTTAAAAAAAGACTTTTTTAAAAAACATGCTTCATCAATGCCTTATACATTTATGCAGTTATTTCATCCCTCCTCCTTCCTTCTAGAATGAACTCTCCTTTGTGACAAAGAAGAAACAATTAAAGGAAAGCAACTTATGGTAACAATATCTGGTAATATTTATAGTATTCTGCCCTAGTAGCCCCCCTCCTGTCTAATATAAGGGGAGAGGTATATTTCAATATCTATTCTCTAGAGTCTTTTTTTTTACTTACTCAAGATTAATGTATAGGGAGGAAGGAAGGGAAGAGGGAAGGAAGGCAAAAAGGAAGGAAAGAAAGATGTATAATGTATACTAGGAGCATCAAGAAAATTTCTTTTAGTGTTCTTTTAATTTTTGTTGCTGTAGACATCTTGTATATATTATTTGCTTTTTTCTGTTTTATTTCACAGTTCTTATGGATCTTTGCTTACTTTTCTGAAATTCTTTATTCCTTTAGGATTTACAAAATGCTTTCTTCACAATAACCTTGTGAAGCAAGGGAATATGGCTTTATGATTTCCATTTTATAGATGAGAAAGTTGAGATTCAGAGAGGTTCAGTGACCTGTTCAAGTTCACACTAGCAAGTAGCAGAAGCCAGAGCTTGAGTTAGAACTTGAAATTACAAATCCAGTACTCTCTCCATGACACCATGGGTCTTGGGTTGAAGCCCTATGGCACAAGTCTGAGGAGCTCAGGTTCCTCAGTGCATTATGACTCATTTTCTATATTTTTGACTGTGGCATCTCTACTATGTTCTGTTTTGATGGTTTGTTTCTTTAAAGGCTATTCTAGAATACTACTAAAACTGGTACTTTTTTTTTTTTACCAGAGGCTACTAGGTAGTACAGTAGACAAGACCTGGAGTCAAAGACCAATTCAAATTCTGTCTCAGATATGTATTAGCTATGTGACCCAAGGCAAATTATTCGACCCTGTTAACTCAATTTCTTCAACTGTAAAATGAAGATAATCATTGCATCTCCCACTCAATGGTGTTATGAGGGTCAAATGTGATAATATTTGTAAAGCACTCCACATAGTGCTTTCTTGATGTTTCTAATACATATCACACATGATTCTTGTTTTTTCTTTACTCCCTTTTCCCCCTCTCTCCTTTTTTCCTTCCCTTCATCCCTCTCCCCCTCCCTCCCCCTTCCCTTCTTTCCTCCTTCCTTCCTTCCTCCCTATACATGGAAGGGATTAGGATCTGATAAAAGGCAGTGAAATCTATTTTTAAAAGGTGAGTCAGAGGAACTGGTTTTGCATCTCATATTTGCTATTTACTACTTTTCTTGACTCAGTGACTTGGGCAAGTCTCAATTTCTCTAGGCTTCAGCCTTGTCATCTGTAAAGGGAGACGGTTGGACTAAGTGACCCATTCTAAGTTCTCTTTCAACTCTAAATCCCATGATCTCTAATAATGATGAGAAAATTGAAACTTGGTAAACTCTAGATCAGCATTCATCAGACAAAATAACACTGTCTCAGATTTAGAATCACATTTGAAGAGCGTTAGCCAGATCTATTTCATCTATTCCAGTTCTTATTGCCTTGTTTGTAGAATTTATTTTTAAGTTTATTTTATTAGTGCTGGATTTGGATTTCCAGGGAGAGGTCAAACCTTCTCTGTTGTCTAAATTATGAAAGCAGTTGGAGTAGGGGTGGGGGATGCATTATGGAGAGTGCATAAGAGAAGACACCTAATTCTGTGATGCAAGTCTTGTCTTGCACCTTCAGAACATATCTCCTATATATCCCCTTCTCTTGCTTTTACTCAGTTATCACCCTAGGGCAGGTTTCCAATACTTCATACCTGCTATATCGTTCTTCTTGATCTCTTCATTCCCCTTTCTTCAATTTTCTGTTTAGTTGCCAAAAATGATTATTTCTAAAATACAGATCTGACAATGTCAGTTCCCTATTAGTTAGCTTTAATGACTGCTTATTATTTCCAGAATCAAATATAACTGTTCTCTTCTGACATTTAAAGCCCTTAACCACCTTAACCTTTTCCATCTTATCTGTCTGTTTTCTTGATGTTCTTACCACACATATCTCTATCTTTCAGCTCAAAGTCTTTTTCAGTTACTGACTCCTACATCTAGTATGGTCTCTTTCCTTACCCTTATCAATTGATTTCCCCGGCTTCCTCAAAAATGAGCTAAAAAATCTCACTTTCTACAGGTCTTTCAAGGATTCTCCTCCTTCCTCTCTTTCCCTATTGCAAGTGTTTTTCTTCTAAAATTACCTTCCATCTATTTTTGAATGTAATAGTTATTTATATATTGCCATCCCTCTTAGAATGTAAGCTCTTTGAGGACAAGGATTATACATACTTTTCTTTGCATCCTCATCACTTAGCATGGTATCTGACACATCATAAACACTTTAGTACTTTTGTTGATTATTGATTGTGGAAAGTTGATGACATTTTCTGAGATGTAAGGAAGAAGGACAGAGTGAATTTAAGTAGGGGGCACTCTAATGTGGGAGGAAAACTCCTTCTTTTGCTCTTGGTTTTACTTTATAAAGGCTAGGACTTAAACTCCAGAAAGGTGGGGGGGGTTGTCTTCTTTTTCCCCTTCTTTAATTAGTTGTCTTGGGTTCTGTGGATAGTTCGAAGGACAAAGTGCTCAACTTCCTGGGCCTTTGGTGAGCCAGACTGGCTCAAGGTTGATTAAGTGTCCTTAAGCAGTTTGGTTTGCAGGTTTTGTTCATTTTCATCTAATGGTCATGGTAGCTTGAGTACTATTAAATATTGACTAAGCTTTGGAATTAATATTTTACTTTCAAAATAGCAGCAACTGTTTTTTTTAAACTGGTTAATTTTTCTAAACATGCAACATTTCCTTTGGAGAATATTAAAAGTTACTTTTTATGTGGGCTAACTCTGGAGATTAATGACCCAGTCTTTCCTCCATATTAAATTCACTTTTGGTTTTATTTCATTGAAGCAATCTTCTCTGGGTGTTGAAGTCTGGATTTACAGTGGTTTCTGCAGCTGAAGATGAAAGTTTTGCTTTAAATTTGAATGAAACAGTCAGTGGTGTTTATAACTTCACACTTCGTTTTGATTGGGCAGATTTACTGACTCAGAGAATAATTTCCCAAGCTGAGTAAACCTATTGTGGTATAATTGTGATCAGTGTGTTTGCTACAGAGTAAATTGAGAAACTGTTTTTGAATGCATAAACAATGAGAATCCTCCCATCAAATACACTTCCTGGGCACTTAATCAAGCTGATCCTAGCCCGGAGGCTAAAGGAACTTTCCTGTGAGGAGTGATGCTACATATTAAAAGGGTTGAAGGGGGTGGGGAGGGGAACTTTTGTATGATGGATAAAAGTCCAGAATTTACCCAGCTGATATTTTCTTACTGGTGCTGGGGCTAAGATATAATCCATTCCCTGAATCTTAGGTTTTTCATTGTTCCTGGAAGCTTTCCATTGATTCTATGGGCTTATGGCACCCAATGGACTTTACCATTCTATTTTTCTGGGTTTGATCATGTGTATGTTTTAGAAAGAGGAGCATTTCATGAGGATAGAAGAAATGGGAGAGAGGAAAAGCTGCATTACATAGGAGAAGACTCTCTTTTCTTTACTTTTAATTGAAAGGGGGAATGGGAATTGGTAGATCAAAAAGTAAACAACTTACTGCCCATATCTAGTTATCTATTTTTTCTTCTCAGACATCTCAGGACCTTCCAGAGAAAGCATTTAAGTACTTTGAAATAATTGCACTCTCATAGGAAGCAGTAAATGAAGGAAAGACCCTTGAAATGGGAAATAAAATCCTAGGTCTACCTCTGGTTAGCTGATCACTAATTATATAACTTAAGCAGACCATAACTCTTCTGTGTTAGCTGCCTTTAAGATGGAAATAGAACCTGACAGTTCTTGAAATGTCCTCTAAGGTAACTCCAACCTTCAGGGTGGAGGGTATAAAAGTGGACCCATACTTGACATTGGGGAATGTGACTTCATTCGAGGATACTGATAATAAAAAAGTGCCCACTGACTCAGTTGCTTGTTGCTTTTTTTTTTTGATAGATTCTAATAATGCCCCCTTCTCTTGAACAGTGGTTTCTAAATTTTTCTGATGATGCACCTTACCAATAAAAATTATACCCTGTATCCTCCTATGAATTCCTCTTCACCCATCTCATACACCTTAGGTTTTGGGGAAGAAAATGATTTTTTTTCTAATGATAGTTAAAAAGATTTTGTGATCCAGGTTCCCATGCTTATTTGACTCAGAAGGGGCCCCACATAGCTGTGGAAAGGGAAAGAGTGTTGGGTCATAATTAGTGAAGGGCAGATGTGGGTGTATTGGAGACAAGTCCCATAACTAGCTATCCTGTGAAAGGAGGGATATAATTTGTCTACTCATTTTCTGATTGGTTGACCCAAATGGGGATAACTCATGGCTGGTATTGAGGGAAGAGGGTTCCTGAGCATGTTTAGTTTCTTTCTCAGCAGAATAGGGGAAAGATTTTCTCCCTATCTTTAATGCTCATGGATTCCTGGAAAGTTCTCTTTTCTTTAGCTTGTCTTTTTGTTTTTTTTTTTTCCCTTATGTGAATATGCCAAGGATTTATGTTTTCATCAGTTGGAGAACTCACAGGATGGGAACTCTTTCCATCAAAGCAGACTTCAGACTATGACTTAGGATACATTTCCTGGGCAGTTGCTTGAGGCCCATAGAGGATAAGTAACCTGCTCAGGATCTCACTATTAGTAACCTTATATTGCAACCATACTCATGTCAAGCCTGTTACTCTATTTACTATACTATAGTGCCTCTTGTTTTTCTTATTCCTTAGCTATTTCTAGAACTGTGAAAATAATTCCTTTAAAGTATGTAGGAGTACTTTAACTGAGATCTGATAACTTGTTTATAAAATGTTTTTGATGGATGTATTTCATTATAATTAATTGCCTTTGAATTGATTTTATATATTTAAAAGCATTATTTTGAGGGATTCATAGGCTTCACTAGATTACCAAAGGTAAATGCGATGCAAAATAAAAAAAAAATGTTAAGAACTTCTGCTTTTAGGGAGAGAGTATAACTATTTCAATTTGGATGAACTAAGTCCAAAAGTTTTTTTTTAAGATACACTAATACCTAAAACTCCAGTTATTCATGTTTGGTCCATCTCTAATCTCAGGAGCATATTTTTAGCATCTATGATGGCAAGAGGGAGAAAAGGAAAGATGCAATAAAGATCAAGAAATGTTAAGTACCGTACTCCATTTCTCAGCAGCAAGATCTTCATTTTGATTTTCTCTCTCTGGTTCTGGTTTTGCATTATAGGAAACTGCCTAACTGGAGCCAAACAGAGTTAAGAGCAGCTGGGAAGAGATTTAGATAAAGATTTCTTGCAGAGTAAAAATGGTCTTAGTATTAAGATAAAATGAAGATGATGAAGATGGAATTTGTATCTATGGATCATATCCACATGAAGAAGAAAGCAGGGACTGTAATTTGCCATCTTACCCAGTCTCACCCCCAGGTCTATTCTCATTTTCGTGTCTACATGAAAAGGAGCAAAGAAAAGTTTTACCTATTATACAAGTGTAAGTGTCTTAACAATAGAAATGTATCTCATTGGTTTCAGCCAGAAACTCTAAATCAGTAGTTTTAAATTTCTACCTGTCAAGAGCCTAAAGGATTTTCTAGGATGGAAATAAGATTAAAGAAGGAGAAAGGGAGTAAGAGCAGCAGTGAGATAGGTAAAAGCTTCTTATTCAAGTAAGATATTGACCTTTAAAATACTAAAAAAAGTTCAGTGGTCTAGGGGCAAATCTAATTCTTGTTGATGAAACATGCTCCAGGATTTCAATTTCCCCATTTATTCCTAGTCCAATCCACTGCCCCTCATTTCAGTGAATTCAGTGCCTTTCTTGGATTTCTCCTCCTCTTCCTCTTTATGTCATTACAAAAATAAAAATTTCTGCAAGTATAGAAATTAAAACCATATTATTCAGTATGTTTTGGTTACAAGAATTCACTTCTTTTCACTCCATTTCAATAATTAATATTGTATTTTCTCTGTTTTCTCATCTGTAAAATGAACTGAAGAATGAAATGGCAAACCATTCCAATTCCAATTCCAAACCAAATCCAATTCCAAGAATACCCCAAATGTAGTCATGAAGAATCAAACAGTACAGAATGACTGAATAGCAAAACGGTTTGCATTGATTAGAATTTTTAAATCTTTCAAAGCGTGTGGGATAAAAATCCACTTAAAAAATAGTCTCCTCTGATCAAAAAAAAAGTTTGTGTTAGCTTTCTCGAGAAAAAAGGCACACTCCAAGTCACAAAAATAGTGAAGATCAAGTTGCTGCCCCAGATTGACAGTCAAGCAAATTACATGGTCTAATGCAATCCTCTCCTCCTCCCTATCAATGACCCTCTCTGTAGACTCATTGATTAGTCTTCAGAGTTACAGTCTACTTGTGAAAATCCACCCCATCAACAAAGAAAAGAATGAAAGGTTTTCATAAAATATGACCTCACCATCCAGATGGTGAGAATAATCTTCAGGAATATAACTTTCTTAGCTTGTCTTGGAACACAAGGTCTAGGAACAGTCTACTATCCTCCCATTCAATACTTATCATCAAACAAGAGGAGGCTTATGAGCTTCTTTGGAATGCAAGGTTTTTCCTCATTGGGTAAAAGTCTACTATCCTTCTAGTAGTCAGTAAAAGTAGTCTGATCAAAAGTTAGGAGACTGAGCCACCTATTTGGAATACAGGGGGCTTTCTTCTAGAAATAGTTTAAGAATAATAATTTGTTCTTTCTTTAATATTTCTTAACCCTGAGAGGACTTCACTAGGAATATTAACCCTGAAATAGTTTTATTGGAAATAATCAAAAGTTATTTGCCTTTACAATGTGGTTACTAAGCAATATATAATTGGTTCTCACTACACTATGCATATGTTCGTTCAAGTTTTCTCAAGTTTCTGAAACTCTTTTTTTCATGATTTCATATGACACAATAATATTCTATCACATTAATATATCATTCCAGAAGACCAAAAATAAAGCACATTCCTTATTTCTTGACATAGAAATGACAGACAATGCAAAACAATATACATATTTTTGAACACGGCCAATGAAAAATTTGTTTTGCTTTAGTATGCGTATTTCATACAAGGGTTGTATTTTTCAGTTTGGGGAGATAGTGGTGGTGTTTGAAGGAACAGAAAATAAAGGTTTGTCAACTGAAAAATAAGTTTTAAAAAACCCTTCTATGTGTAGTATCTATTTCTATGCCAAGCTTAGGATATAAAGAAAAAAAATGAAATGGCTGCTGACCTTAAGGAAATTAAATCTTATTGAATAGAAACATATGTACATAGAAAATTAGATGCAAAATATGTAAAAAATAACTTCAGAGGGTAGATGGATAGGTGGGTCATGTGGTAAACTTTGAAGGAAGCCATATTATAAGAAATGGGGGGGGGGCAGGATTCTGTGGACAGAGCCAGGATGGTGGAGAAAAGGCAATGACTTGAATGAGTTCTCTGTATACCTACCCCAATCAACTTTAAATATTGCCCTAAAACAAATTCTGGAATATCAGAACCCACAAAAAGTAGGGGTGAAACAATTTTCCAGCCCAAGACAGCTTAGAAATTTGGCAAGACATATCTGTTGCACCAGGATGAGAGTGGAGCACAGTCCAGTACAGGCTATGGCAATGCATACAGGACCCCAGCCAACCAGGAGCAGGTCTTGGGAGCAAATGAATTAGCAGCAGCAGTAACAGCTTTGACTGTGATTGCTTCTGGAGCTCTCAGCCCACAGACCGTAAGAGAGTGAACAACTGTTCAGAGGGAGACTACACGGGTCTCTTTGCTGGCACTAGGGATAGGACTTTTTTCACTTTGCCCATACTCAGATCCTGGTCCCAGTCCTGGATGGCACTCCCAAGGTAAGGAGAAGAAGAAATAGCATTTCAAAGGTAGCATTGCTGTCACAGTGAAACAGGGACTCTTGACATAATCCCAAGGCAGAAAAGTGTGCTTGTCCTCATTCACAGACCAGACCTCAGGCCAAAAGAGAAGTAAACACATCTCTCTTTAGATCATGCCACTTTGGAAGAATTGAAAACTTATAGCTCCCTAGAAGTATCTCTGAAACTAGCTGTACAAATTCCCTGAAACCTGGAGAGCATACCCTAGAGACAGAGTTCCACTTTAGCAAAGAGTTAAAAGTCAAGAAAAATATCTGAAAGCAGCTGCACAAACTTCCTGTAACTTGGGACAATGTATCCTGGAGGCAGAGTTCCATTTTACCAAAAAGTTAAAAGTCAAGAAATGAACTAGAAAAATGAGCAAACAACAGAAAACATTCTGAGTCTAAGAAAGCTACTGTGGGGACAAATAAGATTACCTACTCTGAAGATAACAAAGTCAAAACTCCTACACCCAAAGATTCAAAGAAAAATATGAATTAATCTCAGGTTTTGTAGGAACTTAAAATAGGATTTTAAAAATAAAGTAAGAGTAGGGTAGAGGAAAAATTGGGAAGATAAATGAGAATGATGTAAGAAAATCAGGGGGAAAAGTCAACAACTTGGTAAATGAAGAGCAAAAAATGCTGAAAGAAAATAACTTCTAAAAAACTAAAATAGACCAAATGTAAAAGAGGTACAAAATCCAGTGAAAAGAAGAATGCTTTGAAAAGCAGAATTGACCAAAAGGAAAAAGAAGCACAAAAATTCACTGAAGAAAAGAACTCCTTAAAATATAGAATTGGTGAAAAGGAAAAGGAGGTACAAAAACTCATTGAAGAAAATAATTCCTTAAAGCTTAGAATTGAGCAAGTGAAAGCTAATGACTATATGAGAAATCAAGAAACAATAAAACAAGATCAAATGAATGAAAAATAGGAGACAACGTGAAATATCTCTTTGGAAAGACAACTGATCTGGAAAATAGATATAGAAGAGATAATTTAAAAATTATTGGACTACCTGAAAGCCATGATCAAAGAAAGAGCACAGATATCATTTTTCAGGAAATTATCAAGAAATATTGCCCTGATATTCTAGATCCAGAGAATAAAATAGAAATTGAAGAAATCCTCTTATCACTTTCTAAAAGAGATTCCAAAATGGAAACTCCCAGGAATATCATAGTTAAGCTCAAAAATTCCCAGGTCAAGGAGAAAACATTGCAAGTAGCCAGAGAGGAATAATGCAAGCATTCTACATCCACAATCAAGATAACATAATATTTAGCAGCTTCTATACTAAAGGATTGAAAGATTTGGAATATAATATTCTGGAAGGCAAAGTTAGGATTAACTAACCTATTTAGCAAAACTGAACATAATCTTTGGGGGGAAAAATAAGAGGAAAGCAAGAACTTTTATAGTGGTAGGTGGTGGGGAATGCTTGAACATTACTCCCATCATTGGTTCAGAGGGAATAGAATGCTAACTCAATTAGGTATAGAAATTTATCTTATCTTATAGGAAAGTAGAAGGGGAAATGCAAAAGAGAAGGGGTTGACAGAAGGAAGAATGGATTGAGGAGTTGGTAGTCAGAAGCAAAAAATTTGAGAGATGGGGTAAAAGGAGAGAAAGAAAAATTCATGCATACCATTTGACCTAAGAGTGTCATTACTAGGCTATAACTCAGAATAGATATAAATCAAAAAGGGAAAGGACATTTATAGTAGCTCTTTTCTATTGGCAAAGAACTGGAAGCTGAGGGGAGGCACATCATTTGGGGAATGGTTAAATAAGTTGTGGTATATTATTGTGTTTGAATATTATTGTGTTATGAGAAATAATGAGCCTCGATGCTCTCAGAAAAACCAGAACTTACATGAACTGATGCAAAATGAAATGAATAGAACCAGGAGAATTCTGTACACAGTAACAGCAATGTCAAAAGTTGGTCAACTATGATCGACCTAGCTATTCTAATTAATATAATGATTCAAAGAGAACTCTGAAGGGCTTATGAGGAAAAATACTATCTATATCCAGAGAAAGATTGGTGGAGGCTGAATATAGATTGAAGTATACTTTTTAACTTTGTTTTTCTTGCGTTTTTATTTTGGTCCATGTTTTCTTTAACAATATGCTTAATATGGAAATATGTTTTGCATGACTATCTATATATGACATATCAAGGGACAGAATTTGAAATTCAATTTTAAAAATGATTGTTGAAAATTATTTTTATATGTGTAATTAGGGAAAAATAAAATACTAAATAAGAAAGAAAAACATTTAAAAAAAAAGAAATGGAAGGGAAGAATGAATACTAGATATGATGTCCAAAGGAATTTCCTTTAGGGGAAAAGTAGAAATTTATTAGATATTGACCATGGATAAATCATATATCTCTCAGTATCCAAGTTTCCTCATGTATGAAATGAACACAATATTATTTGTATTATACTCTCAATCTCATGTAGTTATTCTAAGGAAAGACCTTTGCAAATCTTATGTACCTGATAAACGTGAGTTGTTATTATTCTCACAGAATTTTAGAATTATAAGGGACCATGGAGTTGAACTATCCACCTACCCCATAAAGGACTTTCCTTTAAAATGCTACTTGAATTAATCTTAGCCTTTGCTTGTACACATCTTGTACTTCATTATTTCACAAAACAACCAACATATTCAATTGCATTAGAATTTTTCCTTTAGTGTGAGGTAAAATCTTCCTCCTTACTGATGCAAGTTCTGCTCTCTGGAGCCTCCATGCACAAGTCTGCTCTTCTATTCATAAGAGAAACCTTCAATTATTTGGAGATTACTATCATATCTTCCCTCTTGTTGAAGAGCATGGTTTTCACAACCAAATTTTCTGGTTGATCTAAAATAGATTAATTAATAAGCAACCATAGGTAAATGTTCCACGTATTGCTTATTCAAAGAATCAAATCCTTTACTCTATGGAAATTTGGCCATGGAATTTTTTCTTTTAGGTGCTCCTCTTCATCTGTAATGAGAAGTGTGAGCTCAAGGGAAAAAACTGATGAAATCAAATCATGTATATTCTGTTCCCAAGTCTGGTCGTGTCTAGCAAGGTAACCATTTCAATTCAACAGGTTTTCCATTATTTCTCTGGAAAATGGAGATCAGACATAATACCAATACTATCTCTTTATATATGTGTTTGTATTTTATGAATGAGAATGGGAGTGCCTTATCTCAGTTTGCTTAAATATTAACACATAGAGCAGGTAGGTGGCTTAGTAGATAGAGCACTGGGGTCTGGAGTCAAGAAAACCTGAGTTAAAATTCAGTCACAGACAGTCACAGTTGTGTAATTTTGGAAAAATCATTTAGCCTGTAATGTGAAGTGGAAATAATAATAGCACCAATATTCCAGAATTTTTAAAATATTGAATGAAATAATATTTGTAGTTTCTCCTGGCATCTACTTGTCACAATATTAATGTTACCTATTATTGTTGCTATTATTTCATCAAGAATTTGGAATAGTCCAATTTAAAAAATATACCTAATATCGATCTTTTATTTATTGGTTGTGCCTACAACAATGGCAAAATATCCAAGTAAAATGGGAAAATTTATCAGACATCCATATAGTGTGTTCACATATGTCAAACTTCTGTATATATGGAAAATCTAGATGATTGATTGAAATTTTTTAAACTTTCACCAAAGGTTTGACATTGTCTAGATATTATTAGTGCCATGTGACTTGTTCTGGTAATTTCTAGGATAATGCAATTAATGTTTGTTAGTTTCTACCTTTTTTACTCTATCTGATAGAGATGTCTGAGAGAGCAAGAGACAGTCATATCCTCTATGTACGCTGAGTGCATCATTTTTTAATTCATGTTGGTCATTTCTTAATTACTTAAAGAAACTTTTGTTTCTTTGTCACAACCATTTATGCCATTTCTTCATTCAAATGTGAATCAAGTGAATAAAAGAATAGCTTTCTCCTTTTCTTTTTTGGGTACATTTAGATCAAGTGATAGTTGTGTTTCCAACTAGATAGTGTTTGCAGATGAGTTTATTTTAGTTCATTTCTGTTTAGTTCTCTGTCTTTCTCAATTTTCTCTATTTTTTTCCCACAAGGAGCAACAATGCATCCACTGAAGTGTGGAGGCATTGTGAGTTTTGTGTGAGGATTGTGGTAGGGGTTGGGGCAGGCAACTTCTGCAGATCCTTCTGATTTTAAAGTGGCCAGACCCTAGGGACCTAAACAAGGATTTTTCTAATAGCACCAAGGGAACTGGGTTTATTTAGCAGAGAGAAAGAGAGTTTTTCAACTCTGGAAATGTTGATTGTTCTGGAAGTGTTGACTACATTTCTGTATTTCCCTGAAGATTAGGCAAAAGCCCATTAAGTTGAAAACTAGAGGAAGGAATCCAAGTTAACTGACAGCTATATCTATACTACATTCAAAACATCCACATGAGTAGTAAAGTACTTTGTTACTCATTTACGAGTTTTACCCACAGTTGTTAGACCAAGGTTTAGCAAGTTTTTGGTATCAGGTCACTATGATACCTAAAATTTCATCATCCCCGGTACTATTATTTTGTAGAGGCAACTGAGTAAAGGGCTCAGAGTCAAATAGACCTAAATTAAGATTCTATCTCTGATATGTAACTCTGGACGAACATACCACTGAAGCTCTAGGTGCAACTCACTTGAATTAAGTTAGGGTAGTTAGGGAGAGAGTGGATAGAAGACTGGGCCTAGAACCAGGAAGATCAGAGTTCAGATATGGCTTTAGACACTTATTAGCCATGTGACCCTGGGCAAATCATTTAATCCTGTTTGCCTCAGTTTCCTCATCTGTAAAATGAGCTGAAGAAGGAAATGGCAAACCATTGCAGTATTTTTGCCAAGAAAACTATGACTAAAAATGACTAAATAACAAAAAGATGTATAATGCATTTATATTAAATATATAAATGCATTAAGTAAATGAATATATTTTTATATTATTTAATTCTTCCAACAACTCCAAAATTCAGGCTGTGGAGGTATTGGTATCTTTACTTTTACAGAGTTCAGAAACAGGAGCCTAAGCTGTATCCATCCTCAGGAGAGACTGAATTTGAATTTGAATCTTTCTTGACTCCTTGTCCAGTGTTCTATTCCCTCTGTCAAGACACTTTATCAGTACCACCTAAAAGAATAGAAGTGTACTTCATTTTCTTCATGTTTCCTCATGTTGCAGTTTTACTATTGTGACCAGTGGCTTAAGCCACCAAGTGAAGAAAGTCTTAAGAAAATGGGCTAAATACCCTGCCTACACTATCGTTAATTGAAATAATTCTTGTTGGACCAGATGACAGTACCTGGAGTAGACAGCAAGGAATATTCATCTGGGGACCATCTGGACTTCTCAGTTGCCACCACCTTCACTCTTGCTCAGAACAGATCAGAATAAAATAGAGATAAAAGAAAAGGGTAGAAATGAGTTAGTAGCAGAGTAGTGGCCACCTGTAGCTTTGCCCATCTTATATATGGCTTACTGAATGACATGGTCAGATATAGTCAATTTACTTTTTAAATCTTTAGAGAAGATCCTTGGAAGTCCCTTTTCAGACTCTATCTTGACCCAAGATTGAAGCCAATATTTTATTTCAACTTACTGTGTTTTTCCTTCCTTCTAGTTTTCATTTTCTTGAATTGTGAAAAATTCCTATCAGGCAGTGAGATACATGCCAAGGTACAATGGATACTCTGGATCTGGAGACATAGGACCTGGATTTAAATACTACCTTTGACACTATATCATCTTGAGCAAGACATTCAATTACCCTGTACCTTAGTTTCCTCAACCGTAAAAATGACAGGGATGGGGTTTCAAGTGGATGAACTCTGAGTTCCCTTTAAGTTTTTTTTTTTTTTGTATGCTCATTCTGTCTTGCTATAGGCACCATCCTGGTGAAGGAACTCTTAGTCTTTTGAGTTTTATTAAGACTTTTTCTGAATAAGGCTAAAACATATCTTTTCCAAATATTAATTTGTGTTTCCTGACCTTGAAAACATTTCTAAGAAGCACTTTAGGGAGCATGTAGTAAAGAACTAAAAGCTGGGAATCTTTCCTTGTGGAAAGCCCCAGAAGGAAAAAAATTCTTTGATTTAGAACAATTCATAAAGAGTAAAAACTAAAACAGATATCTAGCATTGTCTCCACTGAGAAATATCCCTTTAAGTCAAATTGTAGACTGATGATTCAATTGCCTTCCGAACTTCCCTCTTTTCATCCTTTTAGGGATTCTTCATTTGAACTTAACAGACTCTGAAAATGAAGGTATACTTCCACAGGTGAAGTTATTGAGAGGAAAGTAATTAGGAAACCTATAAGAACAATCAATATCTAAGTAATTGGGAAATCTATGAGGCTAATCACTATCACAAGACAAATTGTAATATAGGTTGGCCTATGTACTGGTGGAATTCCTTCAGGGGATAGAAAGAGAGTCTGTTTATACAAAGTTAGTATAAGGGGTTAAAAAATGAAAAATCCAATTGATGCCCTATACTCACATTGATACACTGAGTTTGAATGAATTTAACCTGAGCTATATATTTAGAACTGGATTTGTCCTTAAAGGTCATCTTGTCCAACTCCCTCATTTAGTAAATGAGAAAACAGAGCCCTTGAGAACTGATGTGACTTGACCAGTCACATAGATAATGAGTGGTAGAGCCAGCATTTAAACTCAGGTTATTTGATTTCAAACCTACCACTCCTTAACACTAAACCATTTTGTATCCTTATCAGAGGAAATAATCATACAGATTCCTCTGTTATGTATAAGACTTTACCAATTGATGGACTAAGTTTCTGTTTTCAGAGCTTCAACTGTTAAAATAATTGACTGTTTCTTTTGGTTGTCATATAGACAAGACCCAATAGTCATTTGCCTCATCATGGTTTTGTGGCTTAAGATTTTTGGTTTTTAAAGAAAGAAAAGCAGGAGCCTTTGTGGTCAGGAATGGTTAGGACTGGATTTAAAAGAAAGTATAAGGCTTAGGAGTGTGTGGGTTATCTTGATATTTTCAATATTTTTTTCAACTTCTGAGGCTTTTTGGATCAGACAGGACTTTACTGGAACTAGGAGTCAAGACCTTTGGTTTTGTGAGAAGAAATAATAGTCAAGTTTAGAATCATTCTTACTGTAGTAAAAAGTTTATGGGTTTATGGGACTACAGAATGTTGGGTGAGGAAGGGCTTAGCTGATATTTAGTCCAACACCCTCCTTCATGAGAAAGTCTGTTTTTCAACCTTGTATCTCAACATTTAACACAGTGCTGTGCATATGGTTGGTACTTAATCAGCATGGGTGCAATTGAATTCATTAAAGAAATGGTCCCAGGAAGTTCAACAATTTTCCTATCCAGCGGCAGGGGCAGAATTTGAATCGAGGTCTTCTAATCACAAGTCTTATGTTCTTTCCATCAGCTTAGTGTTTCTCTGGATCTGTTCCCAGAAAAAAAATAAATTTATTGCCTGGTTGGTTAGAACAATAATGAAGCTATGACTAGGATTCTACATTTCTCCTGTTTAAGGTTATATCTCCCAGGACCTAGGTTTTTTCCTTGTCAAAACAAGCTAAGATAATTCAGAAAATGGAGTACCTGGTACTTTCCTGGCCTTGCTTGCAAAAAAAAAAAAAAAACTGCTGGCATGCAGACCCTGAGCCAAAGCTTTGACCCTAAGTAACTGTGACACTCTACAGTTCATTGAATCCAGTTTTTGCTAATCGTTTACATTCCCCTAACACTTTCTCTTATCCTATGCTGACTCATGAACAGAATTAACCAAGCAATACAGATGCTACTCCCTTATTCATTGTCCTTTCTTTGCCATTCCTAGGTCTGTTTCCAACCTCCTAGATGACCAACACTAGCTCTGCACTTGCTTTCTGATGTTTTTAAATAGGTTTGGGGAATCAGAGACCACTTTCTGATCTTGTAGAATTGTCCATTCTAGTTTTGTTATGCTTTAATTTTTATTTTATTTTTCTCAATTATAGGTAAACAAATGTTTAAAATTTGTATTTTCCCTTGGTCTTCCTCCCTTTTCCTGGAAAAGGCAAGCAATTTGATATATATTACAAATTATATATATATATATATATATATATATATATATATACAGTATATATATATACATATCAATTATGTGAAACATTTCCATATTAATCATGTTGCAAAAGAAAATGCAGGTCAAAACCCAAACTAAAACCAAGCATAATTAAGAAAATAAAAATGTATGCTCCAATCGCTATTCAGAATTTATCTATTTTTTTCACTAGAGATGGGATAGCATTTTTCATCAAAAGTCTTTTGGAATTGTCTTGGATCATTATAGTTCTGAGAACTGCTAAATTATTCACAGTTATATGATGTTGTTACTATATATAATGTTCTCTGGATTCAGCTTATTTTATTTTGCATCAGTTCCTATAGGTCTTGAAATGTTTTCCTGAAAACATCCCTCTCATTATGTCTTTTAAGACAATAATATTCTATTACAATCATAAACTACAATTTATTCAACCATTTCCCCTCTGAGGCAGCATGTTTTAGCAGTATGTCTTTCTGCCATTCATTGGGTTGGGGAAAAAAAAGGTTGCCATTTCCCTATTAGGGAGTCTATGGGCCAGTTTTAGCAATTAGACAAGGTAAGACTATCATATTCATAAAATCTTCCTTGATTTTTTTTCCTAGCTAGAAATGATCTCTTTATCTTACGATTCTATAGTACTTTGTTGTATTCTCATGCCCTTAAAATATTCTTATTTGGATCAATCGCACTTAACTGTATTCTTTCCTCCTAGATTATAAGCTCTTTGTGGGTATGGACTATTTATTTTCTTTTTTCCAAAGCACAGAGATTAGTGTACTGCCCATAAGAGCTCTTCATATCTATCTCTATCTCTATCTCTATCTCTATCTCTATCTCTATCTCTATCTCTATCTCTATCTCTATCTCTATCTAGATATATATATACATATATATATTGATATCTACATATTTATCAATATATATAGACATATTGATATCTGTATAGATATTGTATGTATGTACATGTATACACATGTTATATGTATATATGTATATGGAGAGTGAGAATGAGCAGAAAATATTTAAATATTTTTATATGGTTAATATATAAATGTTACTTCTCTGAAATAACTAGATTTTAGTTAACAAATTCTTAACCTAAGAGTATAAAATAAGGAATGCAATATGTGCCAAGTGTACCTTAATTTAGAAAAAATGTATCCTTTGATACTGATAGATTAAATCACCTATTCCTTACAAAAATAGAAAGCTTAAGAGAGAAATCCTAAGGGGAAAAGAACTATCTCTAAATATTAAAGAGCTGTCATAGAAAACAAAGAATTAGATTTATTCTGTGTTTCTCCAGGGGACAGAATTAGAACCAAATAACTGGAAATTATAGGGAGACTGATTCTAGATGAATACAAAGTGGACCCTTAAAACAATTAATGCTGTCCAACAATAGAATGGGCTGCCTCAGGAATCAGTGAATTCTCTGTCCTGGAAATTTTTAAGTAGAGGCTAGATAGGGACTTGTCAGGGATCTTGTCAAAGGATTCTGGTATTGGGTAGGAAATTGAACTAGACTGGGATCTCAAAGTCCTTTTAGATTATACAATTCTACAACTTTAGAATTCCAAGTGTGGCATTAAGTGGAGTGGATGAGATATTACTAAGGATGGATTGACATGAGAGGCTTTATTCTTTAAGTGGACTTCAGGGTCTCTTTCTTTTGGAAAGTGATATGTTCTCTTAGATTTGGTTTCTTTTCTTAAATATAGTGCTTTTGCTTTCAGAATGCTTTCACATTCATTATTTCACATCAACTTTGCAAGATTGAAGGTCAAGAATTCTGATGACCATTTCGTATATGAGGAATTGCGGTCCAGAGAAGTTGTTACTTACTATGTTTATATAACAAGGTGGTGGTCCAATTGGAATTGAAATCTAGGCCTTCTGACTTTTGACTTAATGTGATTCTCATCAGAAATTACTGCTTGAAAAATATCATTAGTATAGCTAAAATAATTTTCTAGATGTGTGGTTTTCCAGGAATGTTGTAGTTATAGAAGTCATCAATATGGTCTGCATTTTAATAGGAGTCATATAGTTGTTCTTCTTCAAATTATTAAAGCATATAGATGAAGTTTACATGTTTTAATGGAAAGAGTATTGATTCTAGAGAAAAAGAAGCTGAGTTAAAAATTCTACTTCTTGGATAAATCACTTAATCCTATTGATTCTCAGTTTTCCCATCTGTAAAATGAGTGGGTAGGACTAGATGGGCTCTGAGTATCTCTCTACTATACTTCTATAATTACTTCTTCCAAAAGAGTATAGTCAGAGTACTATAAGTTAATTTTCACTGTTTATTTTTAATAGCTCCTTCCATTTGCATATTGTGTCAAAGTCTCTTACTAATTCACTAAAGCCACATTGACAGAAATGGCAACAGTTCTCAAATAACTTTCTTTCCCTTGCATTTTTTTCTATTCTTCTCATGAGCCCCACTCTCATTTTGAGCTGAGATATTTTAATGAGTTTTTGAATGATTGTTTTCCACTTTTCTTAATATTGCTGCTCAGGTCACTAAATTAGAGGAAAGCATTTTAGCGAATGGGAGCGGAAACAAAAAGCATCATTAGCGGGAGGCCTGGTGAAGTCACAGCTATTAGGAATGTGAAATGTCACTTGACTAGTAGTGTGGAAAAAAGGCTGCCAGATGGAAGGGTTAATTACTAGAAGCCAGCTTCAAAAAGGAGACTATGCCACTTATAAAAGCCATTTGTTAGCACTGGTGAAAATAACACTTGTTTCTTTCTCATCACATTTTGCAGTAAAGTGACTAAACAACCCCACCCTGGAATGTAGCAGATTGGCAGTATTTTTGCCAAGGTAACTAATTTCAAAAATTCCCTTCCTGATATCAGTATTGCCTGTCTCCTAGAGACCTGTTTATTAGAAAAGGCAATCCTCCATATTCAAGGTTTCAGGTCGAGTCACTTAACAAATAGTCATAGAAAAGTAAGGTTTAGTTCATCTGATTGGAATCAATATCAGCATCAGCCTTTCTGTTACTTGGGCCATAAAAAAAAAGATGCATTTCTCTATCTTGATCTAACTTCCTAATCATGCCAGTAGTGATGTCCAGGTATGAGAAGAAAATACAAAGATACATGTGTAGTCATGTGAAGTATTCATTAAGCACTTATCATGAACCAGATCTTGTTCTAAGCAATAAAAAAAACAAGCAATTAAAAACAATTCCTCCCCTTAAAGAGTTTACATTATAATGGAGGATGATGAAAGAAGGGAATTTGGAAATGATGACATAGTTCCAGGCAAAAGGGAGTAAAAGTCTATTAGATCCTGGAGTTCTAGGGGGAAAAGTCCAAAATTTTGATTGGCTTTATGGTGAGATGAATATAATGGTTTATATGGTCATGGAATGGTTTGGAAATCTTGTTCATGAAACACCTAAACTATCTAATATCTATCTATCTATCTATCTATCTATAACTAGATATAGAGATATGTGTATATATATATACATAAAACATTAGATGTAAATAAATGTTATTCAGCTTATATTACAATAAATTATATTATGCTAAATATAAAAATTAAATATATAATGATTCATGCTACATATTATATATAATAAAATTATATAATTAAGTATATATTATAAATATTATAATACAGAAATACATAATAAAATATATATTCACATATACCCCAAATATATACATATTTTTTATTTTCAAATTTGTATCTTCAGTGCTCCATACAATTCCTAGAGGACTAACTCCGTTCCATACCAAGTTTTCCCTCTTGTGGTATTATTGAAGACCCAAAAGAATTTAATAGAGGTGAGGTAGAATGTATCTATATTTATACTTGTCCTATCTCTTATTTTTATCTTTCTCTGTAAAGAGAATTTCAAGCATTAAACAGAGCAGGGAAAGAAGGTTACCTCAAATCACACATTAATCTGCACATAAATAAAACTGACCTTTTAAGTGTTGTGATTTCCTAGAATAAGAGATAAATCCTATGGGGAAATTGTCATTCTGAATTTATAATAATTTTTAACAAGTAGATGGTATCAGAGTCATAGAATCTTTGATAACTCTCATCTTATATATCTTATATATATATATATTCTTAGAATATATATATATATAGAATATATATATATTCTTAGAATAAAGGAGTAAATCCTCAGAATAAGATAGTTTTTCCTTATAAAAATAACTTGCAAGAGAGCAATTAAATAGGGGTGAGAGATAAGAAGGAAAGCTAATTTCTGGAAGATTTGGAAAGACTTTTTGGAAGAGATACTATTTGAGCTAGACCTTGGAAGAAATGTGGTATCAATAGGTAGGATAGGGAAGAAAGAATATTCAAGGACCAGGTAATCATGTCAATAATGGGATGGAATCAGCTGGCCTATCTGTGGGGGACAGCAAAAATCCAGTTTGCATGGAATATAAAACACCAGTTATTTTTCTGAGGAAAACTATCTTATTCTGAGGATTTACTCCTTTATTCTAAGAGTACATCTAAGGATATATTTATAGAATGAGAGTTATCAAAAATTCCATGACTCTGATACCATCTAATTGTTAGAGGTTATTAAAAATTCAGAATGGCAATTTCCCCATAAAATTTATCTCTTATTCTAGGAAATCACATCTCTTAAAAGGTCAATATTATTTTTGTGCAGATTAATGCGTGATTTGAGGTAACCACCAAGAAGTTTCCTTTCCCTGCTTTGTTTAATGTTTAGTAAATGATGAATTCAACTTTCAACATGTTGACCTTCAGGTTCTTGGGTGGAGGCAGGAAGGAGGGTAGGATATCTTAATAGAAATGTATTATTGACAATGGAAAATACCAGTCTGGATTTCACAAGAGAGGTTAGAGCTGGAGATATAGATTTGGAAGTTATACTAATAATGATGATATTCTTGTGTTTAGATTATGAAGCAAAAGGAAATAGCAAGTGAGCAGAAAAGAAGGCCAGGAAAATAGTTTTGGGAAGGCTAAGCATCAAAATATCAAGAGATTTGAGAAGGAAGAGAAAGGGATTGAGTATTTGCAACACTGTGCTAATCGCTTTATAAATATCTCAGCAAAGAAAACAAAAGAACAGCAATGAAAGTTATTGGACAAGTAATATTAACTTTTCTCATGTCAGAAGTGTTTTCTGTGTATTCTCTATAGCTATAGCTTGCTGTACAAGATTATAGTGATGGAAAGGTCTTTCACCTAAACAAATTGTGAACTGACTATTGACATAGATGTCTCAGAAATTGTGAGTTACCCTAACCAGGAATGTTACCTTCACCATGCATGTTTCCTATGCATATATCTATGTATTTTCTCTATGCATGTATTTTTCCAAGTATTAATTCCCTCTCTACATGTGTATATTTGTATCCCCTCACCCACAAGGAGTATGGTAACTTGTGTAAGAAAATATTCTTTTGTATATAACAGATCTTTGTTTTTACTTATTTTCATAACTGAATAAAAATCTTTTTCTTGGAACTGGGGTATAGTGAGATTGGTCTAATTAGAAGAAAACATGGAATTGTAGCCCTTCTATTTTTTTAAGTGATGCTGACCCTCAAAGAGTACTGAACTAGGGTAGATTTTTGTAGATCCTATTATGATAGATCCCTTGTTAAATAAAAATAGCAACTGATATATTCTTGTTGAATCTTTTTTGGAAAATTAAGTTCTATTAATTTTTTTTCAAGCAATTGGTGTCTTCTCAACTTTCAGATGGCTTTAAAACTATGATAATCAGCACGGGCATCCTAGGCATATACTTGGTTTAGTATACCTAGTATTCCCATTTTTGTTTTTTAAATTTTCATTTCAAGCATCACACATTAAGATGTTGAAGTCCAAGTGTGAGAGTACCACCATTATTTTTTTTTAGGTTTTTGTAAGGCAAACGGGGTTAAGTGGCTTGCCCAAGGCCACACAGCTAGGTAATTATTAAGTGTCTGAGACCACATTTGAACCCAGGTACTCCTGACTCCAGGGCCGGTGCTTTATCCACTATACCACCTAGCCACCCCGAGTACCATCATTATTAATGGGGGAAAGTTTTGGGGTAGAAGTTTTGAAAGATCTTTTCAATTTTCACATTTTTTGACATCTTTCCATTGTATCTTTAAGTGTTCTTGGGATGATCTTTCTGAGTTTGGATCTATTGCCAAATTTTTGTAAATTTGTTTTGCTCTCCACTACTTCTTGCTGTATTATGAAGATTCACTATTCATAATATTTCATCCTCCTCGGTAGGATAATATAAATGAATGTATGCTCTAAATTTGAGTTATCTTTGGTTACAATGTCTCTCCACTTGATCTTATTAAGGGAATCATATTTTTACACCTGAGATGGTTTCTTGGCTCTTTAGATCTTATTCATTATGTCTACTGATTTAAATATGTTAAAATTCCCCACAAAATAGTGGCAGTCTGTGTTGGCTTCTGTTCTTTTATCCATCTTCTAATTTTGGCATCAATAGTTTGTTTAATTTGAGCAATGTTACACAGTTGTTTTCAAAACTCACAGGTTTTAAGAGACAACTGACAAGAAACTTGGGTGTTTTGTTAAACCTTTAGTATAATGAGAAGTGTTGATTCTAATGAAGAATAAAACATTTGTAAGCTCTGAAAAAAGCAGTCATTAAACTGTGAAGTCATTCTTCTCAAAATGCTTATGATTATGTTCAATTTATATAAAGTATATTCCTAACTACTAGAAAAGTTTTGTGAATCCAAACATCAGCTGAAGCTATGAATAAAAGGGGGAAACTCCAGACTAGGCTACTAAATTCAGAGTTCTGGTATCATATGTAGGAACAAGCTGTATTCCTTCAACAACAACAACAAAAAAAAAAAAAAAAAAAAAAAAATGAAACCCTGAAGTAATTCCCCTAGGCCTTACAAAGAAAATCAAGGATAAACAAAAGGTTTTCTTTGGACAAAGGGTGAATGATGCCACCTGCCGTAAATTGTGAGAATTACAAGAGCTATTGATATTGTACCCATGGAAAGAGCAGACTTCCAGAGAGGAAAATGGAGAATAACACATTGAAGAAACTATAAGAATTAATAGCTTCTGTGACTATTCATGACTATGAATGAGGCTGATCATTGGTGGGTAATAACATGTCCCATGAACACAGCTCTATGTATTTATCTATGTATATTTTTACCTATAAATAACATTTTTTTTCTTTCTTGACTTGTGAACTGTGTGCTTTTAAGAGGACTTGATGAAAATATAGTGAAGTGCTATCATCTAGTAAAGTCTCCTGATTTTATGGGAAATAATTCAGAGAAATGAAAAATCCACCCAAATGTCATGGCTTTTTGTGTCATTTGAAAGCTTTATACATAAGCAGAGTTATGCTGGTAAATATTTAATAACTGTCTGAATAAAAATAACTATGACACACTTTCAAATTAAATCTGTTTTATTATCACTTTCTCCAATGCTTTCTCAAGTCTAGACTTAGCAGAACATTAAATAAGGCCCTAATTTATAGTATTTGCTGACTTTTGAGTTGTAAATACTCTGAAAATTGAGCAAGACTTTGTTTAGAACTGACTCGAGCACACCCTGAAAATAAACATTATAGAATATTGTTAGATGTAGAGGATCCCTAGGGAAGTAATCTCTGAGGAACTGAGATATAGTTTGTGTGTGCTCAGAAATAATCAGCTGGAAAATTCATATTTATAAAATACTTGCTATTGACATATGACTTCATGGAAAGAGTACCAATCAGCAGTGAAGGGATCTTGGTATATACATACAAACATGCATACATACATACATACTTATGTGTGTATACATATAGAAAATCACTAACCTAGATATATAAGGCCAGAAGAAAAGAATTTATTAACTACTTCCTCATATCTTTATACAATATTAAACCTTAGCATAGGGAGTATACTGAAGAGGAACAAACAGTAGACTGGCAATCAGAGAACATAGTTTTTAATGCTATCTCCACAGACAAGATTCTTAACTGTTCTAGGTTACTATTACTTCCTCTATAAAATGAGGGAGAGTGGATTAGATTGTATCCAAAGCCAGTTGCTATCTTTTGTGAGATAATCTAAGTTAAATGCCTTGCCCAGAATCAACAATTAGTAAGTGTCAAATGTTTGGTGCTAGATTTGAACTCAGGCCCTTCTGACTTCCAGGCTGGTGCTCTATCCACTTCACCACCTAGCTGTTCTTATAGTTCTATTAATTTTTTAAAACATTCTGCTTTGAATTTTCTTAACCTTCACAGTCAAAGAGTTTCTTTGGTATAGCCATGTGTTATTTCATTTAATTTTCCTTTTTTTTTTTTCAGTGCATTGAACAACACAATCACAACTTCAATAATAAAAAAAAAATCTTTATTTTAAACTTCAGTCATTATAGATGATAACAAATTGTCTGATGAGAGATGTGAGGGTCATGTAGGAAGTTTTACACAAATTCATTTGCAAAAGGGGGATTTATTTACGAGTCTTGTTTTTCTTAGAAAACATCTATGGTCCAATGGATCTATGATGATTCCATTTCTCTTTGGGCATAATTCCAGATTATTCTCCAAAATGCTTGAATCATTTCACAGGTCCACCAACAATGAATTATTGTCTCAATTTTTGCACATTATTGCCAATATTTGTCATTTACATAATAATCTAATAATTGCTGATCTGATAGGTTTAAAATGATATCTCAATGTTGAGTTTAGCAAATATTTTGGAGTGAAAAGGTGCAAAATTATAAAGAGCAATCATGATTTGAAAGAAGAAATGTGAGAGGATTCTTCCAACCTCTCCCTTCATGGAGGTGGTAAGTCTACATTCATGACACATTGAACATTTCCAGATTTTTTTTCAATGTATTGATTGGTTGTGCTGATATTTTTTCTTAAGATTATTTTAAACCTATTATTAGATTAGTAAAATTATTGGATTATTATATGTGACAAATATTGGAAGGAATGTGGAAAAGTTGAGACAATAATTCATTGTTTGTGGACTTGTGAACTGATCTGGAATTATGCCCAGTTATTAAAATACCTATACCCTTTGTTCCAACAATACTAGTACTAGGTCTACTTCCAAAGATGATTATGAGGAAAAAAGGAAAATAATTTATATGTTCTAAACATGCTTATAGCAGTTTTCTTTGTGGAAGCAAAAACCTGGAAACTCAGGGATACCCATCTCTAGGGGAGTGACTGAACAAGTTGTGATGCAACACTACTCTGTTATAACAAATGATAGGCCCAGTGATCTTAGAAAAACATAGAGTTGCATGAATTAATGAAGAGTGAAATGTTAGAACCAAGAGAACATTACAAAGTTTAACTGTTTCAATAACAAATTTGAGTAACTTAATTGTTTTGACTAAAATAAATTAATTAATTACAAAGACATATGAAGGAAGATGCTCTCTGAATTCAGAGAAAGAAATGATAAATAAAAGTATATATAGAATGATTTTTACATGCATACATGTATGTATTATATATATGTATGTGTATATTTGTGTCTCATGGTAGCCATCTGTTGAGGGGAGAGGGGAAGATAAAAAGAAATTTACATCATAGTTTTATTATATATTTAAAAGAAATAGCAAGTTGGACATAATAGATTTGCAACTTCATGTGTAATCTTTTAAAAATTATACTGTTATGAAATGCTTATTTTATCCCATAAATTAAAAATAAGTTAAATAAAAAATTAAAAAGCATTCATTTATTTGTTCCCCTTTTGTTTATTAGAAAATTGAATTCGTAGGTACCACATTTAAATTCTGGCACTGCCATTTCAGTGATCTTGGGCAAATTCTTAATCCTTTCTGGGTTTCCATTTCTTCTTCACTTGTAAAATAAGGTGGTTGGACTAGATTATTTTTAACTTCATACCTATGATCCTATCAACTAAGTAACACATTTAAAAAATATAATCGATTTCATTGCAGAAACAGAAGTGGAGAATTTTTCCTTTCAAATTTTCTTTTTTACCTTTTTTTTTTTTTTTTTGGTACTTCAGGTGGATTTCCCCCTTCTTGTATTATATTTCCAAACTTACTTGTCTTAAGTAGAAAAATAGATTTGCATGCATTTCAAACATTAGAAACTGGATTTTATTTTCATACCTTGTCTTCCATTTTTCATTTTTCATTGCATGTTCTACAGGATTCTATATCAATACATATTTCTTTTATGTATGATTTCAGATGACAATATATATATGTTACAGTTATTAAAAAAATCATAGTTAAATCCTGTAGTTTATGATGGCATTATTCTTTGTTTCTAGTGTGCTGCGATAACAAATTTAGTTGCTAATGTCATTCTTAATATTATTGTTTTATTATCTTGCCTTGAATTTATTTGAATATAATCCTCATAGGAGCTACATTTGCAAAAGAAGGAATATGTACATTTTTCACTTTTAATATGAATGTCCATGTTCTTTTTAAAGAATATTTCTACTACTTTATTACCCACATGTTTTGAAATAAAACTTTCATTAGGCTCCATTGTTTTGAGAATATATTATTATTTATTGCTACAAAGTGTATTTATAGATAGTGGTATTATCCTAATATCTTATTTATATAACTTGAACTAGGATTTAAAATTTCCAAACTTTTTAGGCATTATATCTCTTTCAAGTATTTTAGATGTAAGCATCATTTTAAAAATATGAGGAATTTTTGTAGAATCTCTAGCTTTCTTCCTAATAAAGCTCAGTGTCACCTCCTGCAAGATGACTTTTCTGATCCCTGCAGTTGTCAACATGATCTCTTTTTGAAATTACTTTTCATTACTTTTTCTATATTTCAAATGTTTATTTTATATATATATATATATATATATATATATATATATATTAAACTGGCATGCACAATGCATTGTACATTGGTTTACACTGGAAGAGTATTCTTACTGGTTCTTCTCCTCCTTAAATGAAGAGACAATGGGAATTCTTTATTAATAAATCTATGTACATCTACATCTATATTTTTGTCAATATCTATATCTATCTCCCACCCAGTCTAAGTTCCATGTGTACATATAGTATGATTCGAATAGATTTTAAACTTCTTGAAGGTTAAACTTTTATTTTTTGTCTTTGTATTTCAGTATTGTATTTTGTATTTGGATTTTACACCTTGCATATTTCCTTGTGCATAGTAAGAACTTAATGTGTTTGTTGAATGTGTTGTGAATTGAATATATTTTGCTAGTAAGTTTTCTGATTATCTCTGCTTGATCTTTTCATCATGACCTCTCATGAGTATCTTTAAATATAATTTCAGGAAAGAGTGAATAGGATGAAGAATTTTAAACTAAAGAAAGAAAGATAGGGGGTGGCTAGGTGGCATAGTGGATAAAGCACCAGCCTTGGAGTCAGGAGTACCTGGGTTCAAATCCGGTCTCAGACACTTAATAATTACCTAGCTGTGTGGCCTTGGGCAAGCCACTTAATCCAACTGCTTTACCCCCCCTCCAAAAAAAGCAAAAAATGAATATATGGTCCTTGGGATCAAACATATAAGATTAAAATTTGGCATAAATGAAAGAACTTTCAAATCACTGACATTGTCCACCAGTGTAGAAGTATGACTTGTCAGGTAGTCTAAATACCTCTGCATATATTTCAACTACTATCTACCCAATATGGAATAGAAGAGATTCCTGTTTTATATAGAAGGGAAGTTAGACATATAGGCTCATTCCTTCTAAACCTAAAATACATTACATTGTATTGGAAGAGAATTTTTTTCAGTTCCAAGCAGTGATTATGATGCAGTCATCTTCCACAAATTACAACACAATGTGTTTTTCACCTTTGACTAGGCCAAAGTTTCTCTTCTTTTTTTCTTTTCTTTTTTCTACCTATATTTATATTTTATTCTACTTCCATTTCTACCTATATTTTCTAATATATATATATATATATATATATATATATATATGTATATACACACACAAAAAAATTTTGAGGCATATAGTATAATTTTGATCTTTTAGTGCTTTTACCCCAATTCTGGGCATCCATTAGTGACACCATATTCAAGTTACTTTATGGATCAGAATCTTTTCCAAACAAGACTTACAAGCCTCCATCAATGTGCTTTACATTTATCAATTAGCTACAAGGCACACAATTCACAATAATAACAATAAGTGTAGTTAGTGATTATATAGCACTTTGTTTTTCAAAAACCATTTATATATGCTACTTCACTGGATCCTTACAATAACCCTCTGAGGTTGGCTATTATTATCCTAATTTAAGTGCCTACCTTAATAGTATTCCATTATAGCAATATCATAATTTATTCATTCTTTCCCCAATGTATTAACATCTTTTTATTTTATAAACTTTTTATATAATAGGACGCTTTACCTTTTCTTTTATCTCTTTGGGGTCTAGGCTTACAATGGTATTTCTGCATCAAAAGGATGTATAGTTTAGAAACTTTTTGGGTACATAACTAAATTGCCTTTCAAAATGGCTATATAAGCAGGGCTGAAGCAAGATAGCAGAGAAAAGGCAGGGATTTGTCTGAGTTCTCCCAAATTCCTCTCCAAATAACTTTAAATAATGCCTCAAAATCAATTCTGAAGTAGTAGAACACATAAAAGGATGAGACAAAACAAATTTGCAACCCAAGACAACTTAGAAGGGCAGCAAGAAATATCTTTTGCACTGGGGTGGAGTGGGTTGTAGTCTGGTGCAGATTTTATCAGTAATGGCCCAGTCCCAGCAAACCAGAGTTTGAATCAGTGACCAGAACAGACACAAACTCAGAAGACAACAAAGTCAACACTGCCACATCCAAAAATGCTGTACCCATTCATAGATGTATCTATGTATCTATATTTACCATAACCCCTTTAAAACTTATCAATTTTAAATTTTTGTTTAACTGTCAAACAGGATGAAACTTTAGAATTACTTTAATCCTCAATTATCTTATTATTATGGATTTGGAACACTTTTTTTTTCCATATAGCTTTAGATAAATTGGATTTCTTACTTGAGAAATATGCTTAGCCTTTGACTTCTTATCAAATGGAAAATAGTTTTTTTATTGTCATTTATATACCTTGAATATCTGAAGCTTATTAAAGAAACTTGCTACAAAGATTTTTCTTAGTTAATTGCTTCCTCTCTAATCTTAGCTGTTCTGTATATGTTTGTGTATCTGAATATGTGCAAAAACTTTAAAAATTTATTCCATCAAAATTATCAGTTTTATCTTTGATGAGTCTCTTTAGCCCTTGTTTGGTTGTAAACTCTTCTGTTATTCAGGATACCAAATGTAATTTCTTTTTTGCTCTTCTAATTTGTTTTTGATATGACCTTTTATATCTAGATCAATTATCATTTTGGAGTTTTTAGTGGTATATAGTGTGAAGTGTTGGTCCAAACTTACTTTTTGTCTAACTTCTGTCAAGTTTTCCTAGTAATTTTGGTCAAATAGTGAGTCCTTATGCCAGTAGCTAAGATCTCTGACCTTATTGAACATCACTTTGAGGATTAATTACTACTAGATCCCCATCATTATCCTTTTGTTCATCATATCCCTTAACATTCTTTATCCTTTGTTCCTCCTGATGAATTTCATTATCATTTTTCTCATTCTGTAAAACATTATCCTTTAGAAATTTGATTGGTAAGGCATGAAACAGATTACACATTGACAGCCTATAAAGAGCAATATACAGTTTTTCAATTTTAAAAAACTGTTTTAATTTTTATAAAGAATATTTTATAGGTTTCATAGTTCTTCTGTGTGTTTCCAGGAAGACTCCCATGTATATCACACATTCTATAGTCATTTTAAATGGAATATCTGGTTTTTTTTTACTTCTAGCTGAGCCTGGATGGTAATAAAAAATGCTGATGATTTACATGATTTTAATTTTTCCATTTTAAATGATCATAACATAGCTTTGTTGATCATTGGCTTATAGCGTTGAAAGAGATATGATGTTGTCTAGGTTCTTTTTATTCCTATTATGTCCCTTCCTCCCCAGTTCTCAACCCTCACTCATTTCTTCTGGAATTTTTGACATTTTGACCTTACAAATGAAATTTTTTTGAGAAGTGTTGATAATTCAGAAAAAAAGAGAAGTTAACTTTTTTCATTTTATTTTAAATTTTCCTCTGTTGGATTATTTGATATTTCTTTATTTTTGCCATTTGTCAAGTCACTTATCTTTTCTTCTTTCTTTGAGTTCTTTTTCAGTACTGCATATCATTACTCTGTAACCATGATCTGCAGTTTTTTATTTTAAAATAATTGACAGATTTATGTGGTCTTTCAATAATACTAGAACACTTTCCCTTTTGAGTGTGAAAACCATGTAGGCTTAAAATGAAACCAAAGATTTTACTTTTATTTCTGTAAATTTATTGATATATTAGATCCATAACTCATTTTCCTTAGGAAGGCTGTATATCTGTTCTAATTTCTCCTCTTTGAGAGTTTCATACTAGCATTTTTTAAAATGTTACAGTAATTGTTTCTTTATTCTTCTAGTTCAGAATTTTTTTGTTGTCAGGTTTGGGGGGAGAGAACTATTTGGCCATTTCTTTACTTTTTGCCTTTTTTAACATTTTCTGTGTGTCCTTATAGTGATATTTAGTTGGTTAACCTTCTCCTTTAGAATAATGATTATGGCAATTTTTCTTATTATTTACTTTAGATTTTCTTTATTTTCTTCAAATTTTTCAGAAAATTGGGAATTATTTCTATTTGCACAATTGTGTGTGTTCTAAAGCTACATCACTGTCAGATTTCAAATTATCTGCTTTTCCTCTAGTTGTAAGACTTTTCTGGACTTTGCTATAGGGCATCTAAATATAGAAGGTATGTGATTTTAATATATATTCATATTTTAGTAATATATAAACCATTACAGTATAGTAACTAATTCAATTAAGCTGAATTTATAATGAATTATAAAGCCTGTTTGAGGATGCCTTTTGTATTGCTTCCCTGGACAGGCCCTGATATCAGAAATGCTATTTATATCTTTTAGGTCTGTTTTCTAATAAGGGAATATACTCTTATTTCTGTTTGGATGTTAATGCTATTTTGCTGTTTGTTGTGTTTGCTGTTCTTTGGATACACTTAATTATCTGAATACTTAGATCATGAGAATTTTAAAAGAATCTATATCTAATTTTTCTCTTTCCAAGTCCTTAAAAACTGCCTTCAGGCATTTTTTCAACTAGATTTGATTCTTCTACTTTGCATCATAATCATTATCAATAATGTCTTTTGTAACAGGTCTTTTTAGTTCTGTCAATTTTTTGGATTTTTTTTTTGGTGCTTAATTCATTTGGAGGTAGCATCATTGTTTCAGATAGGTTTCATGGAATAGTTCATACCAGCCTTTTTTATTAGATACAAAGTACCAGCTTAATTTTCTTTGTCCTGTCTCTGGAGAAGGGTACTTGGTAGTCTAGGGCAACCTAACATATTACTTTAATTGAATCTATATTTTGTTGGATATACATTTTTAGCTTAGTAATACATGAAAATAGTGAAATAAGTTTATGGAATGGTTTCAGTGAAATAGGATTTCATCCTATCTCTTTCATCTCTAAATTTTGCTATCTGCTGCTCAAATAATCATGTCATTCTTGCCTCTTTTGGGGGCCACTAAATAATTGGACTTTTCTTTCCATCATATTTCAAGTACTGAGTATGTACCTGCACAGAATTGTAAGCTCTCATTCTGAGAGCTTTTTGAGAAGTGTTGAGAATTCAGGGAAAAAAAGAGAAGTTTCCTTTTTCCATTTTATTTTAAATTTCCTCTGTTGGATTATTTGTGAGTCAATAAGCATACATATCAGAATATAGGAAGGTCTGTTCTGGAATAATTGCTGGAGTAGAAGTTTATCAGATATCACATCACTTAAATTTTTAAATTCATATCAACTCTCTCATCTTAAAGAGAGATTTAAAAATCTGCTTGTTCCCATTGAAGGCTGGAAATTTAAAGATGGGAAAGGAATTGATTACTTATAAAATTAGAAAATTCAAATGAAACCAGTAGAGAGAGATAGATTTTGGATATGACATGATGCCCAATTATTTGCCCTCACAGATTAATGCCATGAAATTTTTTTTCCTTCCTTCCTCTCTCTCTTCCTCTCTCCTAACCTCCCTCCCTCCCTCCCTCCTTTTCTTCCTCCCAACCTTCCTTCCTTCCAATCAACCTTCCTTTCTTCCAATCAACCTTCCTTCCTTCCCTCCTCCCTCCCTTCTTCCCTCCCTCCCTCCTTCCTTCCTTCCTTCCTTCCTTCCTTCCTTCCTTCCTTCCTTCCTTCCTTCCTTCCTTCCAACTTTTCTTTTGTTCCCTACTGGTACAGTAAGTTTCAACAAATAATTTATTTTTGTGACAACTAATTTTGACTTTATTTTTAAATAAATTGAAGAAAAGAAATTATTTTGATGAATTTTTATTTTGCTTTTTTGTTATTTGTAGTTCTGGGGAAAGAATTGAGTAGGAGCTATGAATAAAAAGAAGTTGATATATTGCTATGTGTGTACATATGTATATGTACACATGTGTGTCAATGTCTATGAATATTCTGCATGTATAATTCTAAATAAATTATCATAATTCTCTGCCATGGGTTATAAATAAAACCTGCAAAAAATTATTTTCTCCTGCTTTCAGGAAATTTCACGGTATAGATGGGGAAAATTATGTACCTAATGGTATTATAAAGATAAATGAAATTATACTCTAGTTTGTCCCATTTTCCCAGAAGTCTAAGTTTGGAAGATCAGCAATGTCCCTGCTCCTGTGGGGAAAAAAAGAGCTGCAAAATACAGACTTTTTCACTGGAATTGACTCTCAGGAGTTGCAGAGAACAAATATCTCAGATATTGCCAAAAGTTGTGATTCTCTGTTCATATAAGCAAATTAAAGGTTAATTTTATGAGAATGTCTTTCTTATCTCTATAGGTTTAAATCATAGTTCCTTTAAGGATAGAGAATTTTTTTCTTAAGAGATCAGAGGCAATGAACTTTTCTTGGGATACTTGGGATTGAAATATCTCAAAAGAGCTCTGACCTCTAAGAAAGCAATAGCTTCTTATTGATTCTATAGCTGTTGGCTTTACTATCAAGTTTTCCATTTAGAAGGGATCTTAATAGGTGGGCTCTCAACAATGGGTGGCTTTTCTCACTGGTTCTTATGTACTGGTTCCTATGAAGGTTTCTGTCTTCATAAGTAATGTGACCCCATTGCCTAAATATCCTTAAGTATTAGCATCTACATTTCTTAGGAGACGTTTCTCATCTTACTATGGGAAGTTGGAAGGCTGCCATAGTAGTACCACAATGATTCTGGACTTTAATATCCAGTCTCCTCAGCACCCTGGTCAGCAATTTGCCTTGTGTGGAAATTGCTGTAACTACTTCTAATTTCATTTGTGAGTCCTTGGTTTCCTGACTAAAAGTTATTGCTCATGTCAGTCACAGCATATCTCTTTTGAGCCTTCAAATCTATGGTTACGAAGGCTACAGTTAGGGATGAGTTAAATCCTGCATTGTTTATATGTATTGTATGTTCTATAGAATAAAAACCAAGGTGATGTCAGATTAAGGAGCACTCAAACTTAGAAGCAAGTGAATGTTGAATGGAGGACCATGGAAAATGGGATGATGTTAGATGACTGTGCCTAAGGTAGGTTTATTATACTTTAATGGCACGAAGCAGTTCTAGAACCCACTTTTGATTTCTATTTTACTGTTGCTCCACTATCATTTTTGAGGCCATATTAAGATAATCTAAAAAAGTTATCTTTAAATTCTCCAGAACCACTTGAGTTAATATCTGTAGTCTTTGCTCTTGATTGGTGAAAGAGTATTTGGGGAAATCAAATAGATTTTCACTGAGAAGTTAATTTTGATCTCTGTCTGCCATTTGAGAACTGATCTTAGTAACTTGAACCTTTATATATTTCTGTCACCCTGGGCAATTTATTTGATTATATTTAAAATTCAATGTTTCTGTTGCTGTGATCCTAAGATTTTATTTTCTTTTTGATCTTCAGCCTTGACTTCTGTGCTAGTTTTCCATGTGGAATCTCTCCCATTGACAACTTGCTTTAGAAAGTCAGGAACTTTGCTGACTTGATTTCCTATACACTCATAGTTTATAGCTTCACATAAGCCCTTACTGCTGCTTGGCAACTCCTATATCTATCTCATTTATTCCATAACATATTTCTCATAGCAGATTTCCAAAATATTTTCTACTCTCCTCAAGAATCCAGTCTCCAAACATTTACCTAATCCTCAACAAATTACCTCTTCTCCCTTACTAAAACAGTAAGGCTCTCTAGGAAATTTATTTTTGTTTTCAGGTCTTCATATCAAAGGATTTTCTATATATTATTTTCCCTCTAGCCTCAGTGGACAATGTGGCCACTCTTTTCCAAGTACCACACAACCCATGAGGTCTTTTACAGCATTGTTATTCAATGTCTCATAACATTTCCTTACATCAAGGGCACCACTATCTTTCTAGTCATCCATTCTCACAACCTTAGTATCATATATGAGATTATATACCCTACATATACAATCCATTGACATATTCTCTCACAACATTTCTTCTGTATGTCCCCCTCTCTCTCTGCCCAAGCAATCACCGTCCTAATTCAGGAGCTTAGCTCTTTTGATCTAGACTATTGCAATAACCTTCCAATTACCTTCCCTGACAATTTCTTTCTCTACTAGACTTAGTTGCCAAAATGATCTTCCTAAAGTGTAGAATTAACTATATAACCATTGCACTCAATATACTTCAGTGTCTCCCTCCTATCATCAAGATTATATGTAAAATCTTCTGTTAGTATTTAATATTCTTCATAATTTGAACTCTTCCTACCTTTAGAAAACTGTCCAAGATAGAATTAGAGCTCAGGTCTTCATGACTCAAGGTCAAGTGTTTTGTCTGTTGTACCATCTAATGTGTACAGTGTTCTCACAGTCCATGTCTCTTTCTCACTCCTTAATTTAGTTTTTTTAATATCATCCCATAAATTCAACTCACATTATTACCTTCTATCTATGTATACTCCTTCTAAATTCCCTAAGGATGATAAAGGAGTTACTAGTATCATCTTCCCATGTAGGAATAGAAATAGTTTAATCATATTGAATTCCTATTTTTTATGTTTTTCTTGAATTTTGTATTTGAAAGTCAAATTTTCTATTTAACTCCTGGTCTTTTCATCAGGAATTCTTGAAAATTCTCTATTTCATTAAGTATCCACTTCTCCCCTGAAGAATTATGCTTAATTTTGTTGTACAGGTGATTTGGCATTATAATCATAGCTCCTTTACCTTTCAGAATATTGTGTCCAAGTCCTCTAATCCCTTAATGTAAAATCTGCTAAATCTTGTGTTATCTGTAGATCCATGATATCTGAATTATTTTTTTCCTGGCTGCTTGGAATATTTTTGCTTGACTGGGGCCTCTTGAATTTGACTATAATATTTCTGGGAATTTCATTTTGGGATCTCTTTCAAGAGGTGATGAAATGTTTTGATTTTTATTTTAACTTCTGGTTCTGTGTACAGAGCATTTTTAAAAATAATTTCTTGAAATATGATGTCTAGGATCTTTTTTTATTGGCTTTTTGGTAGTCTAAGGTCTTAAATTTTCTCTCCTGGAGATATTTTTCAGGTCAGTTTTTTTCTGATGAGACATTTCAAATTTTCCTCAATTTTTCATTTTTTGACATTATTTTGTTGTTTCTTAATGTCTGTTGGGGTCATTAACTTGTATTCTAATTTGTAAAGAATTATTTTCTCCAGTGAACTTTAGGTCCTATTTTTCTATTTGGCTAATTATGCTTTTAAGGAATTTTTCTCTTCAATGGATTTTTGTGCCTCTTTTTCAATTGCACAGTTTTTTTTTTAAGGTTTTTTTGCAAGGCAGATGGGGTTAAGTGGCTTGCCCAAGGCCACACAGCTAGGTAATTATTAAGTGTCTGAGGCCGAATTTGAACCCAGGTACTCCTGACTCCACTACGCCACCTAGTGGTCCCTACAGTTTTGTTTTTAAGGTATTGTTTTCTTCATTAATTTTTGTCCTTTACAGAGCTATTGAGTTTTTTATGATTTTCTTGCATTTCTGTTATTTCTTTTTCTAATTCTTTCTCTCTCTCTCTCTCTCTCTCTCTCTCTCTCTCTCTATCTATCTATCTATCTATCTCATTTTAAAAATCTATCTCATTTTAAAAATCCTTTTTGAGTTCTTCCTGGTATTCTTTTTGAGCCTGAGATTAAAATTCACATTTTTTTGAGACTCAAATGTTCTAATTTTGCTATCTTCTTGTTAGGTTCTTTTTTTCTTAATGTTTGCCCATTTTCCCAGCCTTCTTAACTTTTAACTTTTGGTAAAGTTGGACTTCTAGAGGAACTCATGTAATCTACCTCTGACCAGTTATTTGTTCCCTTTATTGTCTGTGGTCTGAGAGTTTCAGGCTGCTAATGATTCAGTAATCCCCAAGGCCAGCTCCTGGTTTGCTGGGACATGGCTTATGTTGGATTGTGCTCCACTCTCAACTTTTCCTGCCAATATTCTAAGTTGTCTTGGACAGGGAAATTATTTTATTTCATTATTTAATATTCTTCAAGTGGGAATTTGGGAAAGCTCAGATGAATCTCTGCTTTTTACTCTGTTATCTTTGTGATTTTTCTATTGAAACCTCATAGAGTTTGCTCCCAGAGAATTTTCTAGGGGATAAGAGGATATTTTAGTTTTCTCCTTCCAATAGAATCAATACTCCTACCAGAGCACCCTGGAAAGGGTAGACAACCCTGAAATAGGCAAATAAAGGAGTAGGCTGGTTGGGCACTTTGCATTGGTAGGGGGGAAAAGACTGAGAAATGTATGTCACCCAAGGATCTGATACATAACTTCATGGCTTCAAATGTCATGTCTTGCTGAATTACTTCCAAACATACATACAGACAGACAGACACACACACATGCATGCATATATATATATATATATATATATATATATATATATATATGTATGCATATATAAACATGATCCAATTTTCAGTCTTTCACCTATAATTGCCTTCTTTTTTAATTAAATTTACTTGTTTTATATGATTTGGCAATGAGTTCACAAGATTTGAAAACACATTCAAAATTTTTCATTATGAAATCACACTTTTATCCCAAACTTACCTTTGCCAAATGGTACATTTACCTCAAGTCTAGATTTGGGGATAGCCCATGGGTTTTTTCTTTTTTTGGGGGGGGAGGGGTTGCAAGGCAACGGGGTTAAGTGACTTGCCTAAGTTCACACAGCTGAGTAATTATTAAGTGTCTGAGTTCAGATTTGAACTTAGGTTCTTCTGACTTCAAGCTTGGTGCTGTGTCACCTAGCTGCCCCGACCCATTGGTTTTAATGAGGTTTAGTTTAAATAGAACAAAAGCTCAGGTCACTGAAGCATATCAATATCCATATGATAGAAAAAATCTTAACCTTTCACAAGTTATGAAGAACATGGAAAAATGCATATTAGAACATTATGTTGCAGTGTTCCATCTCTATTTGGGATTTTTATAATTCCAGAATAATTCTTTTTAATATTTGAATAAATTTATCAAAATTCTTCATTCACTAAAGGCAGACATGATTTACAGTACTGAAATTAATGTCTCCTTTAATATTTGGGAAGGAGGGTGAATTATAATTGCCTTCTAAAATTTTTTCTTTTGATGACTCGCTATTGCCTGAAACTCAACATGCTTAAAGTAAAGACTACCTATATCTGACTGACTGGCTTAACCTACCCAAACAGGGTATTAGAGCTACATAATCAAGAAATAACTAGTCTCAGTACAGAAGTCAAGTATTTACTTGTAGGAGTGGGTGAGACTTCTCTGCCTCAATATGTCTATCTTATGGTATAAGGATGAATTCCCTGAACAAGTCATGAGTTCTCCTTGGTGGACTGTAGTGGTCATGGGATCTGTAGTCCTCTTTGTCCATATGTTCAAAACTGTAATTGAGGTAAGAATTATTGATTTAACACCTCAGAAATAATATAGTTCACATTCCTGGGTTGGCCCTTGGGCTTTGGCCATTGAATGGAGATCAAGACACTCAAATACATACCAATGCAAACTTAGACAGGGACCTAGACAGAGATACTAGACTGATTTTAGACCTGATAAAGGGCCTGTGCATCTTTATGACTTCTACAAGAATCCAGGTGCATATAGGGACTGACACTAGATAACTATAAACAAAGAAATATGGTTCCTTGAGGAGAGAGTGAAATAGGAAAGAGATTCAGAACTTTGAAAGAAGAAAGTAGAAAAGGAGACAAAGATGATTAAGATAATCCAGAACAGAGACTCACAGACTACTTAATCTTTTAAGTACTAAAGGGATTCACAAAATAGGGAATCACATGCACTAAGAAGCAATCTGGACCCATCCCTTCACTTTTACTGTGAAGTATGTTGACTGCAAGAAAGGTGAGTATTGATTGAAGTTTTCTAGAGAAGAGAGATGAATTTTCCTGATTGTGCAAAAGTTCACATCTATGTTCTTTCTTTTGTGTTTCTGTGTACATGCACATGTATGTGTATATATGTTGTGTGTGTGTGAGATGGGGAAAGGTTAAACAAAATTCATCATTCATTTGATATATTATTTTCCTCTGCTTACAGAAAACACAAGAGTTTAGAAAATCATGAACCACAACCTAATGTTCTCAGAGGAGACCATATCTTGGTGGGGTGTGGTAGGTAGAGAAATGAGTCAAATATTATTGTTCAAAACACCCCCAAGTGATCCTGTTTCATAATTTCAGACTCCCAAATAAACTATAGTTAACAGAATATAAACAAGATATTCACAAAAGCATATTAGGTTAGAATTTCTTTCCAAAGTTGTTAAGTCTTGTTGAGCTTGGAAGTTTTTCTTCATTGAACTGTTTTCTCTTTCAGATCTAAATTATTCATTAAAACCAAGGAACTACTGAATAGCTTCACATCTTTCTTAAATTTTCCCTTTGAGTTAGTTTCCTCTCGGCCAAAGGAGAAAATCTAATTGGTCATATTTAAAGATGTTTCATTACTGATAAAAGCAAAGGACAAGAGATGTTTAATAACTGTCTCTCCTTATTTCTTAATAGGATTTTCCTGCTTGATTTTCAGGTTTCTATGATAGAAATAGAACTATCTTAAAACCTTTACAATGTTAGAATATATTTCTTATCCCATTTGAAAATGGGATAACTCTTCAAATGTTATATGTCTTATCTACTACTGTTTTCCATGAACTATGGAGGGACTTTAGGTGTTTTTGTGAGACCTCTTGTTGGCATAGATTTTGCATATCTTCTTGAAAATGTGTGTATAGGTAAGACCCACTAATGGGTTTGGGGGGAATTTCAGGAGAATTCTAGCTTGATGAAATTTTTTATTTCAAAATGGGTGAACAAACACCCAAAAGCAAATGAAAGAAGAATAGAATAAAGTACATCTTCTAAATATGTATCTAATAACAGCTTTTCAGGTGGAATATCAACTATGAACAAATCCCTCTATGTAAAATGAAATAACATTTGTAAAGTACTTAGTGTACTGTCAGGGTCATAGCAAGTACTTGATAAGTACTTATTCCTTTTCCTTAAAGAAAACTATTCTATCTAGATTTTGTGATCCTAAATGTTGAAGAAAAAGGAAGCCTGGGGATTTGGCAAATAGAAATTAAATACTTTATAAGTTAGTTTCTAAATTAAGAAGTTTATTATTTATATGAAAATTACAAGCCTAATTGCTGATTCTTTTGCTGAGTCTAGTCTGCCAAGATGAATTATTGCCCAAGTCAAAAGACTCTAATTTACAAGACTCTACTTCTGGTGGAAAGGCCCAGGGAGCGTATTTACTAATATGCTCAAAGTGCAAGTGTAACATCTAGGGAAAATCTACCTCCTAGTTGTGGTACTTGACAATTTTGATCTCGGAAACATTACAGAGCTGCTTGGAAACAGTGACTACCTTGTCATCCACAGTAAGTACTCTTCTTTCTTAGGAAATTAAGTACTGGATTCAGAGAACTCTTATTCTGTACTAAATGTACAGTCCTCAATATGACAGGTACATAGCCTTCCTTATTGTTTTTTATTGTCCCTTCTAAAGATGAACTTTGTGTCTAAAGTTTCTCTCAGTTCTTGACTTCCCATGAGGTTTCTTGCATAAAAAGACTAGTTAGAATTAGAATGCTCAGCCAGTGTTTTGAGGATACTCCTAGTACTTTTCTATCTATGTCTCATATGTTTTACAAAAGCCTTTGGTTATAGTGGGACATGCAGAAGTCAATCAATAGGGATATGGTTTTTGATTGTCATATGCCATTGATTAGTGGGGAGTTTAACAATCCTGAAATTACAAGATATTGGAGACAGGGTTGAGTTATGCTGATGGGTATTACTACAGAGTTAGTGGATATTGACTATAGACTATCTATCCATATGTTTGTATGTATACCATGTATACCTGTATGTAAATGTAAGCATATCTGTCTGTATGTCAGTCTCTCTCTCTCTCTCTCTCTCAAGTTTAATTTTATTAGATCAGACATATATTATCATACAGGACTTTACTACAATCAGACACAGAGGAGTAATCAATGCCAAACTATATAATGTTCATCTCTTTTTCTTTTTTGCTCAAGAAAAGTTGGATTCAAATTTTGGTATTTTTCCTCCTGAATGTCACCATTCCAACTACTCCCCTTCCCCCATTTTCCTTAATAGTGAAGGTTACAATTGGATTTGATAGAGGATTAGCTGTTGACTATCAGACTTCTGATCCTCTGTATCCTTCAAATGACAACCATTAGTTTGTTCCTTCTTTAATAACATTCAATACCTTATAATTCAAAGGCTTGCATAAATTAATGTAACCATGAGTAAGGTGGGTCAGTGATGATCTAGTCATGGTAGGTTGATAACAAAGGAAATCTTGGACAGGAATGAGGATGAAAGATCATTCCCCAATTTTTATTTAAGGGGGTTGGATTTCAATCTTATTGAAATATTCTATCATATACTGCTTCCATAACTTCCTTTTTTTCCCAGAAAAATTCAGGGAACATCTGATTCTGTGGCAATGAGTACTTTATTGACCAAAAGACATTGTTCAGTCACAGAGGTATGCACAAGTCAAGTTTTGGTCAGATTGTGGAGAATGCCCATCCATCAAACTCTTCCCACCTTCCCTTAGACAACTTGACTTTCTTGGAATACAAGGTAGCCTGGTTCCCATATTTTAATCCTGACTCCCATATTTTAAACTTTGAATTGTTTTATCTGCATGAACAGCTCTGAAAAACTTGACAAGATAGATTGAAGAGGAGATTATTTTTTAGTTTTCTTGAATATCAAAGGAGGTAAAATGAAACATTTTAGTTTGTAACTTAAGGTTTATTGATATCTTAACATATAAACTCAACATCACCTATATTTGATTCCATGTTTATAATATCTTTCCTTTTTTTCCTTCTAAAATTGCTTTGGAATTTAGAATCATTGATAGAATTATAGAACTGGAAGGGACCCCTAGGTCATCTAGTCTAAGCACTGTTGAAGTCAAGAATCAGTAAAGCTGATATTTGATTTATCATGTATCACCGGTTTTCACTTAAGGACTTTATGTGACAGGGAACTCACCATCTGGCTCTTGAGGAAGAACTTACTATTTTTTGAAGACTCCAATTGTTAGAAAGTTTTTCCTCATGGTGAGCCAAATCTATTTCTTTCTAACTTCTTTCTGTCTCATGGCTATCCCTAACTCCCCACTGCTGTGGGGTCAAATAGAACAAATTTCATACCTTTTTCACATAATAAATCATCAAATATTTAAAAGTATATTCTCTCTCTCTCTCTCTCCCTAACATCAAACATACATTTATTTTCTCCAGGTTAAATATTCCCTTTTCCCTCATGCATTTCTCATAAAACACCATTAATAAGTATCTTGCAGTTCTCAATGCATTTCCTTCTTTTATTTGCTTCTCAATTTTTTATCTTCCTTCAAGGGACTGAATCCTACATCAATGAAAACATTGATATCCCTTTTCTGGCAGCACTTAGTCTTCACATTTATGTATCTGTATACAGGTTGTTTTCCTAAGTAGAAACTAAAGTCTCTGAGATCAGAGACAGTGTTTAATGAATGTTTGTAAAGTTGAATTTAGTTGTGTCTGGTGCTCTTTTCTTCTTACTGTTCTGAGGTAATCTGAGAATGAAATTGAATTTTTTTAAGCAAGCAGTGGGGTTAAGTGACTTGTCCAAGGGCACACAGCTAGGTAATTATATTAAGTGCCTGAAGTTGGATTTGAACTTAGGTCCTCCTGATTCCAGGGCTAGTACTCCATCCATTGTGCCACCTAGCTGTCCCTGAAATTGAATTCTTGAAGGAATGGTAGCTTTTAGAAAAGTGAAGTAGAGAGTGGACTGTATTTTAGTAGAGAGAAGGCATGGAGGTTAGAATGAATAAAAATTCATGGGAGGAGGCAGTGAGAAGAATAGCTTTGCTAGAGCAGATTATGTAGGGTCTTGGAATCCAGGAGTTATTGGGCATAGCTTTAGATAATGGTAAGATTTTAGGTGTGAATTGTCCTTTATACCTGAGTTAAACTGGAGATGAAGGTCATACAAACTGAGGAGGCTGATGAGTTGGCAGGTGAGGGTATTTTAGAAGGAGTAAGCAGTGTGAGTAATAACAAGAGAAAGGTTGGGGATCCAGGAGTGTGTACTTTTCCTGTTGCCTTTTGTATAGAGGACATGAAAGAAGGAGCAGTTAGTATTTGGGGAGAGTAGTACAGCATTAGCTATCTTTAGGAGAAATACAAGTTTTTAAGATATGAAGCATGTGAGAGGAAGAGCTCTAGGATGAAGTAGAATTTTAGTCATTCAGTCAAAACCCTTTATTAATCACTATAATTTAGGCACAGTTCTAAGTACTGGAGCTACAAAGAAAGGCAGAAATGTGGTCTCTGTCCTCAAGTAGCTCACATTATGTGAGGGGAGACATTATGCAAAAAACTATGTATATTCTCTCTCTCTCTCTCTCTCTCTCACACACACACACACACACACACACACACACACACACACACCTTTCTTTTTCTTGTACATAGAAAATCTTAAAGGAAAAGAATTCGTGGTGAGTGGGTGAGGGTAGAGGGGATAGGATGAAGAGAAAGTTCTTTTCCAGAAGGTTGGATTAGAGTGGAGTCTTAAAACCAGGAGGCAACAACAATGAGGGACAGTATTCTTGGTCTGGTTATGTACTAGTGATTTAGGACTAAATGAGTAGACATAGGGTCATATTTAAGCAACAAGAAGAAGGAAATTGTTGATGTATTATGGAGTATTTGGAAGGGAGTAAGGTTGAAGAGGGGCAGCTGAGTGGCATGGGGATTAGAGGACCAGGCTTGGGTTCCTGAAAAATTGAGTTCAAATTTTGTCTCAGATACTTATTTGCTATGTGACCCTGGGTAAATCACTTAGCCCTGTTTGCCTCAGTTTCCTCAATTGTAAAATGAACAACTGAACAACAAGATATAAGAAGGATTCAGGTTGGGAAAGGCTTTAAAGATTAAGCAAAAGAGGACTTAATTTCTTCCTGAAGATAATTTGTAGAAGGGATATCATGGTCAAACCTGACCTTTATGAATATCAATTTGAAAGCTGATTGGAGGAATAGAATGGAGGAAGATAAACTTGAATGAAGGAGACCAACCAGTAGTCTATTACAGTAGTCTGTAATTTGTTAAGGATAGAAAGAATATCTGGAGGATATAAGAGAAGGAGAAAGTAGAAGAGAAAAGACACTAAGAAGCTATTTAGTGATGAAGATATAGGAATAATTAGCAAGATAAACCAGGTTTTTCTTCACAGGTAATGAATTTTTATCACAGGTATTAGGAGAATAAATTACAAGAATTTTCCAGTCCCAAACCATCATTGTAGAAAAGCTTATATATTGAATTGGTCCTAAGATTCTATTTAGAAATATGGTATGATGGTTTGGTTCTCAGTCTACGGTATCTCTCTGTGGTGGAGCGGAAAATTGTAAGGGTGGATTGTAACAACTCTTGGCATCCTGAACACATGGATCCCTCTATATTTATCATAATGGTGGCAGATTTTGTGGTTAATGAGGTTTCTACTCCTAGATAGTGTATCATTCAGGCATCCCTTAGAAGGAGTATCATATTTGCAGCACCTAGGTAGTGTTGTGATGGAGGATTGGAGTCAGGAAGACTTGAGTTCAAATCCAGCCTCAGACACTTACTAAATTGTATTTCTGGACAAGTCAACAGCTCTAAAATCAATATCATAATACTACCTACCTCACAAAGTGGTTGAGAGGCATAAATAAGGTAATATTTTAAAACCATTTAATCCAGTGCCTATATATACTTATAAATACTTGTTCCTTTGTTCTCTGTTAGTACACCAGTATGATAAATAAGGTATAATGTGATTGTAGGATGATCATAGAACTAGGCAAGCCAAAATATAGTTCTTGGTTGATAAATAACTATAGACAATAATCAAAATATCCTTTGAGTTTTGAGAGGGCAAGGTAAAATGGAATCTCTTATCAGGAAGTTAGGCAGGATCTGGGAACATGGATCTAGGGTTTGGTCTAAGGTCTTGTTAACTCTATGAAGGAGCCATAAAGCATCTGGAGGAGAAACATTAACTAGGAACATACTCCAAAAAACCATGTTTGAAAATTCTCTTGGAAACTCTGGAGACAGTTAATTTTATGAATCCTTTATTAGTTTAGATCTTCCAAAGGAACATGTCTAGACAATCTACCTGCTATTTTATTGGTTTCCCAATCCATATCTTCTAATCTTTCTGTGTTAGGTATAAGCTCCAAGTCCTCATTCCGTTTTCAGAGATCCAAATAGGCAAAGAAGGAATTGTAAACCTATGTTAAAACAGTAAATGAGAAAAAGAGGCAGAAAATAGAAACATTAAGGACAAGGCATAGGACCAGAAGACAAGGCAAAGTAATGAGTATGGATTCAAATTTAGGAAGAAAAAGTAAAGAATCATAGAAAGCTAAAACTGAAAGCAAACTTAGAACTTAATGTAATCCTCTCCCTTTTTTGAAAGACTCTTACTTACCTCAAAGTCATAATAGTAAGCTAAATGTCAGGTAAGACCTGGAAGTCTTTTCTCCTGAGTCCTTGTACCCAAATCATATTGCTTTATGAGGCATTATTATCTATTGGATCCAGAAATAATCTTAATAATTGGTACAACTGAAAGTGTCCAGAACATGGGTATACCAGCATTTGAGAATCAGTCAATCTAAGAAAATGCATTTACCTTGGAAGGGAACTGAGGAAATTGGCAGTTAGTTAAAGGCATGTCTCCATAGCTTTCTTTTCTAAAGATCAGACAGAGCTCAGAGTTAGTTAAGCTGCAGATTTTTACTTGGTCCAGTGGCTGACATAGAAATATTGTTTCTTATCTTTCATACTATTTTATTAACAAGGGAAAAATAAAGGAAAAAAATCTTCATGGATTGTTACAAATCTCAAACAATCAACCAATCAGTAAACATTTAAGTCTTTACTATGTGCTTGCTTGCTAAGTGCTTGTATACAGCAAGAGGCAAAAGACAGTCCCTGTCCTCAAGAAGCTTACCATCTAATGGAGGAGACAACAAGCTAACAAATATGTACAAACAAGCTATAATAAGGAAAAACAGGAAATAGTTAACAGGGGTGGTGGCACTAGAATTAATAGGGTTTGAGAAAAGCTTCCCATGGAAGATAGGATTTTAGTTGGGACTTAAAAGGTAATCAGAGTACTCAGGGAGATGAGAGCTGGTCTCATCAAACTTCAACACAATTAACTCTTAAATATTGGCTAGAGGATTGTCTTAAATAATACCCTTCCAAGATTAATAGGTTTCAAGAGAATTGTGGCAATGTATATTGAGTTTTGGTACTGTTCCCAGACCTAATGAACTGCTAATAGAAGCAGTTTTTTCCTCTCCTAAGAGGACATAGACCACCTCTCTTTCCTTACATATCTTTAAAGATTTTTATTCTATTTTTTTTCTGTGTAAGATTTTGAAATCCTTCTTCAGAGATTGAAGAAAATTCCCAAAACATAATGCAAACACTTTATAGAGTACTTTTATTTCATGCTTGAGGCCAGATTTCCTACTGCTCTAGTAATGGTTGCCTGTATCAAGAGAATACTTTGAATTCAATGCAAACCACAGAGTAATTACCAATTGCAGAGCCCTTTCCACTTCTATGCACAGCTTTAAGTCTTTTGACCCAGGTGTACTTAGGCTCCAATATTTCACGGGAATGAAGTTAAGTAAGACAAATATTCAACTCCTTATTCCTTTTATTTTTTTGACTTTCATATCTGGTTCAGGTTCCCTGGTCTTGAGTCCTTCTCCTAGGAGCTGATCTTCCTGCTTCAGTCCCTTAGATTTGAGTACTACGAGTGTTGTCTGGTATCTGTCTGAACTGTTTTCATTTTATATTTTCTCTCTTGGCTTCAATTCAATAAATAAAATAAAATAAGCAAAATATAATAAATATGTATAAAATCAAAGGAGTTTAAGAAAAGCTGACAACCTATGGAATTTAAAAAAACACACTTTTAAAGAGTTATTGGAAGTGAAGCTATGAAGAAAGATAGGCAGCCCAAAGTCCTATTCAGGTTTATTTTGACTTCCTCCCCCCCTTTTCAATTTCAAGTAGCAGGAAAAAAAAATATGGAAGATATGTAATCTTTACTGCCATGAGTGCAGAGACTATGTGGAGTTATTTTAAATTTCTAACTATGGATACAGAAAATTTCTTCCTTTTTTTCATTTATTTACTAAATCTCCTCTAATCCCAGGATGCATTCCTGCTTACTTATCACCTATGCTTTTAATATAGTTGTTTTCAAGATTGTACTTGAGGAAAATGTGCCTTAATGGACTTAGCTGGTAACTAAAATTTGTCACAATATATTATCTTGATGATCAGCATGGTTAGGAACAAAATCCAACCTCCAAATGACCCAAAATGTTGGAAAAGAAAAAAAATATGCCCTTACCTATACAAGCAGGAAATGAAGGCAGGAATTAAGAAAAGAATGAAAGGAAAACAGAAGAATGGACTTTTTTTTCTTTTATAACATCCTCAATTAACATAATAGATGTATGTTTTCCTGAAAAGTTCCCTACAAAGTGAATATCTATTGAAACATATTGTCCTATTGATTTCATTATAATTTCAAAGAAAAGTTTCTATAGAAAAAATGATTTGTTCCCCAAGCATAATTTAAAACAACTCAGAGATTTCCAAATCCACATTGAGGTAGAACTTTGAATAATAAAGGGTAATAATAAAATACTAAATAATTGAAAGAATTATATACTTAATCCAGATTTAAATAACAATTGATAATTCTAAAGGTTTAAGGAGGAGTACCATTTTTATAGTTCTTTAAATCACTGGATTTAAATTTTTGGATTTAAATAATTTGGATACTTAACTAATTGGATATTTCATAAAAATGGAAGGAAATCCATTCTATACCAGGAAAAAAATGTAATATTAGATGTTAAAGATGTTATAAGTATACATAATGCTATGTGATGAATACTATGCTAAATACTTTATAAGTATCATCTTATTTAATTTTCACAAAAATTCCATGAGGTAGGTATTATTATTATTATCTCTATTTTGCAGCTGAAGAAAATTAGGCTAAGTTTCCTAGGTTCACATAGCTAATATGTGTCAGGGCTTCCTGATTCTAGACTCAGTACTCTATTGGCTGTCAAACCTAGCTATCTCAGGAAGGAATATTAGAGAACATTCAGACCAATCCCTTAATTTTCAAAGTAAGACATTGAACCCTAGTCCTGTGACTTGATCAGGGTCATATACTTAGTGGCAAAACTAGAACTAGATTTTAGATTTCCTTAATTCAAGTTTGAGATTCTTTTTATTGTACCATGAGCTTAAAAAATTTCACTAATAATGGTCAGTATTTATTCTTAGTTTTGCTCTTGATGAAAGGACTAGGTATAGGGATTAAGATTCCATTGGCATAGGGAGGTGGGGAAATATGCTCTGCCAATGCAGGTCATCACCTTCTTTGCAATTTATAGTCTGAGAAGGCTGAGAGCTCAGGGTTATATAGCCAGTATATATAAGAAGAATTCTCTAAGAAGTCATGATTTTTATACCCTTTTCTTTTCATTCCAAAATAAACAAACTCCAATAATAATAATTGAGCAGAAAATTGTGTTGTGATTCCCTCAATTTATCCATACCTATAGGAAGCCTCATTACATTTTCTTTGCCTTTCTACCCCTTTTTCAGCTCTTTCCATGAAAGCATGTAAGCTACTTTAGGTTAGGGATTATTTAGCTTGGTTGTTTTTTTTTTTTTTAATATCCCCAGCAATTAGCAGTGTCTGGCAAATAGTGAGTACTTCCCAGATGATTTATCTCTATCATTCTATCAAATATCTCTTATTAATGTACATCTTATCTGTCCCAATAGAATATAGAGATCAAGGGTTATTTCATTTTTTTTAAATCCTCAATGCCTAGTATGTAGTAACCATTTAATAAATGATTGTTGATTGGTTGATAAGCAACAAACTGCCAACCTAAGAATAAAAGTCTTTTGTAGAATGGTGTGACAATCCAACACTTGGAAGTGTTAACATCATAACTTTTCACTAAGGGCATAGATGATATTTCTTTTAAAAAAATAAACATGGCTAGCCATGATTTTCCATTTCTACTCTTTTTATTTTTTAATTACTGCCATAGATAACTTCTTATCAAGTAAATTTCTGTTTTCAGAACCTCTTCTGAGTGACTACTAATTGTTTCAGGGGTACTGAAAAGGCACTTTTTCTCAGAGGGGAATACTTTGTCTGATAATCTGCTTCTGTGGTGAGAAAGCAGACTAGCAAGACATGGATAAATGCAAACTTAATTGCTCTCACAATATATTTGTGTGATATTAAATGTGCAAAAGAGAAATTGCATGAAATGATCATTTCCCCCCATTATTTCTCTAACAATTCTGGATTCTACCATATAACTGAATCCAAAATCTTGGATAATTACATTTGCTCTTAAAGTTTTTCCATTTAGGGTCATCTAAGAGAAAGTGTTGTATGAATTTCTGGCAACTATTCTTCTACCAAAAGTTTTGATATTCTATATGGGCTCTTTTTGTTAGTGCAGAAGATATATCTATTGAATTAGGATGACAAAGCAGATGATAGATTATTGTAAATTTTTTGAAACAAGAAGTAAAGAGGGTGGGATGGATAGGCACCTAATCAGTCTTATAATCTTTTCTCAGTAATTGAGAGGTTTTTTCCCATAGAGTGAAGATAAGTATGTTAATCTTCTTTCCTAAACTCACTAATGTGGAAAAAAAGGAGAATATTTTGCAATTATGTAATATGCCAAAAGGTACCCAGAAGCCATGACTTTAGACACTATTGATGTTCAAGTAGTGCCTAAGGCTTTACTGATTATGTTTTTCAGTTGGATTTTTCCTCAGAGATCAATATAGACAAGGATAAGAATTTCTTTTCAGAGATCATATGCTTCTGGAAATGCACTGCAAAAAATCTACTTTTTATTACCCTCAATACAACAAATTGGGAAAACTGATTTATGAAGCTCTGAAGAGAATGATTATTACCTCTATCTTAGGATGGTGTTATGTTTAGGATCTTAGAAAGCAGAGATTTAGAACTGAAAGAGATATTGGAGCCACTAGTAAGATTTCATAGGTTTATCATATGACACCAGGAAGATAGATGATTTAAACCTCCTGTAAACTCTTTGACTTCTCAATTGTTATTGATCCAAATCGAATTAAGAAACTGAAATCCTTGCTCCCCCCAAATAGACTTTAAATTCTAAAACCTAATTTGACAAATATTCAGATTAGATAGTATTATTATTATTATTAAAACAGTTGATTTTAATATATTTGAATTTCTTTAATGTATAATTGTATGTGTATTTTGTAAATGACTCCACATAGAAAATATAAGCCAAAATATTTAAGGGTAGAGGATATACATTAAACTAATGATTAATAGCATAAGCTTTATATTCCAAATAAATCTTTCTGAAGATTTATAATATTTCAAAAACAAATAACAATACTGGTAAAAAAAACTTTTGCTCATTAGTTTTATAAATAATTTTATATTAGCTTTAAAACTATAGCAAGTATAATTATGATCAATCTCCTTCTCCCTCTCCCTTTCCCCCTCCTCAATTTTATATACTCTTTGGGTTTTTAGGTATTTGAACCATAACAAAGGTATCATAATCCCCCTCAAGTAGCTCATCTTTATTGTATAGTTCTGGGGACAGGTAGGTGGTGCAGTGGATAGAGTACCAGTCCTGGAGTAAGGAGGACCTGAGTTCAAAGGTGACATGCTTACTAGCTGTGTAACTTTGGGCAAGTCACTTAACCCCATTGCCTTGGAAAAAAAAACAACCAAAAATTATACTGTTCCTAGAGAGGAATAAACAATCTATTAGGGACTTTCCTTATAAAGTTATATATAAAATGATAATATATGGTATAGAATGGTTTGTGGCATTCATAATACAAGATGGAATGAAATAATTTTAACATTGAATATCTAAAGACATTTTTTTTCACTCATTTTCAAAACTGTTGGACCCTCAGGTTCTTTCTGGCTCTTTGCTACCAGTATGTCAATAAACATTTGTTGAACACTTAATATGTGTCTGACATTGTATTAAATCCTGGGAATACAGAAAGATGCAAAAGCTCACAAAATAATGTATCAGCTGCATTAGTTTTCACTGATTAACTTGGGTTTATATATTTATTAGTAGAACTTTGGGTCAAAAGGAATGAATGATTTGGTCACTGTTCTTGCATAATAACAATTTAATAATTTAATAATGATCGGTCCACTAGCAGTATATTAGTGTTGATGTTTCATATTTTTGGTCATCCTTACTGATTTCTGGGTGAAATTTTTTCACTATTATGTATATTTTCAAATTGCCATAGTTTTTGGTCCTTTTGAAAATGTTATCTCCTTTGTCCACTTATCCATTAGGAAATATGTTGGTATAAATTCCTTATAAATCTCAAGATGTTACAAATTAATCTGGGATAAATGATGAAAACAGTTCACCCATTAAACAGTTTTTTCTTTTTATTTGATTTTTATTGATTTTGTCCATTAAAATATTTTAATTAAGCAGAATCACCTATTTTATCCTTAATGATCTTTTGTTTAAGAAATTACCTCTTAAAGTTGTGAAAATTATCACCTATTTTTCTCTAAGTATTTTAAAAAAAAGATTCCTCTTTTTATATTCAAGTCACATCTTCATTTTAAGTTTATTTTGCAATAAAGTGTAGAATGTTGTTCTAAACCTAATTTCCACCAAATTGCTTTCCCATTTTCCCAACAGTTTTTGAAAAAAGAAAAAGAGGATTCTTTCCCTAGTAATTTGTGTTGTTAGTTTTTATCAGACATTGAATTACTGTTTTCAGTTTCTTTTGTTTCTACTTATCCAGTCTCTTTCACTGATATGTTTTTCTTTCATAAATGAGTACTGTCATATTTGATGACTACTATTTATAATATGATTTGAGGTCTGTTAAGGCAATATTACTTGATATATACATTATTTCCCTTGAGATTCTATGACTTTTGTTCCTCTAATTATATTCCATTATTGTTTTGTCTAATTCAATAAATATAATCACTCAGTGAGAATTTACTAAACTTTTACCATTTGGGTTAGTGTGCTACATGCTAGACAAACAAAGACTAAAATGATAGACAAGTATAAATCTAGAAAAAAATATTTGGTTTCAACTAAGTGCAAGGTCTTGATAAGTAGGGTACAAGGAACTATAAGACTTCTCTGTTGTCATAGAGGTTTGATTTTAGTTAGGGACATCAGACACATACACACAAACCTAAAAGGGATATAGTGTTTTAAAATTCTTTTATATCCCTTTTTAGAAATGTTGCTATCTTTTGTGATTTTTTGCTATATCCTTGCTATTTGCCATGCTCTTGCTGCCTTAGTTTAATCAGTTTCTATATCACTGATGCTAACAACTATTTGGCAATATGTTACATTTGGTGGCATTTTATCTGAAATTAAGGCATTGTTACTAAGTTATTAGTAGGTATATAACCTTTATTTTTATAAATCTACACCTATAAAGTAACAGGAATTTTCAATTATGTAGAATTTTTTATATTCCTAAGCAAGAAATAACTTAATTTGAATATTATTTCCAACAATCAAGTAATGGCAATGGCATTTAATGTTGATGAACTTTAGTTTCCTCATCCCTAAAATGGACTAATTATACTTTTATTATTAGCCTTACAGGATTATTTGGAGTGTCAAATTTATATAAATGCTAAGGAAATTTCAATTTCATATCAGATTGTCCCAGAAGTTTGGTACAGTTTCTGCAGACTCTACACCAAGACTTCTGGAACACTCAGTACAAATGCCAGCTATGGTTATCAATACCATTGTCATTCAAAGATTTTTTTCTTATGGATGGCTTCTTCCCCCTGCAGCCCTGAATCAACAAACTAAAGGTATCTTCTAGATAAGATAAGCTCCATCAGGGTTTTAATGAAATTTGATCTTCCTCTTGGCTTGTTAGCTGTGACCCATTTTCAAACCACTTCTCACATCCTAAAATTATATTAATTTACTGTTTAGGATTCTTAGCCAAATGTTAAATTATAGAATTACAGACTCTTAGAAGTAGAAAGGACCTTAGATTAGCACTATAACTATGGCAGTATGTTAAGGACTTTGTCCCAAGGCAACATAATTTAGAAGGTGCTAATAGGACTCATATTCCTTTTATAGTCTACAAGTAGTTTAGCACCCAATTAATGAGATTAATTAGTTGAAATAGGAAGCTAAAAGATGAAGAACTTCTTTTCCCACCATGGCCACAACATACTTCTTTCACAAAGCTAGCCCTACATTTGAATGATAAACTTCTTATTATATACTTCTTAGGAGAACCCTGGGTCATTAATGCATGGTTTGGTCACTATTGCTAGCAACAACCTTTTATACTTCCTGGGGCTTTTAATACAGAGAGGGTATAGTACCTGAGTCTTCTTATAGAATTGTAGATTGATAGATTTAGAGCTGAAAGAGTCCTCAGATGCCTTCTATTTCAACTTTCTCATTTTACAGATGAAGAAATTGAGTCCCAGGGGAGTTAAGTGACTTGCACAAAATAATAGGAAGTGTCACTTTCATAGGCTAAATGACCCATTTCCTTCAATTACTTACCAAAGCATGTGATTTCTAGTCTTGTCACTATCCTATTTTCTAAATATTCTAAATATATCAATATTTCTGATTAATCTTTGGCTCTAAGAATTACATAGAATGTTTCAGATATCATCTGACTAGCACATGGTGGGGGGCTAAATTAATATTAGTTCTGATTAAGATTCAATTAGCTTTTTTCTTTGTTCTTTCTTTTCTTCCTTCCTTTTCTTTCTTCCTTCCTTTTCTCTTTCTTTCTTTGCTAAATAGAAGTTATATCAATCAATTAATAGCAATGTAGTAGGAGAGTTCTGAGTTAGAATTATGGTGATTTAGGTTCTATTCTCAGTTCTGCCAGTGACTCTCTATGTGGCTCCAAGCAAATCACTCTGCTCACAACCTCTCTAGGCAAGTGGTTCCTCTGGACTGTTTTTTTTTTAAGTCATGGCCATTATAATTAATTCTCAGTGAACAGAGAATACAGACTCAGATTGAAGACCTTGTAGTAGTTGATAAGAACTCAGTTTTTCTGAACTGGCTAACCTCCATGCTTGGAATCCTTTACCTAACAACTTTCAGATCTCTTACTTTCTTAAGTATGAACAGGTACAGAACTAATCATTAGGGATCTAAAGAAAAAGCAAGCAAAAAACAAGCAAAAATCTCCCAACCTGTCCCTACCCTCAAAGAACTTATAATGTAGGAATCACCAACATATATTCAAATCCCCACTTTTTTTTAAGGAGTTCTTTTTCTTTATTCTCTGACTTCTAGTATCTTTCTCTCTAATTCTACTTTAATCTACTCAACTCTGATTTAACCTAGTATGTACTAATTTATGTCTCTGGTATCTCCTCAAGTTGAATAGAAGCTCCTTGAGGCTAGGGATTCTTTGTATTTCCAATGCATAGTAAATTGCCTGGCATGTGTAGGTGCTTAATAATTTTATTAATTGGTTAAAATCTAAATCTATCAATATTCTCAATTAATTTGTGGCTCCTCAAGTAGAATAATTAGTACCTGAACAGAACATTGAGCAGACCCTTACTAGCATAGCGTGTTGGTTTCCTTGCTTGTTGGTTTTTCATTCTATGCTTTTTCTCCTAGGATATCTTCACCTTTAGTTTATCACAGTTTCATTTATTATAGAATTCATATTTGCATAATGCTTAAGTAGTTTGCAAAGTGTTAGAAATAGAGAAATTCATTTCATCTTTACAATAAGTCTTATGAGGAAGATACTGTTTTATAGATATAGAAGCTAAATTAGACTGTGCCTAGCTAATTTGCTTCCGAGGTGGGACTCATCATCAAGGCTTTGCACTAAATATCCAAAGCTCTTTTCATCCCATTCTGGATGTGTCTAGTCAGATATGGTAGTCTTTTGTGTTTTTAATAGGTGGCTCATTTTGTCAATACTGATGCCTGGTTTAAAAAGCAGACAAGCAAAAATCCATGACAGAATGGCAAAAACATCAGCGCGCGCGCGCACGCACACACACACACACACACACACACACACACACACACACACATACACACACACACATATTGGGAAATCCAGATGAAGAAACTCCCTCCACCACTGCAGGTTGCTATTTTCTCTGCAATTTAGTCTTAGAGAATTGCATGGCTTGACCAAAAAATGTATGTGTGTGTGTATATGTTAGTCTTAGAGAATTGCATGGCTTGACCAAAAAAATGTATGTGTGTGTGTATATGTGTGTTTGTGGTATGTTTATGTATGTGTGCATGTACTATTTGCAATTAAAATTTATTCTGGACTGGGCATTCTTGAATAGTTAGCTTCCTTGTTTGTTTTCTTCAATTAAATTCAATTCAACAACACTTATTAAGTGTTTATTTAAATTGGGCAACTAGATGGTATAATGAATAGAATTCTGGACTTTCAGTCAGGAAGACAGTTCAAATTTGCCTTCAGATACCTATTAACCTATAAAGTGAAGTATGTACCTAGCTTCAAAGCCATCTTACCCATCCGCTATTACATAATGAACTATGATTTTTGCAAATTAAATTCTCGCTACCCTAAAGCCAGAGAACTTGAGAGAACTGATATGTTTTAGTATGATTTGCTTGCAACCCAATGCTGTATAATGTGAGTTTTCCCTCTACTACCTCAATCATGGAGTGTGTTGTCATTTGGAGCTCATCAGCATTGTGCTGAAATATTCTTCTACCCCATCATTTATTTAGTCTATACATGACCCATCCCTTCCCTCAGAGTCTTTCCAGAACAATTGCCATCCAAATTGCATACACAGATTAGCAGTTTAACTTGCCCTGCTGTGGTAGTAGGCATCTTAATTGTCTATAATTAAAAAGCTGGATTTTGTTCAGGACATATAAAATGTGTTTATTTGACAGCTCTCTGAGATAAGTCCTCCCATCCTGGAGGTGTCCCAGCCTGCTGGATATGGATGTCATCCCACTCAGGGAAATGGGGGAAATCAAGTGGTTATTGGCAAGTTGCCTGCTTTCAGTATCTAATTATATTGTTATGTTTCCAGGGTTTATTGAAGACCAATAATCTCCCTGTACCAAACAGTTGAGATTGGGTTGGTTCCAAATTGGGTTCAGTCCACCTGTTCTTATAACCTATGGAAAATACCTGAGGAATACTGACTAAATAGCTGTATAATTCTGACCAAAAATATGTGTGTGTATGTTTATGCATGTGTACATGTGCTGTATACAATTAAAAATTTACTTTGGACTGGGTATTCTGGAATAGTTAGCTTCCTTGTTTGTATTCTTCAATTAAACTCAATTCAACAACAAACACTTATTAAGTGTTTATTTGAATGGGGTAACTAGATCATACAGTGGATATAATTTTACATACACACACATATAAATGCATGCATATCTGGTTCTGCTAATTTCATTCTTTATCAGTTTATAAAAGTCTTCAAAATTTAATTTGACTTTGTTTTCTAATTCAGCCTTTGAATTTATTTTGGCCTACATTTCAAATAACTAAAAACTTAGAGAAGTCATATTTGGATATTAAAATGTTTACGTTGCACAGGTTTCTCCAAATGACTATTTTTCCTACAGTGTTATGACAAGTTTGTGAACATTATGATAAAATTTCATCAGTAATGGTATGCTTGGGGGAATAAATTGGTAAAGAATGATAACATGGGGATAAATATCACAATCCTGAAAGAGAGATTTTTAAGTTGATGAATAATTTATTGTTAAACAATGTACTTACAACTGTTAAAGTATACTAATATGCCCAGTGGCTGATGTTTTATTGTCCCACAAAATTCATACAAAAGTATTTATTTGAATTGTCCTGATTTAAATTTTCAAGTAATAATGGAGCTGACTGTCCATTATCAATAGATTATAAACTGTTTAATAATTTGAAATTTTCTGGCAACTTTATCAGACTCTAGTTGTGACGTGAGTTGAAATGTCTATTTTAAGTTGTCAGATGTTTACCAGAATTTCAGAGTTCAAGAACCTCCATAAAATAAATTAAAAGGCAAATATGACTTGCTCTTGATGTTATTTTTCTAATCATCAAGGAACTTTTTTCCTTTTCCTTTCAGGTATTTTGTGAAAGGGTTTACCAAGTCCTTCTCAAGGTTGCTCATCTACCTTTGGTGTCTACTTGCCACTCAACTCACCGATGCCTCTAAGAAGCTGTAACCTATACAGCAGTCACACATCTGTAAAACCATCTTGGCAGATGGGCTAAACCAGGTTGAGGGGAACTGACAAACCCCAATTCTCTTGGTTGAGTTTGAGTGATGTTTATGCCAAACATGGATGGATAAGAACATTTTGTACTAATGACCCTGTCCCTGGTGCTAAGGAGCACTTCGAGCTAGGTCAGATATCAAAAAACCCCCAAGGTTATTATCCATTGCATCCTAAGTCAACCCCATTTATTCTGACTGTTGAGAGACTGAGGCTGATGATTTTTTTTTTTTTTGTAAGGCAGTGGGGTTAAGTGGCTTGCCCAAGGCCACACAGCTAGGTAATTATTAAGCGTCTGAGGTGGGATTTAAACTCAGGTCCTCCTGACTCCAGGGCCAGTGCTCTACACACTGTGCCACCTAGCTGCCCCAAGAAGCTGATGATTTTGTGCTATTCTGCCTCACTTAATTCATGAGCAAGATAGAAGTCATGCCTAGATGTCATTGTTCCTCTTTGAACAATATAATAGCTTAATCATCTGAATCTACATATAAGTTGCTTTCCTTTCCAAGGGTGTCCAAGGTCTCTGGAATTTCCCCTTTTACTACAGATTTGTTATCTTTCCTCCCCTTGGCCAGAACAGATTCATACTGAGATGCCTGTGGAAGCTAAGACCTAAGGACTTGGACAAATGGAAAGAAGGATAGCTTAGAGAAAAATAATTTAGAAGCCACGATGAAGGGAATACTTAGGAGTAGATTTTGTGTATATATGCCTCAATATGTTTCTTCAAAATTTTGGTGTTTGATCATGTCCACCTTTGTCTCCAATTCCATTCAATGCTGATGTACCTGTGAGGTCATTGGTAAAACTTGCTGAGTTTTTTGTTGTTGAAGTTTTGGAAAAGCAGGAGTATGTTGGTAAATGTTTAAAAACCTGGAAAAAATACAAATCGACACAGGACACACTTTTGAATTTAGTCTGCATTATCAACATTTTGTCTATCACTCTCTTAAATCTGAATAATCAACAAAACAACCAAGCTATAATTTGTAGAATTAATAGATTTCTGAGGTATAAATGTTCACTCTCAAGATTTAACAATTGGCTGCTATGTAAGAACCAGCTCTAGCAGACAACTGTAAAGTCCTTTTCCAGAGACCTTTTGGTTTAAAAGGGATCATATGTTTTGCCTGGGGTAGCTGGATAGAACTCTGGGTTTGGAGTCAAGAAGGCAAGAATTCAAATCCAACCTCAAACATATAAAAGCTGGTTGACTTTGGACAAATTGCTTTATCCTGTTTACTTCAGTTTCCTCATCTATAAAATGATCTGTGGAAGGATACAACAAACATCTCCAATAGCTTTGCCAAGACCATCCCAAGTGGGGTCATAAAGAGTCAGACATGATTGAAAAATGATTGAACAACAAATGCTTTTCCTAGAGAAAATTTGAAAATATTTAAATATAATAGCATTTTTTTTATTTATACAGTAACATATCCACAGTTGGCACCAAGAAATAGAGCCAGAATGAAGAGTAGATGTGGGAACATGAAGCAATGAAGAGATCAGATCAATGGGAGAGAATAAACAATGGTAGGAACTGGGAATTAGGGATGGCATGAAATAGAACAGGTGGAGGGCAGATTTTCTGGGGATCCCATAACAATATAGACTTTTGTGCACTAGGGTCACTCTCTAGGCAGAGAAATGCCTGTACAAACTATTTAATTGTATTTCCTAAGGATTTAACCAAGAGAAGCTGTTGAACAAAAAATTCACTGGTATGATGAAAAGCTACTATTTTTGTGCATGTGAATGACTAGGTTTGTGGGAGAAAGTTGAGCGCCTGGTAAGCATTATGCGTAGTAAGGGGCTAAACATAAATCTGTGAGCAATTTGAGCTCCAGTGAATACTAAGGGATTTGGAAAAATGGCAGTTTTGGAGGAGGAGGCAATTTTAATATCATATTTCTGATTTCACCAAATATGCCCCTGTGAAAATTGTTACTATGGTAAAGATATCCTAAAAGGGGGATGTGTTAAAGGAATTAGGCACAGATCTTTACAATTGTGGAGAATAGTGTACTCAGTTTTAATACAGAGAAATCTAAAAACTCTATAATAACTCTTTCCTTTAGACTGAAAGAAGGCAGCTCTTGTCCATCTAAGTGGCTGTGTGTGTGTGTGTGTATGTGTGTGTGTGTGTGTGTGTGTTGGGGGGGGGTTTCTGTCCTGGCTCTTATACCATGTTGACCTTGCAAAAATCTCTTAATCAGTCTGTATCTCAAGTTCCTCATCTGTAAAATGGGAATATCCTTTCTTTGTATGTCCAGCCTTTGTATCCCTATCTGGGTATGCTTAGCACAGAGTAATTACTTAATAAATATTTATTGATTGAATGCCACGTAGATTAGAATTTATTTTGGGGCACAGTCAAAAATGAAATTAGGTCTGTGAAAATACTCTTTAAAGAGAACTATCAAGGACTATGAGAACATAAAGTCTTATAGTCATTGATAAGAGTGGGGGGGTCATTTATTTATCTTCATTTATCAATAGAAATGGCAATTACCTTAATTTTTAACTCAGTGGTTGAATGCCTGCGTGACTTCCTTCTGTAAATCAAGGGAGAACATTGGACCATGGACCTCTGAAAATTCAATGACTGTAACAGAGATAATTGTACCTGCTACTTGCTAAACTGCTCTATTAGAAGATAGTTTATATATATATATATATATATATATATATATATATATAATATATATAAATACATAGAAGGGGACATTTAAAATTTAAATCTGGCATATATTCATTGATGCCTCAGGTAGAAGGTAGAAGGAAATAACTATATTATAATTTGATGACAAAGATTCAGAGTTGAACAAGTTGGGAAATCAATTTTGTCTAAAGGAGATTCTAAGATTTTTTTGGACATTTTCTTATTAGTAATGTTACTTGGGGGTCTGGAGAAAGGGAAATATGAAGAGTTAAGGTAAGATGAGGAAATTTCTCTGTTATCTCCCTTCGCAACTTAGTAGTAATACCCTGCTTCACTGCTGCCTTCAATCTGGGAATTCTCCATGCCAAAAATGGAACTGTTGTTTTGTTGTTTAGTCATTTTTGCTGTACTTCCTGACTCTTTTGTGAGCCCATTTTGGGGTTTTCTTGGCAGAGGTACTGGAGTGGTTTACCATTTCCTTCTCTAACTCATTTTACAGATAAAACTAAGGTAAACAGGATTAAGTGACTTGCCCAAAGTCACACATCTCTAATAAGTGTCCGAGGCCAAATTTGAACTCCGGTCCTCCTGATTCCAGGCCAGTGTTCTAGTCTTGGGCATTTTTTCTGATAATTCATTTATTTCCATCTATAATTCTTAGGCTAGTCATTGGTGAAGGGCCTTTATAGGTAGCTCCTGATTTTGAGAATTTTAGATTGATTGATTGACTTCTAACATCAAGATATTTGCTTACTGCTATTCTGCTTTGTTTGTCTGGTTCCTGCAGATCTACTTTGTCCAGGAATTAGTAAAAGGTTTTTTTGTTCTACTTTCTAGCATTAGTGAACTTCTGATTTTTGTCTGATTACATGACTTCTGACCCATGATCTTCCCTGCTTAATAATGTCCAAAGTGGTTTGCCTATCTTGCCCTGCCCTGCTTACTACATCTCTGCTTAATCCATTATGACCTTGCCTCTACTTCTTGAATATCAAACAATAAATTTTTGAAATGTCAAATACCTACTATGTGCTTAGTGATGTACTAACTACTGTTTTTTTTCCCCTCTAACACTGAACCTTCTCTTGCTCATGATCTGGCATCTGCCAAGACAAGTGAGAAAGAGAAAAACTGGAAAAAATATAATAGCATTAAGGGATAAGAAGAGTCAAAAACAGATTTTTAGCAAAGAAAGAAGATATTTCTGACTGTAGGAAAAATATATATTGATGATTTTTATACTTCTTCTTTGGTACTAGGACAAAACCTCTCCTTGAATTATACACTCTTTACTTTTTTTAATAAGAAAATTAAAAAATGCAGTAATATGCACCCAATATTTGAGATCTTTGAGCATGGGGGATATAGAGGAGAATATAGAGGAGAGCAGAGAATGTGTAAAGGACAAATGAACTTTGGATTTTGAGACCTGAATTCAAATTCCTGCTATATTTCAACACTTGTTGGAATTTATATAAGTTGCTTGAGCTATATAAGCCTTGGTTTCCTCTCTTGTAAAATGAGATTTTCTTTTTTACGTTTTTGCAAGGCAATGGGGTTAAATGGTAAAATGAGATTTTTATTAGATAAGGCTCCTCCCAATTTTAGATCCCTTGATCCTTTCTGTTGTATGGGGTGGTGGAAATTTAAGAATTGTGGGAGGCTGTTAAGAGAGCCCATGCATCTGCAGATATTCAAATCTTATTATTTTTAAATTCTGATTGGCTACTAGCCCAATCCAGGTATTTCCTCCAGAAAAGTTGGACCTGATTAGGTTTGTCTAGCTCTTTGCTGCCCCCTGCTGTCACTTGTAAACCCAAGTGGCTCCAGGTCTATTCTACTCTAGAATAGTCTAGGGTTTAAACCTCTCTCTCACTTGGCTCAGTATTCAAGAAATTGTCTTCTCTTGATTCTTGTCTTTCTGTATTTTAGACTCCTCCCTTTACTGTATGTAATTCATCTCTGGATTGGTTATTCCATCCCGAAACATTTACTATTTCCCTCCCTATTTTGTCCTCTTTAGGTTGGGATACCCTTACTTTTTCTTCCTTTCATTTCCTTTTTCCTTAGTGTTCTTGATATATGTGTGTATATGTGTGGTGTGGTGTGTGTGTGTGTGTGTCTTATCAGATTGGCAATCTCATCAGACATTCTAAAATTTATACACAGACTCTAGGTTAAGAATCTCTGCTCTAGGGCAGTGGATAGAGTATTGGCCCTGGAGTCAGGAGTACCTGACTTCAAATCCAGCCTCAGACACTTAATAATTACCTAGCTGTGTGGCCTTGGACAAACCACTTAACCCCATTGCCTTGCAAAAAGCCAAAAAAAAAGAAAAAAATCTCTGCTCTAGGGGAAAATATGGTAATTGTTATTACAAGGTGAAACATTGGAGATAGTTAAAACCAGTGTGTGGGGGGTTAGGATTCCCCTTCCTCTTTTCTCCTAACTCCCAACTCTATATCATGAAACTTCATGGTTTTATTTGGCATTTTGAAATGTCTTTCCTAGATAACTTGTTATCTGTCATTGATAGAAAAAAAGAGATTTGCTAAAGTCACACTATATACATCTGATTACTAAGAGTTGTGACTGCTTATAAATGATTAATTTCCTTGTTCTCCTCCTAAAAGTGTAGAATCATTTTGAAAAAAATTTATATTGAGTGCCATGTAGATTATAAATGGTCCTTGGCATATCATAGTTTGTAATTTCCTGTCGAAACTTTGGTCTTTTATTTTTGTTTGTTTTTTTGGTCTATAATCCTCTGTGATAAGGCAAATCCAAAATAATCCATCATGCTATTAACTAGAAGCCATATTATTCTCAGTCTATTTCTCTATCTTACTAACTAACCCATCTGTAATATGAAGGATCATCACTGGTTCCAATAAAATGTCAGAGATGATATTTCATTGGAAGGGAATAATCATTCACTGAGCACCCACTATGCTTTTGTCATAAGAATCAAATATCTTATTTGATCCTCACAACACCCACAATCCCTATTTTACAATTAGGGAAACTGAGGCAAATAGAGTTGAAGTGATTTTTCCCAGGGTCACAGGACTTGGTCCTTTGAACCACTACCTTATAGTTGCTCACTGTTTCCAAGATAATAGTTATTTTTGGGTACTTCACTAGTTCCTTTTTGACAACTGATAGTATTGAAGAAAAAGTAATATAGGCTTGAGGGAAGGAAGAAAAGACAGAATATGAGAACAACAGCTTCATAAATTGAAAATAAAGGGAAAAAAGCAGAGAATCTCACACTTAACAGACTGAAACCTCTGAAGAAATCAGATACTTTCAGGGCATCCTTCAAGCAGAAGATTTCTACTATTCTTGTCTTGGGTAACTTTTCTGTTACAACCAAAATGTGAAAGGGGAAGAGGGGAGATTCTAGAATGATCTCAAGACTGATGATCCTAGCCTTTCTCTACTTTTCCTTCTTTAGGGGAAAGTATGCCCTCTTCCTTTTCCTTTTTCCCTATTCCCTAAGCTTTCACTGAACTTAGAACTCAGGTTCTGTTTGGTCATGCGACTCTTTGTCTGTTGTTGGACTTCCTGCAGCTCATAGGAACCTGCCTTTTCCAACAACTCCTGCTGCTCATTTCTAAAAGTATCCCCTAGGATGCATAACTAATAATGCTTTAGTCTTCCAGCTCACCATTACTCCTTCTTGCCTGCAGAGTGGGAGTGAGTGAGATTGAGCCATGTAGGGTTTGCACTTGTCTCTGAAACTCTAAAACCATGCTATCAACATAATCACCATATGCTTCTGATTGCATGCAAACATAAAACAGTAGCAATCATGTCTTGCTTTCCACTTCTAATTGAATACAACACAATGATCCTGTATTCTTATTGAAGGTCATTTCCACTGGGTAATAAGGGCTTACAATAGCAATTGTTCCATGCTGTCTTTCCACATTTATATACCCCCAAAGGTTAGGCATGACTTCAATGTCTGGTACAGGTTTGGTCTTGTTATGACTTGGTTCTTTCATATCTCCCACCCACAAATTTTAAAACTCACCAGCTGTTTCTATTGTTACTTAGCCAGTTCTTAGACTAAAGAATCTCCTTAGACTAAAACCCTGTCAGGGTAAATTACAATGGTACAGTCACTTATAATTCAATTATCTTGGTTCATGAAATTTCTTTTTATAGGATATTATTTAGGATTATATAGGATATTTTTAGAACATTTTTATAGGATACTATTTCTTGTTTTTGATATCCTTTTAGAATAGTGAACTTTTCTTATTAGGAGATTCAGTTCTGTGAGAACAAGGGCTGGGTCTTATCTATGCTTGTCATTTGTCCTAGTGCCTGGAAAAGGACCACTGAACCTATTGTGAATTATAAAAAACAATTGTACCTGTAAACCCAAGCTGAGGAGTGCTCTTTCTCTTTCATTCTATCATTATTCATTTCAAGTCAGAAAGACCTGAATTCAAATCTTATCTCAGTCACTAACTAAACTGTGTGACCCTGGGGAAATTGCTTAAACTCCCTCAATCTCAGTTTCTTTATCTGTAAAATCAGAAGAGGAAAAGCACATTCCTCCCAGGGTTGTTTTAAAGATCAAATGAGAGATTATATGTAAAATTCTTTTAAAAGTATTTTATAAATTTTATAAATCTAACAGTTATCAGATCTTTCTCTGTCTCTGTATCTCCTCTCCAAACTGATGTCTTTTGTTTATGTTGTTTCCTGTAATCTCTACTCTCTTAGACTCTGAGAGAAATGATTATTAATAACCAAAGATGGGGAGATCCAGAGTTATCTCCTTTACAAAAGTCCTGATTCTAAAAGTTCAGCCTTTTGTAGGAAATTGTCATTAGTGAGATTAAACCCATCCTGGGGCTATCATTATCTCTAGTCAGGCTTGGGTGGGGCATATAATCTTGGACTAGATTGTCCCAAACTGAGTATAGAAATAGTTTCATCTATACATGATGTCACTCAGTTCCTCTTCCTAAATAACATATAGGTTCTATGCCTGCCCATGAGTTTTGGTCTAAGAGAGATGACCAAATGACCATACTTTTATTAATAATGTGCTGGCTTTACAATCATTAATAAAATGACTAAATCACCCAGAAACTATATCTCTCAAATCCTTTTTAATCATTACTACTCTCTACCTCTTTTAACTCTCTCTTTCCCCCTCTCCAACTCTTTATTTCTATTTTTCTCAGCTTCTAATATCACCACTCCTAGATATAATATATCTAAATATTACTTGGCTTTAGCCAGTGGCCAGGGTTATGCCACAGAAATCATCTAGGAAACCTTTCACTGAGCTCTGGGTTCTCAGTATCTTGTTCTTATTAAACCCAGGAAACAGTATCTGGATACCCTGTGATTGTTTTCCTTTCCTCCTTATTTTATTTCCTCACTTTTAAGTGAGTTGATTGCACTAGCCCTTCTACTTATGTTTCTGGCCCACACTCTAAGCCCATCTACTTCAATCAACTACTCCTGGATTTCCCTTAGTTTTCTCTTCTATCTTCACCGGGGTCCAAAAGGTCCTTTGCTACTTCACAGCTATGATTGTTTCCTTCTCCCCAGCATAACCACAGTGAAATTGTTGAAGAGGAGGATCTATGGTATATGAAAAAGAGTACTAGATTTACAGACCAGGGCTTCTAAATTCAAATTCTAGTTTTGATAGTTTCTGTGTAACCTTGGGCAAGTCACTTAACCTCTCTGGGTCTTAGTTCTTCACCTGAAAATTGGGGATTAGACAACAAAATCTGTACGATCCCTTATAGTTCTAAATTATTAAAGAACCCCTTTTAAAAAATTCTGCTATATTCTCTCAGAAAAATTAGGTATTCAAAAACTAAATTTATATTTTATCTCACTCAGACACAATTCTTTTTGAAGTGGCAGGTGGTGGAGATAAATTTTCTGTAAGTGAATATATGCCTTAGCTTCTAAGATCTAAGGGTCCTGAGCTATGTCTTTTAAAATCCTCTCTGTATGGTACTCAGCAAAGTATCATGTTGATTTAAAGACTTTGTGATATAGTATAAAGAGCACTGAATTTGTAGTCAGAGAGCCTGGATACAAATCCTGACTCTAATACTTGCTAATTATATATGTAAGAAATGATATAGAAGACAAAATTAAGTACAGGAATTCTTGATGAGTTAGGTCAAACATGTATGTAGGTCAAAGTGTTGAACTAGAATCCACAAAATACTAATATATACAATGACCTAGAATCAATAAATAAATGTTTTAAGTTTCTCCTATATCTTTGTATTTTGGGACAAATACAAAAAGAAATTATCCTTATATTCAAGAAGTTTACATTGAATTGGGGGAAACAGCATGTGTAACATGTACAACAGCAAAACAATTTACAAGAAAATACAGAATACAAGTAAAACAAATGCAAGGTGATTGGTGTTGTTGCTGAGTGCCTAGGTGAAGTCAATAGAGTCAATCCCTTGTGGTTGCCATTAGGAAGTCAGAAGAATGGATTCCAGAGCAGGGGGCTTTAAGGATCTATGAGGATCCATTTTGGGTGAAGAAATCACCAGGCACTCTTAACACAGGAGGATAAGAAAAGACTTACATTTTATTAATTAAAAGGTGGCTACAAAAGTTTATAAGTTACTATAAAAGTTCACAGGTTAGGTTCTTTGGAGAAACAGCAAGATAGTGAATTTAAGTAGTGGAATTAAGCAAATTACAAACAGCTACAAGCTGGACTGGTGAGAATATCAAGGACAGTTAAGAGGGAGAAAGGGGAAATAGTCATGAGATGGTAATGGGGCTTGGGACAACATGGATCCAGTATGGAGAGGAGGATGGGAAAGTTGGAGAATCATGCACCCCCAGAACTGACTGCCCATCAAAGGAAAGTGAGTAAGCAAGGAACACATAGCAAAGAAAAGTATAATGAGTGAAAGACTATTTTGGAAATCACACTCCTCCAGAGTGGACTGGCCTCCCAAAGGAAGTCAAGCTGCTCAACTGAGAAGTGAGCAGGCTTTTAAAGTGGACAGAGGGAGATCTGGGTGGGGACAAGTAGCTCAGAGAGCAGAAATGAGGTTATAAGAGATATATGGATGAGGGGTATTACCTCAAAGGTCATAGGCAAGGTAATTAGAGATATTGTTGATATGGGATTTGAGGTAAATAGGGAGAAGGGGTAGTAGATCAAAGATAAATCCTTTGGGGCTAAAGTAGGAATCTATTGTTTTGTTGAAAGAGGATTGTTTTGTGCCTTGGGGCAGGAATTTATGGAGTCCTTGGGGGAGGGCAAGGTACTTTATTCATCTCAATAATGGGATGGGGGAGGAAGTTAGTGCAAATGTAAGATATATGGTATATAAGATATATAAGGTATATGGTCAGAGCAGAGATTAATTAGAGAACATATTATTCTTAACATTTCCCTTACTTCAGTGGGGGAATCAATAGGATGAAGGCAGACACTAGCAGCTCAAAGTATAAGGAAAGACTTCATGCTGGAAGTGTCACTTGAGCTGGACTTTGAAGAAAGCTAGAAGAAGGTGAGTACATTTTAGGAATGGGAAGTAGCCTTTGTAAAGGCACAGATATTAGAGTTAGAATGTCATTGGTGAATACAAACAGGTCATCCACTTGGGAAGAAGGTTTCTGATATATTGGGTCCTTAATGGAGGATCTACAAAAGAGCATGGACAACAATTACACATCATTTGCAGTCTGTTCCACTGGAGTGAGTACTCACACCAATAAGTTCTCAGATCCATTGAAGCAGTGATTAATTATAAGCATAAGAGAGATTGCAAAGTTTTATGTGAGGTTGGATATGTGTGCATGTGTGTATATATTAATGTATGATTATTAGTTGCCTAGGAGTATTGGTAAAGACTTCCTGGAAGATGTAAATATAATTCAACTGAAATAAGGAATTCCACAGATATGGATAGGTAGATATTCCAGCTTTCAGATGTAGCAAAAACAATGGCACAGATCATAGAAAAACTAAAGAATATACACTTGGACTAGTGAGTAGATCAGCTTGAGTGGAGCATAGGGTATGGGGGAGGAAGTAGCATGAGATAAGACTATAAAGACAGGTGATTAGGGTCTGTACTAAGGTATTGCAGTGTTGGAGGAGAGAAAATAGAAATATAGGAGAAATGGTGTGAAAACAGAATCAACAGGACTTGGCAATTTTTAGACAGGAAATGGTAAACTATGATATGCCAAGGATTTTCTAAGCATAAAAAATTTGTCAAAATGATATTGTAGTCTTTTGGAAGAGAACCAGGAAATTAATCACATCTAAACAACTATAACTGTTAGTCATCAGCTGTATGTAGTGGTGAACTTGACAGTAATATAGAAGTTACTAGCCCTAGTACCAAATAAGCTTGCTCCTTTTTCTTACATATTTTTATTATAGTCTCATTGAAGGAAAAGTTTGCTCATGACAATGACATCAATTAGTGCTGATCCTTTATTATGATGTAGATGGTCAATCTCTAAGGCATACCTTTTCTGAACTGAATACCCTGATGTTATCGTCATATAATGATCCCAATACCAATGGGGCAGGTTGAATTATATATTTGGTACATAAGCCAACAAATTTTGCTAAACTTAATAAGTTGCAGGCTATTTTAGACAAAAGAGGAGCAAAATATATCAAACCATGTATCACTTCAAATGGGAGATTGGGTTCCTATAAATGGCAGGGGTTCCTATAAATGTGCTCCCAGTCTTAGTTTGTGATTTATCTCTCCTGAGATGACTTCTTTTAGAGTATTTTCACAGTGATGTTTGGTCTAGAGCAAGTGTTGTATAGGATCCTTATCTCTAGAAAGAAGAGAGGCCAGGAACTGGATGAAGTTGGTTTTAAGAAACATGGACTTAAATCACATGAAAATTTGCTCTAAATCATTGCTTATTAGAGAAATGAAAATTAAAGCTTCTCTGAGGTACCGCCTCACACCTCTCAGACTGGTCAATATGACCAGAAAGGACAATGATCAATGTTGGAAGGGATGTGGAAAATCTGGGACACTAATACACTGTTGGTGGAGCTGTGAACTCATTCAACCTTTCTGGAGAGAAATCTGGAATTGTACCCAAAGGGCAACAAAAATGTGCATACTCTTTGATCCAGCAATACAACTACTGGGTCTATACCCTGAAGAGATTATGGGAAAAAGGTGAAAACATCACTTGTACAAAAATATTCATAGCAGCCCTGCCTGTGCTGGTAAAGAACTAGAAATTAAATAAATGTCCTTCAATTGGGGAATGGCTTAACAATGGAACCATGGAACACTATTGTCCTATTAGAAACCAGGAGGGATGGGAATTCAGGGAAGCCTTGGAAGGATTTGCATGAACTGATGCTGAGCAAGATGAGCAGAACCAGAAAAACATTGTACAACCTAACAGCAACATGGAGGGTGATGATCAAACTTGATGGACTCGCTCATTCCATCAGTGCAACAATCAGGTACAGTTTGGGGCTGTCTGCAATGGAGAATACCATCTGTATCCAGAGAAAGAACTGTGGAGTTTGAACAAAGACCATCTCACCTCTTTCCTAGGATTTATTCTAAAGGTGTAGGATTAAAGTGAATTAATGATGGATTGGAATGAATTGATGAGTATTTTATAATCTGTGTTGTAACGTTGTAACCTGTCATGGGAGAAATGAGATTAAACAATCTAAATTTAGCTAAGATAACTGTGAACTACACTTATGTTATACTTCAGACATGTTATTTAGGCTGAAAGGTCCTCTTTAGAACTATTGCAAATACAGGCCATTTAGCAAGACTGAATTTGTCTTGGACAGGCACTGACAAAAAATAAGAGGGAATGGGAACAGATATAAAAACAAGAAATGTCACTTTAGTGTTGCTGTCTTCTGACAGCAGCAGGCTATCCCCATCCAAGATTCTCATCTGATCCCTTGAAGGTTGCATGACAGAGTATAAAGAGCATTGACTCTTGGAATTAATAGACTTGATGTTAAATCTTATTTATGCTAATTATTTTCAGTGTGACCTTTGACAGGGCTCTAACTTCCTTTGGACCTCAATTTCCTCAATTCTAAAAATTTTGGGTAAGATGGCTTCTATATCTAGATCTGAAGTCATGGGATCACATTCCTTACTCTGATACCTAAGTCAGCTTTTACCCATTTTGAAAAATCTTCAGTATTTGAAAAAAAGAGCAAAAGGCACATTAATCAGCATTGTAAAGTATAACGGAGATATATGGCGTCATTTCCCCAATTCTTATGAAAGCAACTTCTGATAGCTAAAACATATTTAGACCTCTGGAGAAAAATGGCTTGTAGGGTTTTTTCCCCCTCCTGGAGAAAGAACTGGAAAAACAGGTATAAATAAAGTTTAGGGGTAAAAAATGAAATGGAGAGAGAATTCTAAAAGTTGTCATATTTCTCACCCCAAAGGAATTCTTGGAATATCTGAAAATTTTGATAGAAGAAATTCCCTTTCATTTTAACTTTGAAATGTTGTAAACAAAGGAATATGATACGATTCTTCATATTTTGTATTCCTTCACCCCCAACTCCCACCATCAACTGAAGATTGAACTCAGAGTTAATATTTGCAATGTGGGAAGCCCATCTCTATTTGAAAACTTTGTCATTCATTATCAAGTTGGATTAGTTTTCATGATGTCAGTCAGTGAGTGGAGATTCTGAAGTCAGAATTCAAAGCAGTAGATATACTCATAGGGATTAGATTTCAAATCTTAGACATAGAAGCAAAATTTAGCAATAGATTACTCCTAATAGAATCACATATTATTTTAAGCCTATGAAAACTGAAAAGTAGAGGATACATGCCTAGTTAGCCAAAGGATACATGACTAGTTTGTGCCATTGTTGGGATTAAAGTCCAAGCTTCCTGATTTCTGGTCCATTTTTCTTTAATTTTCCCAATACTACTTCCTGATGATAAATAATACCAATTAACACCAAATATGTGGATTGCTTGAAAGCAGTTAGATAAATTAATCCCATATCCCCAAACCTTCCCTCTTTGGAAAGAGGGATGATATGTTTTGTTTGTTGTTATTGTCGGATATTGTCTTTTGTGTTTGCAACTGAATCCCTACTTTTTGGATTTGGGAAATTCTTCAGCCTGAGACAGGTAATATATGTCATTCACTTTCTCTGAACATCATAGAATCATTCTTTGATGAGATTTTCCAATCAACCTCTTCACCTACCTATTTTTTATTATCCTTTGCCAGTGTTAGCTTCAGCTGTATTGACATTCATTGGTCTTGTCTTATCTGATCAGGAAACAAGGACTGCTGCTGCATCCTGTACAATAGAAAAAGTAATATTCCTAGACTATAATTAGATCTGATCTTGAAGAGGCTTCAGAAAGAACCTTTTTTCAAGTTAGAAACTATTAAGTATTGAAGTTGTCTTGTGCCTATCTCTAGTTTAATGATGAGGGAGCATTTAATCTCAGGTTTATCAAGTGAAAATTCCTTAGGGATTAATTTAAAAGTTTATATTTTCTGTATCATGGTATTGATGGATCTGAATGTCTAGAAAGGTACTCTTGCATATGAAAGTATTTATTCTCTATCCAAATATGAATTTCAGAATCAAAATCTCTTTGCTCCAGCTATACTCCCATACAAAAGGCAATGTTACTCATTGAGATTGGGAAGGTAGATTGAAGTTGGGGGAATCTACAGAATTTGATTTGGACCTAATTCAGTGGTCATTGGGAAGTCATTGAGGGTTTTTGAATAGTAAATGACAAGAGCAAATTCATACATTATGAGAAATTCATTCTAATTCTGTGTACTTTCTGCTTGTTAACAATAGGATTAAGGAGCCAAAATGGCAGATTAAGGGCAGCCACCCAGATGTTAACTCTAAATCACTTTAAAATAATACCTCAAATCCAATTTTAGAGTGGTAGAGCCAACAAGAAGTCTAGAGGAGATATTTTTCCAGCCTAAGGAGATTTAAGGAATAGACAAGAGGAGTCTATAACACTAATGGAGGTCTAGTGGAAGTTTGTCTGAAGCCCACACACTTAATGACAAAAAACAATGACTTCAGTAACTGGTTTGGGAGCTCTCAGCCAGAAATGATGGGGGGGGAATGGGGGAAGT